>NC_073744.1:94494854-94832834 GCF_029784135.1 Toxorhynchites rutilus septentrionalis
TACGTTTCACCATTCTGGTGGTGGTCGCTTATATATGCTTTTTGTGCGTGATTGAATGGAGAGAAGGTGTGGTTTACGATGGCAATTCGGAAGGCAAACTAGAGGGGAATGAACTCTCTGAGCTTGGAACTTTCGGCAACTGAGCATTAATCGATTGAAAATTATATAATTTTCACGATGCGAAACATTTTCCGTTGCGCGCGCATACAATATTGGATACGAAAATTTTCTACTTATGGGGAAGAATAATTTTCAGAAGCTTTCCTGTTAATTGCGATTTATTGAAAAACCACAAAACCAAATGTATTTGGTTGCAGTGTTATATGGATAGAAAACATTAGAATAATGTTAGAATCGTTACTGAATGTATTTTTCAGTAATGATTGGATCTTTTCGGAACTTTCTCGATGCTGAATGGCATCCAAACGAAGAGTTCCGCGCGTGTATGTGTGTGTGGCGGCTTCTCCGATCTCTTCCCGTGGAACCGTTTGTGGCATCACTCTCCTCCTGATGGATTCTCTTCTGGCCTAAGGTGCACAAACAGGTTCTTGGTGACACCGTTCATCCGCGCTTTCATGATAAACGAAGAGCTTCACCACAATAGCGACAGCATGCTCCAATCGCTGTTCAATTATAACTGAGTGGACTTCCAAGCGGCGCTCGCTTATATACCGATTGATGATTTTAATAACCTGTTTTGGAAGCAATTTTAAGACTATTGAAACAAGTTTTTGAATCAAAAAGTAAATAGTATATAACGCGTAGACATTTTATCTTTCGAATGAAGTGTTTATCATACCGGTTCGTTCAGTTGTTTAGGAGCTATTAACGCTCAAAATCTCGGTCTCCGGCGTAACGCTTTCGTTTTCGAAACTTTGATTTTACACCCCGGTATAGAAATGAAAGACGTAGTCCTACGTCAAAAAACATGCGAGTGCAGAAGTACCCCCGGAAGACTGTTTTAAGAAAACATATTCTAGTTTGCACAAAGGCAAGCGAGTACAAAAGTACTCGCAGTTTGCATTTATTTACTGATCCGATTTCCCCAGACATCTTGGTTTTGAAGTCTATGTTAGGCAAAAAACATTTCAGTCGGAACAAAAATGCCCCCGACTTGCATGAATTTGTAATGCCAATTTCCTCAGACACCTTGGTTCTAAAGTCTGTGTTGGGGAAACACATTTCAGTCGGAACAAAAATACCGACTTTCATGTATTTGCAATGCCGATTTCCCCACGCTCCAAGGATTTGAAGTCTGTGTTACGGAAAAGGATTTCAGTCGGAACAAAAATGCCCCCAACTTACATGTATTTGGAATGCCAATTCCCCCATGCTCCTTGGATTTGAATTCTGTGTTAGCGAAACACATTTTAGTCAGAATAAAAACACCCCCGACTTGCATGTATTTGCAATGCCAATTTCCCTAAGCTCCATGTATTTGAAGTCTGTGTTAGGGAAACACATTTCAGTAACAAAAATACCGACTTTCATGTATTTGCAATGCCGATTTCCCCACGCTCCAAGGATTTGAAGTCTGTGTTACGGAAAAGGATTTCAGTCGGAACAAAAATGCCCCCAACTTACATGTATTTGGAATGCCAATTCCCCCATGCTCCTTGGATTTGAATTCTGTGTTAGCGAAACACATTTCAGTCAGAATAAAAACACCCCCGACTTGCATGTATTTGCAATGCCAATTTCCCTAAGCTCCATGTATTTGAAGTCTGTGTTAGGGAAACACATTTCAGTCGGAACGAAAACATCCCCGACTTTCATGTATTTGCAATACCGATCTCTCCAACGCTGCTTGGTTTTGAAGTCTGTGTTAGGGAACACATTTCGGTGAGAACAAAAATCCCCATACTTTCATGTATTTGCAATGCCGATTTCCCCAAGGCTGCTTGGTTTTGATGGCTGTGTTAGGGAAATCGTAGATCGGGCCAATCAAAATGAGGCATTTAGGGCGTTTAGATAACGCTTAACATTTTACAGTTATTCAATTGTTTATCTAATGAAAAATAACATTTTATTAATTGCGATAGAAGCGTAGAAATATTCCCTATCAATTGATGCAAACATCTTTCCGATCCAGTAAGGAATGTTCGAGTTATAAGCATTCGAAATCTTTCATTTTTTCCTGCATGTTCTGTGTTTATGTTTTCATTTTACCCCCCATATACTCCGGTTAGACGTAGTCCCACGTCAAAATAATTCATACGACTTTTTATTTGCATGTTCGGGTGGGAAATACACAGAAGCAAATATGTGTACTTCGCCAGCTATAGATAATTTTGCCCATACATGCTCAAATTCTTTATGTTTTTCGGTTATAAGTTCCTCAGAAGTGAAATTTGCATTAATGGCAATAAGGACCCCTCCTCCAGACTTCTTCTGAGATAACAATGCTCGGTGTGATGTGAGGTCTGCCAAGGCGTCAATGTGTGAAACTCCCAGCTCTTCGTGTACTTCCAGGAAAATTTCACGCAAAAGGTTTGTGTCTATTGGTAGACCTTCAGCTGCGAGCATTACTGATGCACTAGTTCTTGTAATTCCACGAATACAAACAGCCGTTGTTTGGTCGTGGAGGAAGGAAAGATACGTCCTTACTGTGTCCATTATTTTCGAGTCCCGTAGGCGTGCCTTCAAAAAGCGTATGCCGCCGGCAGCAGATTGCTCCGTAATTCTTATTATAGGAGGTCGCATTGGGTCCAGAAGAGGAGAGCCTTCTCCAGGTGCTGAATTCGATTCCACAAGTGTTAGCGGAGTGGAATTTGCGTTTGACGTTGATTGGGTGCTGTTGTAATGTGGCTGATTTTCTGCTCGGTACGGGTTGATTGTTTCGCCCTTCCTGAAATTGATGTATTTCGGGACCGAGAGGCCAGCAATTGAATGGTCGCTATTTGATGGTGGGCCAGCAAACTGCACTTTTGCTGAGGCCAGCAGTTCCTTATCCGATTTATCGGCGCGTCTGTGTTGATTTTTGTTATTCGCATTGTTGCGAATGTGCTGGCTGTTGTTGCGTGCAGTTTGCTTTCTTCGCTTTCTGTTGAGTTTTGCTTTGTCGGCTGCTTTTTCTTGAAGCCTACGAATTCGTTGTTTGGCATCGAATTCCGACCAGTCCGGTTTCCAATGCCATTTATGGTCAAAGCGGCGCCATCCTGGAGAAGTGTGGTCTTCCTTCGTATGAACTATTTTGATGGATGCGCGGCTTTCAGATAGTTCCTCTTCTAAGCTTACAGTTGGCTTGACAGTGTGGGAGACACTAGAGGAAGACAATGCACTTGCCATTTCTTCCATTTGTGTTTTTACTTCGCACGCCAGTGTGATGTGCGAGTCTGTCAAGTCAGTTTTTAGGGACTCGAATAATTGGGGCAGAAGGTCGATGGAGTTTGTTGTTGTTGAATGTTTTATTTCCATTTCTGCAACTGGGACTGATGCCGCTAATTTCGCTGATGATTCTACTGCTGCACTGTTGTCCGTTGGGTAAACTGACCAGACGTCCCGCGTTACGCGGGACAGTCCCGAATTTCAACAAAATGTCCCGCGTAAGATTATGTTCCGCGAAACGTCCCGCATTTGGCAAAAGAAACGAAAATGTCCCGCGATATCAATATATTTCAATATTACAATTTGATCATGTTGATTTCATTAAATGGATGATCCACAAAAAAAACTTTTATTTGACAGACTGTTCAAGAGATCTTCCAATGCATCCAAAGATTAATACGTTGAGCTGGTTTCATCGCACCGACAGTGTACTTTTTGTTTAGAGAGTGTCAAATGGAAACGACAGCAACAAAATTAGAAAAACTTTTTTATAAAAAACCCATATTGATCCGCAGGGACCAACGTGAGTCAGACGAAAAGTTAATCTTTGGTCCCCTAACTCGGTCAGGGCTCAACGTGTTAAATAAGCCGGAATAACTAGTGTATACGGAACAGGAAGAGACAGGGTTGTTTGATGAAGTATCGTGAGTGAAACGCTTGGCGGCCTTACGGAAGTTGGCCGGAACCTCAACCATGATCCATGAAAAGATATATGTCAGCGTGTTCTTTTACCTTTTCGTGGCTTTGGTGGTAGGTTGTCTCTCCATTTTGTCCATTCGCCCAAAAGTTTTTTTTGTAGTTTTTTTTTCATCTCCTTCCGAAATTAGTCCATTTTTTAAATGCATACGTTAACACTAAAATCGATGAAAAATAGATTGGAATTTTCGAGCGTTCGATTCGATAATTGGAAGAAAATTGTAGAATTTCAATCGTGCTTGCCATACCTAAATGCTCTGATCGAGTGAGAGATTTTCAGGCGTAAACAAAATCTAAACCACCGAAAAATCACAACTGAGTGGTAAACTATGGTTTATGTTCACATAACGTATATACATAACGTTTTGTTTTTTGTGTCCCGCGTTAGATCTCTGACCATCTGGTCACTTTACCGTTGGGGCTATTTCTAATAGCGATGTTATGGCATTTTTGTTTTCCGCAGTGCTGGTTTTTGTGCTGCTGAAGACTTGCGAGACGCTCTTGTACTTGCGTTGCCAGTTAGCGATGGTATTTTTGCGAACTAAAGAATAAAATTCATTGAAGGCGATTTGACGCTGATATATATCGCCTTCAATTGCACCTACCTTTGCCAATAAGTCAGCCCTCTCATTACCCGTAATTGAGCAATGTGAAGGGACCCAGACAAAGGTAATGACATAACAGCGTCTGGATAAAGCACTCAAAATTTCTCGTATCAAAATTCAAGGAAGTACGGCGAGTTCCTTTCCGGCATCAGCTTCGACAGAGCTAAGACTATCCGTTACAATGTCGTGAGGCGACGCTGTCCAGCGCCCAGTATATCGCTGCCAATTCAGCAATATATACCGAGCAAGGATTCTGAAGACTGTGTGAGGTGCTAAAAAACAGGAAGTGGGTTATATCTATGGTATAACCGCAAGGGTGACGTAGGACTATCGTTGATTTAGGGATCATTTGTTTGAAGTTGAATCTAAATCCATCCTGAATGAATGAATAAATAAATATTTGGTTGGCTTCAAAAACGAGAGCATTACGTTGGAGGCTCAAGGTTATATGCATTCAATATTGGATACAAAAAACCTTGTTCTGAAGAATAATCTTCAGAAGCTTTCCTGTTAACTGCACTTGATTGACAAACCACAAAACCAAATGTATGTGGTCGCAGTATTATATGGATAGAAAAAAAATTAAAATAAACTCGCTTGGATGTAATTTTCAATTCCAAGGGGAACTGGCAGATTATTTTTCAGCAACGATCATTTCTTTCCAGGTTTCTTCTCGATAACCAGCAAACGAAAAGAGTTGCGCGCGTGTATGTGTGTGTGTGTGTGTGGCGGCTGCTTCAATGTCTTCCCAAGGAACCGTATTTCGATGCTCTCTTGGTCACCTTCTCTTCTCCTTCTGATCGATCGGCTTTTCTGCGCTCCCTCACAGTTAAAACAAACTGATTGCATTTCAGGTCAGGTCAGGCCAGGTAATGAATCCCTCGATCCCTCGCCGTTCAGCTCGTTCAGTAACGATGTTGTCTTGTCGATGTCCTCAGGCGTCGTGCAAAAATTACGTAACGCTAAAAATCCGGATCTTTAACCCCCTCCCCCCCTTACGTAACGCAATTTCCTATCTCTAATAAACAGAAAGTAACGCAACATCTACCCCCTCCCCCCTTATCGCGTTACGTAATTTGTGTACGACGCCTCACGAAAAATGAATGGGTTTCACCACCAGAATATCATTTAAGTATGCTTTTCGTGCGTGATTGAATCGAGAGAAGGTGTGGTTTACGATGGCAATTTGGAAGGCAAACTAGAGGAGAATAAACTCTCTGAGTATGAAAATTTCGGCGACTGAGCAATATCGATTGAATATTATATAATTTTCGCGATACGAAACAATTTCCGTTGCGCGCGCATACAATATTAGATACGAAAATATCCTACTGATGGGAAAGAATAATCTTCCGAAGCTTTCCAGCTAATTACACTTGATTGAAAAATTACGAAATCAAATGTATTTGGTCGCTGTGTTATATGATTAGAAAACATTAAAATAAACTCTTTCGCATGAATGTATTTTTCAATTCCCAGGGAACTGGCAGATTGTTTTTCAGCAACGATTAGATCTTTCCGGAATTTTCTCGATGCTGTATGGCATCCAAACGAAAATTCTCGTTTCAGTTTGGCCTGCAAAAAACTTTTCTGAACTCTAATCCATCAAATTTGGAGCCATGAAAAGGGCCGTTGATTATATGCTAAGCTAATATAGCACGCTCTCCTCGGATACGATGGGCCAGCTGGATGTCCTTGGGCATGATGTGACGCGTTTTGCATGGATAGCACACAAATTGGTATCTTCGAATAGGACTCCTGCAGCGTCATAACCGCGGAACTTTGGAAGCGCAAGTCGGTTTTGAAATCCTGAGCAATTCAACGAACTGCTGCAAAGGTAGCTTGCGGATCAGCGACTTCTGATAGCGACGAATTTTACGCAAAGTTCCCGGTCGATAGCGATGTGGCTTCTCCACACTTCCTGCGGCTGGTGCGCTTATCCGAGCTGCTTTCGTGGTGCCTTACCACCGAAAGATTAACGAGCTGTCTGCTTTGTCCCAAACAAACGAGTCCTCACGGTGCGAAAATGAACGAAAGCAAAGGAAGCGTCATTTTATAAACCATAAAAGTATAGAATCTAAACCCTACCCTTATTATATTCGTTGCTTACCCTGAGAGAGAAACGAATAACATCGAAGTAAGTATACAGTAATGTATTTGAATCCGGACACTTTGCGTTACATTTAATACCATACCGCAGCCACAACATTTTCTGCATGTTCAATTAATGCGATTGATTAGTAACTATCAAGAAACTATCAGTAACTATATTAGTAGTTATTATTCGCATAAATTCAACATGAAAAAAAATGTTATGGCTGTGGTATGATATTGAATGTAATGCAAAGTGTCCGGATTCAAACGCATTACTGTAAAAAAGAGTTAACTCGACTGAAAATTTTTCGGTTCGGCCTGCAAAAACGAAATTAAGAGCCCCCGCAGACTGCAGACTGACTTGTCGACCGATAGTTCGGTTGGCTTCTTAATCAGTACGGAGAGGTATGCATGTGCGCACATTACACCGATTCCGTTGGGTCGGTGTTTGCACCAGTAGCCGATCCGACCAAACTGTCGGCTGAAGAAAAGTCTGTAGTGTGCGGGGGCTCTAATTGAAGTGTACAGCATAATGCATAGACGTAAGTATGAGCTTCCCCATCTCACATTCCAATAAGATTAATGGGCTTCCAAGTGGGCGCGCTACATACGGATACGAATGATTTCAATAACCTGTTTTCGAAGCTATCATTAAGCTATTGAAACAATTTTTCGACTCAATAAATAGCAATCATATAACTCTTGGACATTTTATCTTTTGTATGAAATTATTATCATACTGTTCCGTTGATCCGAAGCAGAATGAATCACGCTTAAAGAAGGAATGGACTTTTTCTTGGAATTTACTCAGCAAAAATAATGCCCTTTCCCAACAATTAAAAACGACAAACGGTAAACAGTTTCATCAAAATGATTTCTTCGATATGGGGATATATTCACTACATCATGTCATATATTTCATATTCTTCATTATGATATCCATATCCATGGCGCCTATCGGTATCGAATTATCATCGACACCACGATTTTCGCTAAATGCTCCTTTCAGTTCGGCCTGTAAAAAACTTTTCTGAACTCTAATCCATCAAATTGGGATCCCTGAAAAGGGCCGTTGATTATATGCTAAGCTAATATAACACGCTCTCCTCGGATACGATGGGCCAGCTGGATGTCCTTGGGCATGATGTGACGCGTTTTGCATGGATAGCACACAAATTGGTATCTTCGAATAAGCCTCCTGCAGCGTCATAACTGCGGAACTTTGGAAGCGCAAGTCGGTTTTGAAGTCCTGAGCAATTCCACGATCCAAATGCTGCAAAGGTAGCTGCGGATCACCAATTCGGTCGACTTCTGATAGCCACGAATTTCACGCAAAGTTCCCGGTCGATAGCGATGTGGCTTCTTCACCTATCCTGCTGCTGGTGCGCTTATCCGAGCTGCTTTCATGTGCCTTACCACCGAAAGACTAACGAGCTCGAGTCCTCACGGTGCAAGAGTAGAGTAAGAAATGAACGAAATGGTAATGGTATTGTATTATAGAGACTTTAAACTTTTTCAGTTCATTCGTCTCTAGCCTTGAGAAAGGCCCTTTGAAAACACTACTCTATTTTACTCCAGCGCTACCACCTCCGCCCTCTTGCCTTGAGAAAGGCACTCGATCCCTCGCCGTCCAGCCCGTCCAGCAACGATGTTGTCCAGTCGGTGTCCACACAAAGAATGGAAATGAACGAAAGCAAGGGAAGTGTCATTTTATAAAACATAAAAGTATCGAATGTAAACCCCACCCTCTTTATTATATAAGCTTACTGTATACTTACGAATATAATAAGGGTGGGGTTTAGATTCTATATTTTTATGGTTTATAAAATGACGCTTCCTTTGCTTTCGTTCATTTCTTACTCTACTCTCGCACCGTGAGGACTCGAGCTGGTTAGTCTTTCGCAGACAGCTCGTTAGTCTTTCGGTGGTAAGGCACATGAAAGCAGCTCGGATAAGCGCACCAGCAGCAGGATAGGTGAAGAAGCCACATCGCTATCGACCGGGAACTTTGCGTGAAATTCGTCGCTATCAGAAGTCGACCGAATTGGTGATCCGCAGCTACCTTTGCAGCATTTGGATCGTGGAATTGCTCAGGACTTCAAAACCGACTTGCGCTTCCAAAGTTCCGCAGTTATGACGCTGCAGGAGGCTTATTCGAATATACCAATTTGTGTGTTATCCATGCAAAACGCGTCACATCATGCCCAAGGACATCCAGCTGGCCCATCGTATCCGAGGAGAGCGTGCTATATTAGCTTAGCATATAATCAACGGCCCTTTTCAGGGCTCCCAATTTGATGGATTAGAGTTCAGAAAAGTTTTTTACAAGCCGAACTGAAAGGAGCATTTAGCGAAAATCGTGGTGTCGATGATAATTCGATTACGATAGGTGCCATGCATATGGATTTCATAATGAAGAATATGAAATATATGACATGATGTAGTGAATATATCCGAAGAAATCACTTTGGTGAAACTGCATTATAAAATTATTTGTGTAGGAATGCCGCAATCGATAGTCGACTGTAATTTGCGCTGGGTAATTTCCTCGGAGGACTCAATTCCTCCTTTAAGCATTAAGAAACTCTTTCTGGTAAAACGAAGTGGTATGAATCACATTATTTGAATGATAGAATGAAGAAGTTTTCTGCCAATTTCCTCCAACCTCCAAACATATCTTTCTCCCGTTTGTCGTTTTCGCGTTCGCTAATCTTTTCTCACAACACCCATTTCTCGTTTGAGAAATTGTTGAGTGAACATTGTTTGCCAGTGCGCGTAGAGCGGGAATTCCTAAAGATTCATTGCACCTCTAATAAATTGTCGAAAGACGTGGTCTTAGGTTGATCGCACTTGATTGAAAAAATCCAAAACGAAATGTATTTGGTCGCAGCATTATATGAGTAGAAAGCAAATAATCGCTCGAAAATGACTTGATTTTAGCGATGATGTTTCACGTTTTTCATGTTACGCATCCAATATTGGATACGAAAGTTTTCCACTGATGGGAAAAAAATATTCAGAAGCTTTCCTATTAATTGCGATTGATTGAAAAATCACAAAACCAAATGTATTTGGTTGCAGTGTTATATGGATAGAAAACATTAAAATAAACTCTTTCGCATGAATGTATTTTTCAATTCCCAGGGGAACTGGCAGATTATTTTTCAGCAACGAGAATTCCGCGCGTGTATATGTGTGTGTGGCGGCCGATGTTTCAAGCGGAACCGTGGCATCACTCTCCTCCTGATGGATTCCCTTCTGGCCTTAGGTGCACATACAGGCTCTTGGTGACACCGTTCATTAGCGCTTTCATGATAAACGAAAATAGCTTCACAACACAGCGACAACATGCTCCAATCGCTGTTCAATCATAACTGAGGGGGTTTACGAGCAGCGCTCGCTTATATACCGATTGGTGATTTCAATAGCCTGTTTTGAAAGCAATTTTAAGACTATTGAAACAAGTTTTTGGATGAAAAAGTAACAAGTATATGACGCGTAGACCTTTTATCTTTCGAATGAAGTGTTTATCATACCATTTCGTTCAGTTGTTTAAGAGCTATTAACGCTCAAAATCTCGGTCTCCGGCGTAACGCTTTCATTTTCGAAACTTTGGTTTTACACCCCGGTATAGAAATGAAAGACGTAGTCCTACGTCAAAATACGTTGAACACTCCAAATCCTGTGGACTCATTCATAGAGGACCCATCAGTAAAGTACATATTATCACAATTGATACGCCCATACTTTGCATTGAAGATCGTAGGAACGAACCCCAATCTAAGATAATCTGGATTTTCATGGGTTTTCTCCTTCATGAACAGATCGAAATGTACAGAGGAATTGATGTAGTCAGGAAAACAAACACGGTTGGGAATATACGAAGAAGGAACAACCTGCATAGAGGTGAATTCATGATATGAACTCATGAATCCAGAATGAAAATTTAGCTCGATCAATTGCTCAAAATTTCCGATCACCAATGGATTCATAACCTTACACCGGATGAGGAACCGAAGAGATAATAAATTGAAGCGATCTTTTAGTGGGAGTACGCCTGCCAAAACCTCGAGACTCATAGTATGCGTTGAGGGCATACATCCCAACGCAATACGGAGACAAAGATATTCGCTCGAGTTTAATGGGGTGTGTTTTGGCAGCTGATTGAAAACAGAAACTGCCATACTCCATCACTGAGAGAATAGTTGTTCGATACAACATAATAAGATCTTCGGGATGGGCTCCCCACCAGGTGCCGGTAATTGTACGGAGAAAGTTTATTCTTTGTTGACATTTTTAACTCAGATACCTAATATGGGCCCCCCAAGTACATTTGGAGTCGAACCAGACCCCAAGATACTTGAATGACATAGCATGAGTGATCGGTTTACCCAAAAGTTGAAGCTTTGGTTTTGCTGGTCTATGCTTCCTAGAAAAAACCACCATCTCTGTTTTCTCCGTGGAGAATTCGATCCCTAACCCAACGGCCCAGGTTGAAAAATTGTTCAAAGTATCTTGTAAGGGTCCTTGCAGGTCGGATTCGTTTGATCCTGCGACAGACACCACTCCATCATCTGCAAGTTGTCTTAGGCTGCAATTTTGTGTAAGGCAATTGTCGATGTCGCTTACATAGAAGTTGTACAAAAGGGGGCTTAAACATGAGCCCTGGGGGAGGCCCATGTAAAAGACCCGACTTACTGCCGAATCTCCGTGAGAAAAGTTCAAATGTTTCTCACAAAGCAAGTTATATAACATATTATTCAATAGAGGCGGCAGACCCCGAGAGTGTAATTTGTCTGACAAAACCTCTATTGAAATAGAATCAAAGGCCCCCTTTTGTCCAAGAATACTGGAGCCATTTGTTGACGTGGGACTACGTCTAACCGGAATATATGGAGGGTAAAATGAAAACCTAAACACAGAACATGCAGGAAAAAATGAAAGATTTCGAATGCTTATAGCTCGAACATTTCGTACTGAATAGGAGAGATGTTTGCATCACTTGATAGGGAATATTTCTACGCATCTATCGCAACTAACAAAATGTTGTTTTTCATTAGATAAACAATTGAATAACTGTAAAATATTAGGCGTTATCTAAACGCCCTAACTGCATCGTTTTGATTGGCCCGATTTACGGTTTCCCTAACACAGCCATCAAAACCAAGCAGCCTTGGGGAAATCGGCATTGCAAATACATGAAAGTAGGGGGACTTTTGTTCTCATCGAAAAATGTTCCCTAACACAGACTATAAAACCAAGCAGCGAAATCGGCATTGCAAGCACACGAAAGAGCCTAGAGGCGAGTGATCTGAAAAGTTTAAACCCTCTTAAAGCCAAAAAGAAGAAAAAGAACACACGAAAGTAGGGGGAGCTTTTGTTCCCACCGAAATGTGTTCCCTAATAGAGATTTCTAAACCAAGGTGCCTGGAGAAATCGGTATTTCAAATTCATGCAAGTTGTGGGTATTTTTGTTCCGACTGGAATGTGTTTCCCTAACACAGACTTCAAATCCATGAAGCGAGGGGAAATCGGCATTGCGAATTCATACAAATCGGGGGTATTTTTGTTCCGATTGAAATGTGTTTCCCTAACACAGACTTCAAAACCGAGGTTTCCGGGGAAATCGGCTCTGCAAATAAATGCAAACTGCGAGTACTTTTGTCCTCGCTTGCCTTTGTGCAGAGTGGAATATGTCTGTCCTAACATGATCTTCTAAACTTAGGAACCTGGGAAAATCGTGCAGCCACTAGAAGCGAATAAACTTCCCAGTTTCAAGCAAATTCGAGATTCGAGAAGTATGTACACTTTTGGGATGTAAACTTCAGAGGGAAATGTAAAATAAAATAATCGTTTGATAATTTTTTTTTGTCTTTATTGGGAAGATTTTCAGCCTTCGGCTGGTTCATCAAACGTTTGATAATTCTTCCGTACATATATTTTGTTCTAGTCATCATATCAAACGTAAAAGGTCCGTCATTAAATTTACTTGTAACGAAGAACAATCAATCACAATAAATGAATTGACTTTACACGGCATTTGCTCATTTTTTTCACTCACAGAGCAAATATATTGAACTCAATTGAATTTGGAAACTGTTTCATTCAATCAAGAATTTAATCAATACAAACGAATGATTGCTAAGCTAAGGTAGTTCCACGTGAACCTTGCGGTTATATCATAGATATAACCCACTAATTTTTTTTTTCGGCGTAAGCCATTTGAATTTCTGAAGAAAGCAACGCAAGACAATCATTCGTCCCCTTGCCCCTGCGGAGCCCATATTGTGTATCTGAGAGTAGGCCATTCGTTTCAACCCATCGATCAAGGCGAAACAAGATCATTTTCTCCAACAATTTCCGTATACAAGACAGCATTGCTATTGGGCGGTACGAATTGAAGTCGGAATGCATTCGATTTTTCTACATAAAGCTTGGAACATATGCTATCCCACCATAGATTGGGAGGCCTTCGACGAATAGTGGAACCTGGGATGGGTTTCGTTTGAGCGCGATCCGCGCTGTCATAGATCAAACGAGAAAGGAAGTTATACTCCTCCAATGGAGGTAAACCATCTCTGGAATTGATGGCTAGAGCAATCGCGTCCGCATATTTTTTCCAGTCAATGTGTCTTGTGAGGTCATATGTCATGTTTATAGATTCAGAAGAATTCGACCCAATGGTGATGGAAATTTTGATTGGCAAGTGATCACTACCGTTGGGGTCCTGGATTACATTCCACTTGCAATCTAACGATAGTGAATTCGAGCAAAGCGAGAGGTCAAGAGCACTTGGGTTAGCAGGAGGTTTAGGCACACGTGTTGTTTCCCCAGTGTTCAAAACGGTCATATTGAAGTTGTTACAAAGGTCATATATCAACAATGAACGATTGTCGTCGTACTGTTCCCCCCAGGCAGTTCCGTGAGAGTTGAAGTCTCCCAAGATCAATCGTGGCTCAGGAAGGAGTGAGCACATGTCATCAAGTTGTTTGCGGCTAACCGCAGCTCTCGGAGGCCAATACAAGCTGACAATACAGAGGTCTTTGCCTCTGATGTTTGCATGACAAGCAACAGCTTCGATCCCTCCAATAGGTGGAAGGTTAATTCGAAAAATGAGTGGCACTTATTGATCCCCAATAGTACCCCTCCGTATCTGTCATCGCGGTCCAAGCGTATAATATTAAAATCGTGGAAAGAGATATCATCTCGCGAAGAAAGTCAAGTTTCGGACAAAGCAAAAACATCACAATTGAAGTTATGAATTAAAAATTTGAATGTATCCAATTTAGGGATAAGACTACGACAATTCCACTGAAAAACAGTGATATCTCCGACCTCTCTATCTAGTTTAGACATCAAGAGAGATAATCATTGCAAGGAGGGGCCATGTATAAATCCCGATTGGGAAGTTGAACTGGACGGAAAAACAGGAACAGTTGGGGTTTTTGATGTCCCCTCGAGTGCTGGATCATTCGAAGGTGAACTATTCCCATGGAAGCCAGGAGGAACCTGATTTTGCTTGTCCGCTGCACTCGATTTTTGACGTAGGACTACGTCTTTCATTTCTATACCGGGGTGTAAAATCAAAGTTTCGAAAACGAAAGCGTTACGCCGGAGACCGAGATTTTGAGCGTTAATAGCTCCTAAACAACTGAACGAAATGGTATGATAAACACTTCATTCGATAGATAAAATGTCTACGCGTTCTATACTTGTTACTTTCTGATCCAAAAACTTGTTTCAATAGTCTTAAAATTGCTTTCAAAACAGGCTATTGAAATCATCAATCGGTATATAAGCGAGCGCCGCTCGGAAATCCACTCAGTTCTAATTGAACAGCGATTGGAGCATGTTGTCGCTGTTGTGGTGAAGCTCTTCGTTTATCATGAAAGCGCGAATGAACGGTGTCACCAAGAGCCTGTTTGTGCACCTTAGGCCAGAAGGGAATCCATCAGGAGGAGAGTGATGCCACAAACTGTTCCCCGGGAAGATCTCGAAGCAGCCGCTACACACACACACACACATACACGCGCGGAATTCTTTCCGTTTGGATGCCATTCAGCATCGAGAAAGATCCGGAAAATAATTTGCCAGTTCCTCTGGGAATTTAAAAATACATTCATGTGAAAGAGTTTATTTGAATGTTTTCTATGCATGTAACACTGTGACCAAATATGTTTCAATCAAGTGCTATTAACAGATGGTTATCGAGTTAGCATTAACCACTGGTGGGCTTCCAGTATCAAGGAAAATGTGGAAATATCTAATCGTTACTGAAAATAATCTGCCAGTTCCTCTGGGAATTTAAAATTACATTCATGTGAAAGAGTTTATTTTAATGTTTTCTATCCATGTAACACTGACCAAATACATTTGGTTTTGTGATTTTTCAATCAATCGCAATTAACAGAATAGATTCTGAAGATTATTCTTCCCCATCAGTAGAATATTTCCGTATCCAATATTGTATGCGCCCGCAATCGACTATTGCTCAGTCGCCGAAAGTTCCGAGCTCAGAGGGTTCATTCCCCTCTAGTTTTCCTTCCAAATTGCCATCGCAAACCACGCCTTCTCTCGATTCAATCACGCACAAAAAGCATACTTAAGCGATATTCTGGTGGTGAGACGCATTCATTTTTCGTGAGGACATCGACAAGACAACATCGTTGCTGGACGAGCTGGACGGCCAGGGATCGAGTGCCTTTCTCAAGGCAAGAGGGCGGAGGTGGTAGCGCTGGAGTAGAGTAGAGTTTTCAAAGGGCCTTTCTCAAGGCTAGAGTCGAATGAACTGCAAAAGTTTAAAGTCTGTATAATACAAGACCTTCCTTCCTTCCTTCAGGAGAAGAGAAGGTGACCATCGAAGCAGCCGCTACACACACACATACACGCACGGAATTCTTTCCGTTTGGATGCCATTCAGTATCGAGAAAGATCCGGAAAATAATCTGCCAGTTCCTCTGGGAATTTAAAAATACATTCATGTGGAAGAGTTTATTTGAATGTTTTCTATCCATGTACCACTGTGACCAAATATGTTTCAATCAAGTGCTATTCACAGATGGTTATCGAGTTAGCATTAACCACTGGTGGGCTTCCAGTATCGAGGAAAATGTGGTAATATCTAATCGTTACTGAAAATAATCTGCCAGTTCCTCTGGGAATTTAAAATTACATTCATGTGAAAGAGTTTATTTTAATGTTTTCTATCCATGTAACACTGTGACCAAATACATTTGGTTTTGTGATTTTTCGATCAATCGTAATTAACAGAATAGCTTCTGAAGATTATTCTTCCCCATCAGTAGAATATTTCCGTATCCAATATTGGATGCATAAAACCTTGTGCATCCAACGTAACACTCTCGTTTTCGAAGTCCCCCAAATATTCATTCATTCAGAATGAATTCAGATTCAACTTCAAACAAATGATCTCTAAATCAACGATAGTCCTACGTCACCATTGCGGTTATACCATAGATATAACCCACTTCCCGTTTTTAGGCAAGCTAACTGGGGGTATCACCGGGGGGACTTGTTCTTGAACTTTGGGAGTGGTCACATTTTTGCGTCGGGGATTCCCTTTGAAAATAAACGGTGTGCCCCCGCTAGCTGTGTCCGCTTCCATTTCATCAACTGGCAACGTGGAAAAGGTATTGTGTGTTGAGATTGGTTGTTGTTGTTGTCGGGCCAGTGGAGAAGCGCCCTTTAAAATTTCCGCAAAAGTGCGCTTCGAGCGTTCCTTCAAAGAGCGCTTCTGTTTGTCCCAGCGACTCTTGTAAGTTTCACAAGCTGAGAGCGCGTGTGGGGATCCTCCGCAATATGGACACTTATGCTCAGTCGCACTGCAGGATTTCCCCTCATGTTGCTCTCCGCAAGTGGCACAGCGCTCCTTGTTGGCACAATAATCTAAAGTGTGACCAACTGACTTGCATTTGTTGCAAGTCATGGGCTTTGGCACGAAGAGTCGCACAGGTAGTCTCAATTTGTCCACCATAACGTAGTCAGGGAGGGCGGCACCAGCAAAGGTGACTCGAAACGAGTCTGACGGTGTAAATTTAGTTTGGTCCCCATCATGGGAGAGTTTCCCGAGTTGGCGACAGTCCAAGATCTTTACTTCCATTGAGGGAAGCTTCTTGAACTTGCCTTTTCCTTCTTTTTTTATTTGTTCGCTCGTCAGACCCGTTTCAGTTATCACCCCCTCAATTTCTACGTTATGGGAGGGTATAAATGCTCTATATTCGAGAGTGAAGTGTTGGTCAGCAACAATCTCGTTTGCGTGTTTTCGTTCATTCACGACAACCCGCAATTTGTTCGGTCTAACCCTGCGAATTTCAGATACAGAAGAGTATCTAGCCAGATCTTTCATGATCTGAATCACGTTAAGGCTTTTTCCTTTTGGTTTTGGCCGGAGGAAAACAACCCGCGGGTCAGTTCCAGGTGCATCTTCTGGATAAACTCTGACACGTGGAGCGGAGACAACAGAGGGAGAAGACGAGGACGAGGACGAGGACGAGGATTGGGTTGGATCGGAAACATCAGAAGGGGGAAGCGAAATCGATGATGGGAGAGGGGGAGTGGAAGTAACAGTGGGTTCAGAAGGGAGGCTTGCTATTTTCTTAGAGGGGGGCTTGGAAGGATGAACAGATTCGTCCCCAGAAGAATTATCTTCTTTTTTGAGGGACTCGTTTATGTTTTTTCCCAGATCTTGTATGGGATTCATGATCGGAGATCTCCATCTCTGGAGATTCTCCACTATTCTCCATTTTACAAAAAATTGTGTCTTATTTTTAATCTATTATTGATTTTAACAATAATCTAAACAAAAAAATAACAAAACAAAAAAAAAAATTATGATGATAATATTAAACAATGAACATATGAGTTGAATAATAATATTAATATTAAATATGTGTACCTTAATATAAAAGTTGTTCCGATACTGCGCTCTACTGCCCTAACCAGGAAGAGACAGAGGCTACGCGCTATGGATCAACACAATAGCGCAAGAATAGCTCACACGGTCACGCGATGATAATTCACGTTAACTCAACTTTTTCTTTAATGCACTAATGTGTGTAGTCCAGCTTACAGTAGTGTCAATTGTCAGACCCAAATAACAGTATTCGTTAACCTTTTCAAGCATTACGCCTTGGACTGAAACAGGAACAGGGTCTGGAATTCGCCTTCGCATGGAGTGTATCAGCATGTATTTGATCTTACTAAGATTGAGAGATGACATATTTTCGTTGAAAAAGTCCATAAGAAGCGTGACATCCTCCTGGATTAGTTTTGCAATTCTTCCACAGTCAGTCGCCTGGTCGAATACGGAAGTATCGTCAGCAAATAGTCGCACTTTTCCGTGTATCTTCAACTTGCATAGATCATTGATGAATAATGAGTAGAGTACAGGACCTAAATTACTGTCCTGTGGAACCCCAATCGATATGGGATGCTGAGGACTGGAGTATTTTACAATAGACACAAATTGAGTCCGGTTCGTCAGGTAACTACCCAACAATATTTTAGCCGTTCCTCTTATTCCATAGGATTCAAGATTCAGTATCAGTAACTTATGATCATCTGTGTCGTATGCTTTCTTCAGATCGACGAACAAAATTCCACCGAAGCGTTTATTGTCGAGCGAACTATAAATATCCTCCATCAAGTTATTTGAAGCTGCGAGCGTGTTAGAGCCTTCCCTGAAACTGGTGGTTGTCGATTATATTGTTGAACAAGACCTTCGTCGGTCAGTCTGCTGACCGATAGTAGATTCTCGTAGGATTCGTTCAGATTTAACAGGATGATGGCAACCACCCAGTAATCCTTCAGTGGATCCATATTTCCATCCATAATATGGACCATATTTCCATCCTCTATCAGCTACAGCCGAAAGAGCTTCCGCAAAACATGAATCTTTGTAGCAAGAGAAGATCGTGAGTGGTAGTTTTTCATCGAGAGCCACATTTCGCGAACTGTGGTGGCATGCAGGACGTGGCCGGTCTGACCATCTTCGATCGAGAGATCGAGCAGAGCCCCCGCCCTGCCGTCTTTGAGAATCCAGGATAGAGGCGAATGAACTGCAAAGTTTAAAGCCTCTTAAAAACAAACAAAGAAAGAAAGAATCCAGGATACGCTCGGCGGTTCCGGCTTCTCCTCGTCGATGACGTAAATTATTCCCTCCCTCAAGAGCACCAGCTCAATACTTCCAAAGCTCGTAGTTAAAATCGTTCAATTTATCTAAGTTCAAGCTTGTGTACGCCGCCATGATGCTTTTCCGAACGAGCAAAAATGTGCACTTCACAGACCGCTATACTTTCTCCACAAAATACTTTATATCCGATTTTCGAACGAAAAAACTTTTCACAACCCGCGAACTACACGCACTCGCGTCGCTGGGCCCATAACCTGTTGGGCAAAATCGTACATTGTGCACGAATAAATATGAAATTCTTAGACACGTTTTTATTTTAACTAGTTCGGTTACTTGCTAACAAAAGAGCTTGAGCTTGGGTAATAGTTCGGTTACTTGGTAATAAAAGAATGCCAAAACACAAAAGAAATATTGCAATATCATACGATTTTTGTCGAAGGTTCATAGTTTGTTTTTCTCTTCGCAGTCTAAGTTGAGACAAGAGGTACAGGGGGCCAATGATGCAGCCGGCATATGGTGAACTTTCCAACAGACAGTTCCCCTGAACCTAGCAAGATATTCGTAATTTAGTGTACCCGGAATAAATCCAACTTTCATCACTTTCATTTGTTTTATGAAGAAATGACTTCCTTTTGTACCTTCCGTTATTAATATTATTAACACTTTTAACACTGAGGAAACCATTCATTTCAAATGAAAGCATTTCATGAGTATGTTACGAATACTTCCGTTCATTAAGTAAGTATTATGCCAGTCTATTGAGTATATTGTGGTCTGGTTCGATTCGAAATGTACTTGGAGAGTACTTTTTTGTAATTGAAATCTCATGTTTGCAATCCGATACTTTTATGACATTTGCAAAATACCACCTTCATTATATTCTATGATATTAGCCTTTGAATTCGTGTTTGGCCGATTGATCTTTTTATACTTACCTCGAGTTCATCCAACAATAGATAATGGGGTTGTACATTGAGTTACTCATTGCAAGCCAATATATAGCTAAATACACTTCCTGAATGTAGGGTTCGCTGGTCAGATCCGGATAGTATGATGTAACGATGAAGTATATTTGGAACGGTAGCCAGCATACGGCAAAAATAGCGACTACCACTATCATCATTTTCACTATCTATGCGTGAGGATAAAATAGAGAATGAAAAGAAATCAGCCAGAGTTTTGAAATTCGATACGATATAGGTAAATATACATACAGGTGTGGTGGAAAGTATATATCGAGTACAAGTAATCTAATGAACAACAAAAGTAAAAGGATTATTACGGTTACGTACCCACACCACGCTCACAAAATGATTTTCAATATTCAAGCCAGGTGTATCAATATTCAGTTATTCAATGAAAGAAGGATGTACATAATAAAAATCATCGAATATTTCTTTCTTAACGAAAAATTCATTTTTATTTTGTCTTTAGGTTGCACATTCCTGGTTTGAAAAGCGGGTTGTTCATGCCGCTCACACTTCTTACAAAAGATATCAAACAATCAGGAGTGTATATTTTTTAGTTTGCAAGATATGTTTTTTTCCACTTTTTTGCAATATTTCCGATATACCTTTTCGAAAAATAGTTTACTTTCAGCTGTTTCATTACTGGTGACTATTCAGCAGTGACAGTTTAAAGTTCAATATCTATCTATCTATCTATATATATAAAAATGGAGTGATGTCTGTCTGTCTGTCTGATTCTTATAGACTCGGAAACTACTGAACCGATCGACATGAAAATTGGTATGTAGGGGTTTTTGGGGCCGGGGAAGGTTTTCGTGATATTTTGAGACCCCTCCCCCCTCTCTAAGGGGGGGCTGCCATACAAATGAAACACAAATTTCTGCATTACTCGGAAATTAACCAAGCAAACGAAACCAAAGTTGGCATGTGAAAGTTTTAGGGTGCAATAAATGTTTCTATGATGGTTAGACAGTCCTTCCCCCACTCAAAGGGGGGGGGGGCTGCCATACAAATGAAACACAAATTTCTGCATTACTCGAGAATTAATCATGCAAATGAAACCAAACTTGGCATGTGGAGGTTTTAGGATGCAATAAATATTTCTATGGTGTTAAGATACTCCTTCCCCCTCTCTTAGAGGAGGCTGCCATACAAATGAAACACAATTTTTTGCATTACTCGGAAATTAATCAATCAAACGAAACCAAAGTTGGCATGTGAAAGTTTTAGGGTGCAATAAATGTTTCTATGATGGTTAGACAGTCCTTCCCCCGCTCAAAGGGGGGGGGGGGGGGCTGCCATACAAATGAAACACAAATTTCTGCATTACTCGAGAATTAATCAAGCAAATGAAACCAAATTTGGCATGTGGAGGTTTTAGGATGCAATAAATGTTTCTATGGTGTTAAGATACTCCTTCCCCCTCTCTTAGAGGGGGCTGCCGTACAAATGAAACACAAATTTTTGCATTACCCGAGAATTAATCAAGCAAATTAAACCAAATTAGGCATATGGAAACTTTAGGGTGCAATGAATGTTTCTATGGTTGTTAGATACCCCTCCCCCCTCTCTTAGGGGTGGCTGCCATACAAATAAAACACAAATTTCTGCATTACTCGAGAATTAATCAAGTAAATGGGCGGGACGAAGTTTGCCGGGTTAGCTAGTTGTATATATAGCTTCACAAGAACATGTGCAAGAAAACTGTGAACCGTATCATTAGAGACAAAAAGCTTGAAAATTATGATGGAATAATAATGAATATAATAAAAAAATTAAATATACGTACTCTCCGTTTGCTTTTGATATTCTCTAGTTGCCTTTGTGTGCACTCGCCGATGCTTTTTGATCCCCATAATTCAACGCCAACTCGTGCATAGGTGAACGACATCGATCCAATTGGTAGGAAATATGTTAAAAACATAAAAAGAACGTTGTATCTGACGAAAAAGCATGAATTTATAGTTCAGTAAACAATAATGGATGGTTTCAGAAATAGACAATAGAAGGGAACAACAACTTTTAACACTTACATATACTCTAACATCGAATGATTCGTTGGTCCATCCGGCCATTCAGAATAACATACTATTCTATCTTGAAAATCGTATGTGGTGAAAAACAGTAGCATTGGACTTGAAATAATAATTCCAATGATCCAAATGACGGCTGCTACACAAAGAGTAGCCCTTCTACCCATTCGTGGTTTGAGAGGGTTCACTATTGCCATGTATCTATGGAAAAGAGAAGTGACTTATTATATTAATACCATACATCGTCGGGTCGCCATGGCCATATGGCGTCAATACGAATTACATAAATTGTACATTCTTACCGACGAAAAAATAGTTCTAAGTTGAACAAATGATACGTCTTCATTAATTGTAGGATATACCAGAAGAATATAACAATTTAGCCAATAGCCGAGCCCTGAGTTATACGTATAATTATACTAACAAAGAGTAAATTTACCCTGTACAGATACCGAGAAACTCATCCAGAAGATCTTATAAAGTTGAATCGAACAACTATTTTTAATAACTTATCTACTGGTTTTGTTTGTGTCATAAAAGGAATCCCTCCAAATAGTTATCAGAGAGAATCCGTCCAGCTCAAATCGTTGTAGAAAAATAAAGCGGGACCGTCATCATTATTTCATATAATGGATAGAGTACTGTTTTAGGTGTATGTTTTTTATCCCAAGACTATGATGATTGTTGTTTTTATTTATTTTAGTTGTTAGATTAGTTCGAATATAATTGTGAAGTCTACAAGAGTTTGAGCATAGCGCGCGTGAACCGGAGAAATTTGAAATGCAACATTGTCATATTGTTGTTATTGTTTTAATATTATATATAAAATTGTTTTTTTTTGTTGTTGTTTTGTTTAATAAAATCAAGGCATTCCAAGGGATTGAAAGTGGAAACTGAAAAGACGCTAGGGATAGCTCAACCGGAATACTTGTAAATTTATCATTTTAACAGATGATTGACGAGATCTTTCTGTGTTGTGGCAGATCTCATTGCAGATTCAGATTGACACGATTATACCCTACGTTGAATGACGGGTCTGAAGCATCGGCTGGAATGAGACTTGGGTTTACCCAGTTGTCTGGACTAGAAAACGATTAACAGACCGTTGTCGGTTATACAGTGAAGCGGGATGTTCTTCAATTCTGATCGGTAAAGGGTCTTTCCGGGTTGTAAATACTCTTGACATGCCTTGGGAGAGTTGCTGAGCCTGAAGTATCGGCTAGAATTAGACTTGGGGTTGGTCTGCTGTTTGGTCTCGAAAACGATCGCATTAGCTGATTGTTATCGGGAATATACTAAAGCGAGAAATCCCTTTTAAATTCATGGCTGATGCGCATGTAGGCATTGGATTCAATTCCCGATCGGTCAATTGTCTTCCCGGGCTGGAAATTCTCTTGACATGCCATGGAATATTTAGCGTTCAGACAATATAATATCATATTGACGTAGGACTACGTCTAACCGGAAGATATAGGGGGTGAAATGGAAATCTAGGCACTGAACAAGTAGGAAAAAATGCAAGATTTGGAACGCTTAAAACTCGAGCATTTCTCAATAGATCGCAAAGGTTTTTGCATCAATTGATAGGAAATATATCTACGCATCTATCATAATGAATAACATTTCATTTTTCTTGAGATAAATAATTGAATAATTGTGAATTATCAACCATTGTCAAAATGCACTATGTGCCCATTTTTGATTGGTCCATTTTGTGCTCCTCAAATCGTACCGACCAAAACGGGCAACCAGAGCAGCAGCGAAATATAATGAAGCACGATTGGAAAGGAAAAAGAAAAAAATGAACGAAACATTGGTCGCAGTCTCACACATGCGTAATTCTCGAGCCAGCCAGTCAGCTTAAAAATCCCCGCTCTGCTGCCGTAACGATCATTCTCATTCAAACCGTACAGCACATCGGTTCTCATCACAACACATCAACAAACCAACCCAAGCAGCCATGTCTGGACATGGTAAAGGAGGAAAAGTGAAGGGAAAGGCAAAATCCCGCTCGAACCGTGTTGATCTGGAGTTCCCCGCAAGGGTAGCTAGGCCGAGCGCGTTAGTACCAGTGCACCAGTCCACCTAGCCGTCGTTATATAGTTTCGGCCGCCGAAGTGATCGAGTTAGCTGGCAAAGCTGCTCGCGACGATAAGAAAACCCGCATTCGGAACAGAACACATTCGGTTCGGTGGACATCAAGACAACAGGCAGTTGCAGCGAGTAGCGAGTGCCAAACGCAATCGCAAAACGGCAGCTGGTAGCAGAAGAAAAAAATTTGTTCTTTATACAATCTGCTTTGGTGGCAAATCCAGAACAAGGCGGCATCAAGGGCGTTCGAAATGGTTTTTTTCAAAACCACGAGTACTAAGTTTTCTAAATTGGAACCATTCCATAAAACAAGGTGCTTTTCAGGGCCATTAAACCTTCCAAAAAAGAGTTTAGGAAATACAGTTCAATGCTTTCTAAAACATTATGCAAAATAATAATAAAACACAAATTGATTTTTTCATCATTTGTTTTCCAGGATCTGATGAGTATGTGAATTTGGCAGTTGTTCTGAGCTTGAGTTGGGGACTTTCCTGATTATTCAATTTTCACCCATTCTTAAATTGTTTCCAGATTGAAAGTACAGTAATTTACAATTAGTTCGACATTTAGCTAATTGGACGGACATGTAATGAGACTTATTTAGTTGGACATTTTTGTAAACATAGAGATCCAAATTATGACCCCACATTGAAAGTCGACACTGTACTACTGTCATCGCAAATGTTCAATTACAGGTTAAAATCGCCTCCAATGCGACACTGAGTGGCGCGTCGGCACGTCGCATTGAATGTAATTTATAGTACAACATGTCACAAAGCTGGATGGGAAGACATTTTCCAACTGTGAAAGCTGTGGCGAGTGGCAACAAATCGCTAAACAGGAAGGTTTAGCCGAACAAGATGGGGATATCGAGTGATAACAAAACAATAAACTCTTTAGATTGAAGATAATTTTGTGATCCTGAAAAGGACCCTTTTTAGCCTGCATGTGAATCCAACGAGCGAACAAATCGTAATGAATGTATTTTTGCCATCGCTCCCTTTTAACGCTCATTCGTTCGTCTCGTTGGACTCGCCCCTCTGGCTGAGTTTGCCGATTTGTCTCTATGCTGTGAGTGTGTACCGCTAGAGTATAAAACACGCGGACCCCAAAAAAATATCTTATTTTCTTTCAAACCGTAAACCCGTGTGGTTGTACGGCATCGGTAACGTGGGCGTAACAAAGGAGGACAAGTTAAGGGAAAGGCAAAGTCTCACTCGAACCGTGCAGGTCTCCAGTTCCCTGTTGATCGCATTCACTGATTGCTCCGCAAGGGTAACTAGGCCGAACGGATTGGTGCCGGAGCACCAGTATACCTAACAGCGATTATAGAGTTTCGGCCGTCGGAGTGCTCGAGTTGGCTTGCAAAGCTGCTCACGACAATCAGAAAACCCGCATCAAGAACAGAGCAGCTTCGGTTCGGCGCTCATCAAGGCAACAATTAGTTTCAGTGAGTGGCAAAGTGCTTCTCCGGCACGTCGCATTAAATGTAATTTACTGAACAATATGTCACAAGCTGAATGGGAAGAAATTTTCCAACTGTGAAAGCTGTGGCGAGTGGCAAACGCAATAGCTAAACAGGAAAGTTTAACCGAACAAGATGGGAATATCGAGTGATAACAAAAACACAACACCAAAGGTTCTTTTCAGAACCATCAACATGTTCATAAAAAGTAAACAGTAAACTAATCCATTTTTCAGGTAGATAGGTAGGTATTCACATAGGAGAAGAAAATAAAACAATATATTTTAAATATATATTTAACAAAAGCTGTCCCCTTTGTATAGTCCTACGTCACTCCGGTTATGTCCCCGACATTACCCACCCGTCTTTTTTATTAATATTAGAATATTAGCGTTCAGACAATGCCTTCAATTGTTCTTTTGATAAAGAATCTATGCCAGTGGTACAACCGGTCCGATTTTTTGTTTTTATTTTGACGTAGGACTACGTCTAACCGGAAGATATAGGGGGTGAAATGGAAATCTAGGCACTGAACAAGTAGGAAAAAATGCAAGATTTGGAACGCTTATAACTCGAGCATTTCTCAATAGTTCGCGAAGGTTTTTGCATCAATTGATAGAAAATATATCTACGCATCTATTATAACGAATAACATTTCATTTTTCTTGAGATAAATAATTGAATAATTGTGAAATATCAAGCATTGTCAAAATGCACTATGTGCCCATTTTTGATTGGTCCATTTTGTGCTCCTAAAATCGTACCGACCAAAACGGGCAACCAGCGGCAGCAGCGAAATAGAATGAAGCACGCTTGGAAAGGAAAAAGAAAAAAATGAACGAAACATTGGTCGCAGTCTCACACATGCGTAATTCTCGAGCCAGCCAGTCAGCTTAAAAATCCCCGCTCCGCTGCCGTAACGATCATTCTTTGTGTGGACACCGACTGGACAACATCGTTGCTGGACGAGCTGGATGGCGAGGGATCGAGTGCCTTTCTCAAGGCAAGAGGGCGGAGGTGGTAGCGCTGGAGTAGAATAGAGTAGAGTTTTCAAAGGGCCTTTCTCAAGGCTAGAGACGAATGAACTGCAAAAGTTTAAAGTCTCTATAATTCAAGACCTTCCTTCCTTCCCTTCCTGCCGTAACGATCATTCTCGTTCAAACCGTACACCACATCGGTTCGCATCACAACACATCAACAAACCAACCCAAGCAGCCATGTCTGGACATGGTAAAGGGGGAAAAGTGAAGGGAAAGGCAAAATCCCGCTCGAACCGTGTTGATCTGGAGTTCCCCGCAAGGGTAGCTAGGCCGAGCGCGTTAGTACCAGTGCACCAGTCCACCTAGCCGGCGTTATATAATTTCGGCCGCCGAAGTGATCGAGTTAGCAAAGCTACTCGTGACGATAAGAAAACCCGCATTCGGAACAGAACACATTCGGTTCGGTGGACATCAAGACAACAGGCAGTTGCAGCGAGTGGCGAGTGGCAAACGCAATCGCAAAACGGCATCAGGTAGCAGAAGAAAAAAGTTTGTTCTTTATACAAACTTATCGAAATGGTTTTTTTTCAAAACCACGAGTACTAAGTTTTCTAAATTGGAACCATTCCATAAAACAAGGCGCTCAGGGCCATTAAACCTTCCAAAAAAGAGTTTAGGAAATACAGTTCAATGTTTTCTAAAACATTATGCAAAATAATAATAAAACACAAATTGATTTTTTCATAATTTGTTTGCCAGGATCTGATGAGTATGTGAATTTGGCAGTTGTTCTGAGCTTATTGATAGTTGGGGACTTTCCTGATTATTCAATTTTCACCAATTCTTAAATTGTTTCCAGATTGAAAGTACAGTAATTTACAATTAGTTCGACATTTAGCTAATTGGACGAACATGTAATGCGACATATTTAGTTGGACATTTTTGTAAACATAGAGATCCAAATTATGACCCCACATTGAAAGTCGACACTGTTCCACTGTCATCGCAAATGTTCAATTACAGGTTAAAATCGCCTCCAATGCGACACTGAGTGGCGCTTCGGCACGTCGCATTGAATGTAATTTACTGTACAACATGTCACAAAGCTGGATGGGAAGAAATTTTCCAACTGTGAAAGCTGTGGCGAGTGGCAACAAATCGCTAAACAGGAAGGTTAAGCCGAACAAGATGGGGATATCGAGTGATAACAAAACAATAAACTCTTTAGATTGAAGATAATTTTGTGATCCTGAAAAGGACCCTTTTTAGCCTGCATGTGAATCCAACGAGCGAACAAATCGTAATGAATGTATTTTTTTTGCCATCGCTCCCTTTTAACGCTCATTCGTTCGTCTCGTTGGACTCGCCCCTCTGGCTGAGTCTGACGATTTATCTCTATCCTGTGAGTGTGTACCGCTAGAGTATAAAACACGCGGACCCCAAAAAAATATCTTATTTTCTTTCAAACCGTAAACCCGTGTGGTTGTACGGCATCGGCATCGTGGACGTAACAAAGGAGGACAAGTTAAGGGAAAGGCAAAGTCTCACTCGAACCGTGCAGGTGTGCAGTTCCCCGTAGGTGTATCCGCCAATTGCTCAGCAAGGGTAGCTAGGCCGAGCGCGTTAGTACCAGTGCACCAGTCCACCTAGCCGGCGTTATATAGGTTTAACCGAACAAGATGGGAATATCGAGTGATAACAAAAACACAACACCAAAGGTTCTTTTCAAAACCATCAACATATTCATAAAGAGTAAACAGTAAACTAATCCATTTTTCAGGTAGATTTTCAGGTTCACGTAGGAGAAGAAAATAAAACAACATATTTAAAATATATCTTTAACAAAAGCTGTCCCCTTTGTATAGCCCTACGTCACTCCGGTTATGTCCCCGACATTACCCACCCGTCTTTTTTATTTTCTTCTCCTACGAACCTGAAAATCTACCTGAACAATGGATTAGTTTACTGTTTACTCTTTATGAATATGTTGATGGTTTTGAAAAGAACCTTTGGTGTTGTGTTTTTGTTATCACTCGATATTCCCATCTTGTTCGGTTAAACCTATATAACGCCGGCTAGGTGGACTGGTGCACTGGTACTAACGCGCTCGGCCTAGCTACCCTTGCTGAGCAATTGGCGGATACACCTACGGGGAACTGCACACCTGCACGGTTCGAGTGGGACTTTGCCTTTCCCTTAACTTGTCCTCCTTTGTTACGTCCACGATGCCGATGCCGTACAACCACACGGGTTTACGGTTTGAAAGAAAATAAGATATTTTTTTGGGGTCCGCGTGTTTTATACTCTAGCGGTACACACTCACAGGATAGAGATAAATCGGCAGACTCAGCCAGAGGGGCGAGTCCAACGAGACGAACGAATGAGCGTTAAAAGGGAGCGATGGCAAAAAAAATACATCATACTGATTTTAACCTCCGACCGAGAAGGTCGCGTTTTCTTTCAGCTCGGCAGTTTGGCGTTTTGGACAGCGGACTAGGACGTCTCCCCCTGGCGATTCCGAAGGAGTTATTTTTAATTATCTTCAAGTGGCAGCAGAAGGAGAGCGGGAAAAGGCAATAGCTCGTTTCGACCGTGGAGAGCGGGCGCTTACCGGCAAACCGGAAAAGCGCGCGCTTTTTACGGCGTCACTGACGCCACGCCCCCTTTTTCCGGGGAGTGTTGCCAATTATTTTGTAGTGATTGTAGTGATCTCTAGTTATAATTAAAAAAAAAAGAAATAACACGCGCATACGGACAGTGAAGTGACAGTAGGAAAAACAGTTTTAAAATAATTTTGAAAGTTTATTCGCGATAATTGGTGGTTTTGTGCTCTTGCTAAAAAAGTGCGAATTTCTGGACACATATCCCCAAGTGTAAAGACCCAACAAAATTTCTCAGTGTTTTCATCTGAAGATTAACCCACCTGTCGGCTATACCTAGGGGATAGCCTGACAACAGCATGGCTTCCAGTAGCTCCGGGCCTCCGGGAGGCCGGGCTACAAATTTGTACGAGGGTAAACCTACCCAACGTACTGCTCCAAGATGGGCCGATCCAATGAACGGCAACCTACAGATCCTGTTACTACGTGCCACAGGAGAGAACGTGATTCCGGCTAACCCGTTCGTCGTGAGTAAGACGATCGCCAACGCTGTAGGAAAGAAGTACTACACAGCGCGACCGCAACGAGACGACAAGAAGAGGACGCAATATATCCTTACGGCCAAGGACGAAGATATCATTGGTAAGCTCCTCTTAATCAACAAATTAATTGATGAAACCCCTATTGAAGTGATTTACCACCCAACCCTTAACCAACGCAAATGTGTTGTTACTTGTCGTGATGTCATGGACATCAAAGAATCCGAACTGGTGACAGAGCTTTCCGATCAAGGTGTGATCGATGTCAAGCGCATCACCAGAAAGGAGAACAATATTGTTGTACCAACTGCCACTCTTATTTTGACGATTCGTGGAACTGTTGTTCCCGATTTCATTAATTTTGGATTTATTCGGGCTGGGACTAGAAATTTCTACCCCAACCACCCAACCACTACCCCAACAACTTTAAGTGTTACAAATTTGGACATACTAGCAAACGATGCAAACGCGAGAACCCGCTTTGCCGAAATTGTGGACAGGAACATCCAGAACAAAAGGATGGAATTAAAACCTGCAACGCTTCAGCATTTTGCTTGAATTGCCAAGGGGACCATTCCTTTTCGAATAGGAAATGCCCCGTATGGCAAACCGAGAACAACATCACAAAAATCAGAATCGATTATGGTATCTCCTACAAAGAGGCGAAAGAAAAACACAACGGTCAAAATAATGGAGCAACTTTTGCAAGTGTTCTGCAAGACAGACTCTCCAACTTGCAAAAGCCAACACCCAGCTGCAACTGCAAATGTAACTGCGCCTCGGCCGCTTCGGCCTCTTCTAGCCGCGAAAGCACTCCCCCAATTGACACTACAATCGATACTTCCATGACAGAGTCGACAACCGACAGCTCAACAACGGAATCTGAAAACGAATCAGTCATTTCAATGGACACTTCTGATGTTCCAAACAAAAATAAAAATAAAAGGAAAATGGCGAAAGGATCATCTTCAGATTCAGATCAAAAATCCGAAGATGAAATCCAAACAAACAAGGACAAGAAAAGAACTAAGAATGAACAAAGAACTACACCACCAACAAATAACAACACAACACCAACAGAAAACAACAACAACAACAACAACAACACACATCAAACAAAAAACAACAATAACAACAACAGCAACGCACATTCAACAAAAAACAATACTAACACAACAAACACTCCAAAGACTTCTACACCAAACAAAAACAACACCAATACCTCAAAGAAAGCTTCTCTTTCCAAGGGTAAAGGACCATCGAACTAATTCTCTTTGAATAGTTCAAACATACACACAATTAAGACTTAGGAATTAGAGTTAAAAACACCAACACATTCACTCCAACACAGAAATTCGGGATACAATGGAACATCAGAAGTATCCGACGAAATATTCTAGAACTGAAAATGCTTATTTCAAACTCTAATCCCACAGTCATAGCCCTTCAAGAAACTATGACTCCAAACAACTTCGATAAACACTTCAACTCAAAATATATCACATATTTCAAAGAGGGTCCCAACCCCTCAAAAAACGGAGTTGCAATCGCAATCAAAGATGGCACTCCACATGATCTTCTTCCCATTACCACTGATCTTCAGGCAGTGGTAGTGCGCATTAAACACCCCTTTCCAATCACAGTCGTTAGCATCTACATCACTAATGATTCCGATCCGAACACTCTACGCGGCCAACTGGACCATCTGTTCGCCCAACTTCCCGCCCCAATCATGCTTATGGGTGATTTCAACGCCCACTCATACGCCTGGGAAGGTGCATACCTCGATCGAAAAGGATCCATCATTGAGGATTTCATATCCGACCATTCTCTTCTCCTTCTTAACAACGGCCAACACACCAGAACCCATTATTCTGGTACTACTTCAGCCATCGATCTCACTATAGTATCAGACAAACTATCTTCAAAACTTTCTTGGAACATCCACGATGATACTTGCGGAAGCGATCATTTTCCAATCTTCACCTCCTTCGGCCAAACTTCTCCAGAGTTTTCAACAAGGCCAAGATGGAAATTTGAATACGCTGACTGGGCTGGCTATCAGTTTGACATTGAAAACCGCCTCTCCGCTAAACGAGATTGGACAGCCGAGGAATTCTCCAAAGTTGTCCTAGAAGTTGCAATGGTGCACATCCCCAGAACCAGTGGCATCCCTGGCAGGAAATGTGTCCCATGGTGGTCGCCTGAGCTGAAGGCAGCGATCAAAGGTCGACGTAAGGCCCTACGCAAATTAAGAAAGGCCCATCCGGACAGCCCACTGAGACCCACTCGGCTTGCAGAGTTCCAAAGGGCTCGCAAAGCAGCTAAGACTGCTATCAACACAGCCAAGCACCACAGTTGGGTTAAATTCGTCAGCGAAATTAATCCCAACGCGTCAACAAAGGAGTTATGGAGTAAGATTGGCAGGCTTCATGGAAAGAAAAGAAGCAAAGAATATAATCTTCTAATCAACGGTCAATACACCAATGACCGGAAAATCATCGCCGAGGCGTTTGGAGATTTCTTTGCTTCCGCCTCCTCCAATCAAAACTACGACCAAACCTTTCTAACCCACAAAACGGAATGCGAAAGAATTCCCATCGATTTTCATACCGATGTGGAATTTGACTTCAACAAAAACCTCTCCCTCAAAGAGCTCGATTGGGTACTGAACAAAGTCAAACAAGGATCCACAGGACCTGATGACATCAGCTACCCTATGCTTAAGAATCTACCCCATCTCGGGAAAAAAGCACTTCTGAAGCTCCTCAACAAAGTCTGGGACAGTGGAACCCTCCCCAGTTGCTGGAAAGAGGGTTTAATGATCTGTATCCCGAAACCAGACATGAACAACCATCTTCTTGACAATTTCCGCCCCATCACTCTTCTAAGTTGTGTTGGGAAAGTCTTGGAAAAAATGATCAATCGACGCTTAACGACTTTTCTAGAGTCAAATAAGCTGATTGATCCCAGACAATTCGCCTTCCGTGCGGGAAAAGGTACAGAAGATTGCCTTGTAGCAATCGAAAAAATCCTAGATGACGCAACTGAAAAATTACACCACATTGATATTGTTTCCCTGGATTTATCCAAGGCCTTCGATCGGGCATGGAGGTACCCAGTGCTGAAAAGCCTTTTCGACTGGGGGATTCGTGGGAGATTAGGTCTCTTCGTTAAAAGTTTTCTAGAAAACCGGTCTTTCAAAACCGTTATTAACAACCACCAATCTTCTCTAAAAATCCCAGAAAACGGCTTCCCACAAGGCTCAGCACTTTCACCAACCCTCTTCAACATTGCCATGCAATCTCTATTCGAGATTATCCCGGACCATATAAAGGTCATAGTCTATGCAGAAGACATCACTCTTATCTCTACGAGCTGCTTCGGCTTAATTCAGAGAAAGAGGCTTCAAAAAACCTTAGACTCCATCCAAAACTGGGCTCTAAAAACAGGTTTTAAAATTTCCCCGGAGAAATCCAAACACATACATATCGGAAAAGCTCTCAGAAGGAGAACCTATCTTCAGCTGAACAAAATCCCGATCCCTACAATGAGGACATTGAAAATACTAGGGGTTACTTTCGACAAGAAACTCAACTTCCTATCACATTCCCAAAAGACCAAAATAGCCACCAGAAAGAAACTGAACATCATCAAGGCTATCGCAGGCAACCTAGCCTCTGGTCATAGAAAGACGCTGCTAAATGTTGTAAATGTTTGGTTGGTCCCACAAATCCTTTACGGAATAGGCACCTTCAGCCGTGGAGGGGACAGGGTGTTAAACACCATTCAACCAATTTACAATAAAGCAATTAGGCTCGCAATTGGCGCTTTTCCCTCCAGTCCTACTCTTGCTGTAATGGCAGAAAGTGGGCAACTTCCCTTCACCCACCTGGTAACAAAAGCCATCACTAATAAAGCCATCCGTCACTTGTCACTCCCCGAAAGCGACCACAATGTCCCATTAATACATAGGGCTAAAACATGGTTCAAAAATCTCACGAACAAAGATCTTCCCGATATATGTGAACGTTCATCTGCAACGGGAAGAAATTGGAACGTCAAACCGCCGAACATTAACCTTGAACTTCTCAAGGCAGTTCGGGCGGGAGACCCTTCTCCAAAAGTCAAAGCCTGCTTCAATAACCTTGTTGCATCCAATTTTCAAATCAACCACCAGGTATACACAGATGGTTCAGTCAGTGCCGATGGAGTTGGATGTGGAATCTTTGAGAGTAGATACACTGGTAGCTTTTCTCTTCCACCGCAATGCTCCATCTTCAGTGCGGAAGCTTTCGCCCTTCTAATAGCTACCCAAGAATGCACCCATGAGTTTCTTCCTACCACAATATTCTCAGACTCAGCTAGCTGTCTCCACGATCTTCTAAGTGGAAACAGCAAACACCCATGGATTAAGCAAACAGAAGAGGCTGCTTCAAATAAAAACATCTCCTTCTGCTGGGTTCCTGGTCACTCAGGAATCCGCGGAAACACAGCCGCCGACATACTGGCCGGCAAGGGCAGCAAAATAGAACCCCCAGACATGCCCTGTCCTCCATCTGACATTGTCCGCTGGGTAAAACAGCAAGTCCGTGAAAGCTGGGACATAGGCTGGATAAACAGCCGTCCCACTCATCTTCATAAAATCAAAAATTCCACTCTCCCTTGGGAGGACCGTCTCAGTAGTAGGGAAAGGCAAGTCCTTACCCGTCTTCGAATTGGGCACACTAACTTCACCCACTCACACTTGTTCTGCAGAGCCGAAAAACCCCAATGTGCTTGCAACGAAGCTCCGGTTTCCGTTAGCCATCTTTTACTTGAATGTCAACATACCAAAGATGCTCGAGTCCGACACAACATAGGTCAGAGTCTCCGAGATATCCTCAGTAGAGACGAGACCCAAGAAACCAATTTAATTGCGTTTCTGAAAGAAACCGACTTCTTTGGTAAAATCTAAACCGAAATACTAAATACCTTGGAAATTGCTTATTAAAGTTCGCCACTTCACAGTCATGTATGCGTGTTTATGTGTGTATACACATGTATGTACGGGTCGGAAGGAAGGTATTCATACATGTATATACACGCATTCAATAATAATAAATAACAAATAATATAATATATACTTTCATACCCACATCTATCTTCTATCCTTTACATTATACTTTAATCAACTTCCTATTCCTACAGCCACACTCACCAAGGAGGATAAATTCATTAAATAAACCTCTCCATTTTTCAGCTATACTATATACCATTAAATTCAAAACCACTATATTTTATTATCTATTCAAACTGTATTTCATTTCATTTCACCCCACCACACACCCACTCCTCCCCTCTTTCCTTCCCATACCACTCCCACCCCCTCCCATTCCACTAATCCCACCCAAATCCTTTCCACTCCTTTCCTTCCTATCCTCCTGAGAAGGGCCTTTTTGTTTTTTGGCTTTGGATCACGCCTTTCGCTGGGTCACTTGTGCTTCGTTACTGCTTTGGTCCTCGGATCAGTAAATTTCTACTTTTCTTTACAGCATATATTAAATATCTTATGAAGCATAGGATCCCTTCCTACCTTCTTCTTTAACCGAGAGTCGAGCGGACAGGTCTGATGAGTGATTTTGTTGGTTTCCCTTTCGCCAGTCCCCTCTGGGCTGGTTTTATTGTGGCTCTTCACTGGGCTAGAGGCGAATGAACTGCAAAGTTTAAAGCCTCTTAAAAACAAAGAAAGAAGAAGAAAAATACATTCATTACGATTTGTTCGCTCGTTGGATTCACATGCAGGCTAAAAAGGGTCCTTTTCAGGATCACAAAATTATCTTCAATCTAAAGAGTTTATTGTTTTGTTATCACTCGATATCCCCATCTTGTTCGGCTGAACCTTCCTGTTTAGCGATTTGTTGCCACTCGCCACAGCTTTCACAGTTGGAAAATTTCTTCCCATCCAGCTTTGTGACATGTTGTACAGTAAATTACATTCAATGCGACGTGCCGAAGCGCCACTCAGTGTCGCATTGGAGGCGATTTTAACCTGTAATTGAACATTTGCGATGACGGTGGAACAGTGTCGACTTCCAATGTGGGGTCATAATTTGGACCTCTATGTTTACAAAAATGTCCATCTAAATAAGACGCATTACATGTCCGTCCAATTAGCTAAATGTCGAACTAATTGTAAATTACTGTACTTTCAATCTGGAAACAATTTAAGAATTGGTGAAAATTGAATAATCAGGAAAGTCCCCAACTATCAATAAGCTCAGAACAACTACCAAATTCACATACTCATCAGATCCTGGCAAACAAATTATGAAAAAATCAATTTGTGTTTTATTATTATTTTGGATAATGTTGAACTGTATTTCCTAAACTCCTTTTTGGAAGGTTTAATGGCCCTGAAAAGCGCCTTGTTTTATGGAATGGTTCCAATTTAGAAAACTTAGTACTCGTGGTTTTGAAAAAAACCATTTCGATAAGTTTGTATAAAGAACAAACTTTTTTCTTCTGCTACCTGATGCCGTTTTGCGATTGCGTTTGCCACTCGCCACTCGCTGCAACTGCCTGTTGTCTTGATGTCCACCGAACCGAATGTGTTCTGTTCCGAATGCGGGTTTTCTTATCGTCACGAGCAGCTTTGTTAACTCGATCACTTCGGCGGCTGAAACTATATAACGCCGGCTAGGTGGACTGGTGCACTGGTACTAACGCGCTCGGCCTAGCTACCCTTGCGGGGAACTCCAGATCAACACGGTTCGAGTGGGATTTTGCCTTTCCCTTCACTTTTCCCCCTTTACCATGTCCAGACATGGCTGCTTGGGTTGGTTTGTTGATGTGTTGTGATGCGAACCGATGTGGTGTACGGTTTTAACGAGAATGATCGTTACTGCAGCGGAGCGGGGATTTTTAAGCTGACTGGCTGGCTCGAGAATTACGCATGTGTGAGACTGCGACCAATGTTTCGTTCATTTTTTTCTTTTGACGTAGGACTACGTCTAACCGGAAGATATAGGGGGTGAAATGGAAATCTAGGCACTGAACAAGTAGGAAAAAATGCAAGATTTGGAACGTTTATAACTCGAGCATTTCTCAATAGATCGCAAAGGTTTTTGCATCAATTGATAGGAAATATATCTACGCATCTATCATAACGAATAACATTTCATTTTTCTTGAGATAAATAATTGAATAATTGTGAAATATCAAGCATTGTCCAAATGCACTATGTGCCCATTTTTGATTGGTCCATTTTGTGCTCCTCAAATCGTACCGACCAAAACGGGCAACCAGAGCAGCAGCGAAATAGAATGAAGCACGATTGGAAAGGAAAAAGAAAAAAAAAGAACGAAACATTGGTCGCAGTCTCACACATGCGTAATTCTCGAGCCAGCCAGTCAGCTTAAAAATCCCCGCTCCGCTGCCGTAACGATCATTCTCATTCAAACCGTACACCACATCAGTTCGCATCACAACACATCAACAAACCAAACCAAGCAGCCAAATCTGGACATGGCAAAGGAGGAAAAATTAAGGGAAAGGCAAAACCCGCTCGAATCGTGTCGGTCTGGAGTTCCCCGCAAGGGTAGCTAGGCCGAGCGCATTAGTACCAGTGCACCAGTCCACCAAGCCGGCGTTATATAGTTTCGGCCGCCGAAGTGATCGAGTTAGCTGCCAAAGCTGCTCGCGCCGAAAACAAAACCCGCATTCGGAACAGAACACATTCGGTTCGGTGGACATCAAGTCAACAGGCAGTTGCAACGAGTGATGAATGGCAAACGCAATCGCAAAACGGCAGCTGGTAGCAGAAGAAAATAGTTTGTTCTTTATACAATCTGCTTTGGTGGCAAATCCAGAACAAGGCGGCATCGAGGGCGTTCGAAATGGTTTTTTTCAAAACCACGAGTACAAAGTTTTCTAAATTGGAACCATTCCATAAAACAAGGCGCTTATCAGGGCCATTAAACCTTTCAAAAAAGAGTTTACGAAATATAGTTCAATGCTTTCTAAAATAATATCCAAAATAATAATAAAAAACAATTTGATTTTTTCATAATTTGTTTGCCAGGATCTGCTGAGTATGTGAATTTGGCAGTTGTTCTGAGCTTATTGATAGTTGGGGACTTTCCTGATTATTCAATTTACACCAATTCTTAAATTGTTTCCAGATTGAAAGTACAGTAATTTACAATTAGTTCGACATTTAGCCAATTGGACGGACATGTAATGCGACATAATTAGTTGGACATTTTTGTAAACATAGAGATCCAAATTATGACCCCACATTGAAAGTCGACACTGTACCACTGTCATCGCAAATGTTCAATTACAGGTTAAAATCGCCTCCAATGCGACACTGAGTGGTGCTTCGGCACGTCGCATTGAATGTAATTTACTGTACAACATGTCACAAAGCTGGATGGGAAGAAATTTTCCAACTGTGAAAGCTGTGGCGAGTGGCATCAAATCGCTAAACAGGAAGGTTTAGCCGAACAAGATGGGGATATCGAGTGATAACAAAACAATAAACTCTTTAGAATGAAGATAATTTTGTGATCCTGAAAAGGACCCTTTTTAGCCTGCATGTGAATCTAACGAGCGAACAAATTGTAATGAATGTATTTTTTTGCCATCGCTGCCTTTTAACGCTCATTCGTTCGTCTCGTTGGACTCGTCCCTTTGGCTGAGTCTGCCGATTTGTCTCTATCCTGTGAGCGTGTACCGCTAGAGTATAAAGCGCGCGGATCCAAAAAAAATATCTCATTTTCTTTCAAACCGTAAACCACTGTGGTTGTACGGCATCGTTTAGCATCGCATCGCATCACATCATAAAAAGAAAACAAGCAGCAACGTGGACGTGTTGACGTAACAAAGGAGGACAAGTTAAGGGAAAGGCAAAGTCTCACTCGAACCGTGCATGTTTCCAGTTCCCTGTTGGTCGCATTCATTGATTGCTCCGCAAGGGTAACTAGGCCGAACGGATTGGTGCCGGAGCACCAGTATACCTAACAGCGGTTATAGAGTTTCGACCGTCGGAGTGCTCGAGTTGGCTTGCAAAGCTGCTCACGACAATCAGAAAACACGCATCAAGAACAGAGCAGCTTCGGTTCGGCGCTCGTCAAGGCAACAACTAGTTTCAGCGAGTGGCAAACGCAATCGCAAAACGGCAGCAGGTAGAAGAAAGAAAAAGTTTGTTTATACAGACCGCTTTGGTGGCAAAACCAGCCACCGTAAAACACGGCGCTTTACAGGGCCATTAAATCATTCGAAAAAGAGTTATTAAAAGTTTTTCACAATACCAATGCATTCTAAAGTGACATAATATGACATATAATATAAACTGTTTTGTTTTGTTTATGCTTGTTCTTGAACTGGTTGGGGTTTTTTAAATTGATCATTCAGTTTCCACAAACCCATGTATAGTTTCCGAATTAAAAGTGACTTCAAATTACAACACATTGTATGCAGGATGGCATTAACGAATTTTCTCGGTAGCAAGAACTGCTTTCTTTGGTTGACTGACTGACGTTACATCTGCATTTTTTTTTTATCTTCGCTTATTTTTCGTCGGCCTATTTCCGCCACTTTAGTGCCAATCACCGACATCAGGGAGGCGACTCCACCTGTTCCTACCTATCAGACTCAACAACTCATGAGCCGGGCCAACTTCTTTTACTTCCGCTCCGAAGGAAGACGTAACCAGAGATTTTTCGCCTCAGAAAATCCCAACGACGCCAGCTGGGATTGAACCCAGGCCGATCGGATTGTGAGGCTGTTACGCTAACCATACAACCACTGGCGCCGTCTACATCTGCATTGTATAGGAAAATAACTAAGGAGCAACATGATGAGCTATGTATTTCCTGCTGCTCTGTTCTTATTTTAAGTTCTTATAGTTCGTTTATTTTTCAACAGATCGTCTCCAAAACCTCAGTTCTTTTTTATTTTTATTTACTTTGTTTACGGATACTACAAATCTTACAATTCATTCGTCTCCGAAACCACAGTTTAAGGTACGGTAATGTGCTCAATAATGAAATATATGATAGTGAATGAGTTGATGACTACCTATGCATTCCCTATCACAGCCATCATTTTGATTGTACGATATATGCATACGCCGAAAGATGCCAGGCGTTGAGCATTTAATAAGTACAAAGCCTTTAGAAAAAAATCAAGAATCAAGTTTGTAAAAAAAAAGACGGGTGGGTAATGTCGGGGACATAACCGGAGTGACGTAGGACTATACAAAGGGGACAGCTTTTGTTAAATATATATTTAAAATATATTGTTTTATTTTCTTCTCCTATGTGAATACCTACCTATCTACCTGAAAAATGGATTAGTTTACTGTTTACTTTTTATGAACATGTTGATGGTTCTGAAAAGAACCTTTGGTGTTGTGTTTTTGTTATCACTCGATATTCCCATCTTGTTCGGTTAAACTTTCCTGTTTAGCTATTGCGTTTGCCACTCGCCACAGCTTTCACAGTTGGAAAATTTCTTCCCATTCAGCTTGTGACATATTGTTCAGTAAATTACATTTAATGCGACGTGCCGGAGAAGCACTTTGCCACTCACTGAAACTAATTGTTGCCTTGATGAGCGCCGAACCGAAGCTGCTCTGTTCTTGATGCGGGTTTTCTGATTGTCGTGAGCAGCTTTGCAAGCCAACTCGAGCACTCCGACGGCCGAAACTCTATAATCGCTGTTAGGTATACTGGTGCTCCGGCACCAATCCGTTCGGCCTAGTTACCCTTGCGGAGCAATCAGTGAATGCGATCAACAGGGAACTGGAGACCTGCACGGTTCGAGTGAGACTTTGCCTTTCCCTTAACTTGTCCTTCTTTGTTACGCCCACGTTACCGATGCCGTACAACCACACGGGTTTACGGTTTGAAAGAAAATAAGATATTTTTTTGGGGTCCGCGTGTTTTATACTCTAGCGGTACACACTCACAGCATAGAGACAAATCGGCAAACTCAGCCAGAGGGGCGAGTCCAACGAGACGAACGAATGAGCGTTAAAAGGGAGCGATGGCAAAAATACATTCATTACGATTTGTTCGCTCGTTGGATTCACATGCAGGCTAAAAAGGGTCCTTTTCAGGATCACAAAATTATCTTCAATCTAAAGAGTTTATTGTTTTGTTATCACTCGATATCCCCATCTTGTTCGGCTAAACCTTCCTGTTTAGCGATTTGTTGCCACTCGCCACAGCTTTCACAGTTGGAAAATGTCTTCCCATCCAGCTTTGTGACATGTTGTACTATAAATTACATTCAATGCGACGTGCCGACGCGCCACTCAGTGTCGCATTGGAGGCGATTTTAACCTGTAATTGAACATTTGCGATGACAGTAGTACAGTGTCGACTTTCAATGTGGGGTCATAATTTGGATCTCTATGTTTACAAAAATGTCCAACTAAATAAGTCTCATTACATGTCCGTCCAATTAGCTAAATGTCGAACTAATTGTAAATTACTGTACTTTCAATCTGGAAACAATTTAAGAATGGGTGAAAATTGAATAATCAGGAAAGTCCCCAACTCAAGCTCAGAACAACTGCCAAATTCACATACTCATCAGATCCTGGAAAACAAATGATGAAAAAATCAATTTGTGTTTTATTATTATTTTGCATAATGTTTTAGAAAGCATTGAACTGTATTTCCTAAACTCTTTTTTGGAAGGTTTAATGGCCCTGAAAAGCGCCTTGTTTTATGGAATGGTTCCAATTTAGAAAACTTAGTACTCGTGGTTTTGAAAAAAACCATTTCGAACGCCCTTGATGCCGCCTTGTTCTGGATTTGCCACCAAAGCAGATTGTATAAAGAACAAATTTTTTTCTTCTGCTACCAGCTGCCGTTTTGCGATTGCGTTTGGCACTCGCTACTCGCTGCAACTGCCTGTTGTCTTGATGTCCACCGAACCGAATGTGTTCTGTTCCGAATGCGGGTTTTCTTATCGTCGCGAGCAGCTTTGCCAGCTAACTCGATCACTTCGGCGGCCGAAACTATATAACGACGGCTAGGTGGACTGGTGCACTGGTACTAACGCGCTCGGCCTAGCTACCCTTGCGGGGAACTCCAGATCAACACGGTTCGAGCGGGATTTTGCCTTTCCCTTCACTTTTCCTCCTTTACCATGTCCAGACATGGCTGCTTGGGTTGGTTTGTTGATGTGTTGTGATGAGAACCGATGTGCTGTACGGTTTGAATGAGAATGATCGTTACGACAGCAGAGCGGGGATTTTTAAGCTGACTGGCTGGCTCGAGAATTACGCATGTGTGAGACTGCGACCAATGTTTCGTTCATTTTTTTCTTTTTCCTTTCCAATCGTGCTTCATTATATTTCGCTGCTGCTCTGGTTGCCCGTTTTGGTCGGTACGATTTGAGGAGCACAAAATGGACCAATCAAAAATGGGCACATAGTGCATTTTGACAATGGTTGATAATTCACAATTATTCAATTATTTATCTCAAGAAAAATGAAATGTTATTCATTATGATAGATGCGTAGATATATTTCCTATCAATTGATGCAAAAACCTTTGCGATCTATTGAGAAATGCTCGAGTTTTAAGCGTTCCAAATCTTGCATTTTTTCCTACTTGTTCAGTGCCTAGATTTCCATTTCACCCCCTATATCTTCCGGTTAGACGTAGTCCTACGTCAAAACGCAAAAACACAACACCAAAGGTTCTTTTCAAAACCCCCAACATGTTCATAAAAAGTAAACAGTAAAGTAATTCATTTTTCAGGTAGATAGGTAGGTAGAAGAAAATAAAACAATATAATTAAAATATATATTTAGCAAAAGCTGTCCCCTTTGTATAGTCCTACGTCACTCCGGTTATGTCCCCGACATAACCCACCCGTCTTTTTCCTTTCCAATCGTGCTTCATTCTATTTCGCTGCTGCCGCTGGTTGCCCGTTTTGGTCGGTACGATTTGAGGAGCACAAAATGGACCAATCAAAAATGGGCACATAGTGCATTTTGACAATGCTTGATATTTCACAATTATTCAATTATTTATCTCAAGAAAAATGAAATGTTATTCGTTATAATAGATGCGTAGATATATTTTCTATCAATTGATGCAAAAACCTTCGCGATCTATTGAGAAATGCTCGAGTTATAAGCGTTCCAAATCTTGCATTTTTTCCTACTTGTTCAGTGCCTAGATTTCCATTTCACCCCCTATATCTTCCTCAAATCGTACCGACCAATACGGGCAACCAGAGCAGCAGCGAAATAGAATGAAGCACGATTGGAAAGGAAAAAGAAAAATAATGAACGAAACATTGGTCGCAGTCTCACACATGCGTAATTCTCGAGCCAGCCAGTCAGCTTAAAAATCCCCGCTCCGCTGCCGTAACGATCATTCTTTGTGTGGACACCGACTGGACAACATCGTTGCTGGACGAGCTGGACTTATGAATTATTAGTTTAAAATGCAACCCATATTCTAATAATTGATTAACGGATTTTGTTTGCATGCTACAATCATGATATCTGTATCTCTTTTCATTTCTCAGCTACTAATCAGTGATACAATACAAACTTATTTCATGAAAAGTCACATCAATTACCATATTGAATTTTTACGCGGTTGATACTTGCTGCGTAAAAAAAACCGCGTAAATTCCGAAATCCGCGCAAAAATAAACCGCGTAAAAATAGCCTCGTATAATAAAACCGCATATTAAAAAAACGCGTAAAAAGCGACTTCAGTGTATATAAATCATTGTGTGCACTAAATAATGATATTATTTTTGTAGAACTCTGATATCAATTGACGTTTATTTTGTTCGGAACAGATAACGAGGTTCATTTTATTTGCCCATAATTTTGTCATGAGTGGGAAGCATTTTGACGTAGGACTACGTTTTACATTAAGAGTTCCAAATCAGAACACAATTCACGTTTTTATGAAATAAAGATAACGTTAACAACTATTCTTGCTGTGAACGGATTTCAACGATTTGCATACCAATCGAATCAGAAATTTTCTAAGATTTTTTTTTGATATGCTATACATTACAATCCCACAGTCCGTATATGGTTTAAATTGATGAAAATTGGAAGCATTCCCATTTCCCTATACATTTGTTCTGTCCATTTGTGTGCTTTCCCGAATAGAGCTGTCAATAACGAGCAACTTATGCAGCCGCTAGAATAGAAACAACGAAAAGGTATAGCGAAAAGAGAATATTTGCGAAGTAAACTCCATGGTTGCATAGTAAGTAAACTGTCGATAGCGTATAAGTATTGCATCTCCTCTGAGGAAAATTCTCTCATTTTAAGTCGTGGGCATTTTTGTTGCGACTCTTTTTTTTCATTTTTTCCAACAGGTGAGACACATTTTGCAGACGTGTTTCCACAGTGCTCTGATTCTTTTCAAAACAATTAGTACAGTTGAAAGTCTTATTTCTCTGATCGGTTTTTAACGTCGTGTCGCGTTGTTCGTCTCCCCTGCGATGGGAAAGTCAGGCCTCGGCAAAGGCCACTCTGGTAAACGACCTCTGCCCCCCGGTGGGGAGGGTGACAGTGCTGATGGTGAGTCATCGAGCAGCAAAAAATTGTTGAGTCATAATCCGTATGCATTGCTCCCGGAAGAGGGAATAGAAAAAAAGGAGAAATTGCCACCCTTTTACACAAAGGGTTTCCCGGAAAATTTTCAAAAGGATATCAACCTACTGGTTTCAAGAGGTCTGAAGGCTACGATTCGTCTTTGCACAGACGGTTACAAAATCATCGTCACATCGACACCCAACTATAAAGCAGTGGAGGAGTATTTGAAGCGGAAAAAAGTGCAGTATTTTACACATGATTTAGTGGCCGATAAACCGTTTAAAGTGATCCTACGTGGTTTACCCGATCTTGATACAAATGATCTAATTATATCTCTGAAAGAATCTAACCTCAAACCGATAAACATCTACAAAATTAAAAGACATAACACGGAGCATAAATATCGCGACCAATTATACCTCGTCCACTTCCAACGGGGAACAACGTTTCAAGAACTGTCTGGAATAAAAGCTATTTTCAACTTCGCCATTAACTGGGACAAATACAAGCCAAAACATCGAGATGTTACACAGTGTTCTAACTGTCTCAATTTTGGGCATGGAGGAAGGAATTGCCACATTAACGCGCGATGTGCCTCTTGCGGTGGAAATCACCCTACTAGAGACTGCCTCACACCTGAAGCCAAAAATCCTTGTGTAAATTGTGGAGAAGCCCATTTTTCAATGAATAGAGAGTGTCCAAAACGGGCCGACTATATCCGTTTCAGACAGCAAGTTGCCGCTCGTAACCGCCCAACAACGAAAATTAGAAAAGAGCCCAGCTTTGATATAAATTCTTTTCCGGCACTAATAGCTGACCAACGCAAATCTAATTCGGTCCAATCACACCACAATAATGCAACAACAAATGCGTCGAACAAGGATTCCCAACCTCCAGGTTATAAAACATTTGCACAAGTTTGCGGTGCGCCCGCTCCAAATGAACTTTATACGATGGAACAACTGGCAAGTCTGTTTATAGAACTTGATCGTCGTACGAGAGCTTGTGCAACCAACAATGAGCAAGTCGCAGTTATGATGACTTTTTACTATCACCATGGTCGAATTCTCGCTGAAAATCCTTAACTGGAACGCTTGCTCTATAGCAGGTAAGAAACTAGAAACCGCTGAATTTCTACTGGAGAATGAAATTGATGTAGTATCCATCACCGAAACACATCTGAAGCCCAATGTTAGTTTCTCCTTACCACAATACAATATCGTCCGCCTCGATCGCATTACTGCCACAAAAGGAGGCGTCGCACTTGCGATCAGAAAAGGCATTAAGTTCCAGAGTTTACCATCATTCCAAACCCGCATTATTGAAGCTGTTGGAATTGAACTGCTCCTCGACAGTTCCCCAATCACAATCATCTCAGCGTACTGTCCTAAACAAACCAGCTCTACCAATGGACTGTCTTTGCACTTCAAGAATGATCTTCACAAGCTGACTCGCCGTTCCGGCAAGTTCCTCGTAACTGGTGATTTAAACGCCCGATACACGTTATGGGGAAACATCACCAACAATAACAACGGTCGTTTATTAGCAGACGATGCTTCACACGGAGAATATGTAGTGCTCCACCCAGATTCACCAACTTACTTCTCCCATGCTGGAATTGGTTCAACGCTTGATATTTTCCTGACAAACATCGCGGAAAGCATGTCGATGCCTAAGACAATCTCCGCACTTTCATCAGATCATCTTCCTGTGGTTGCAGAAATAAATTTAGCAGTGTATCACCATCGTATGCTAAGAAAAAATTATCATCGAGTAGATTGGATGCAGTTCCAGCGATATATAGAACAACGTATCAACGAAAACGCAACGGTGGAAACAACTGAACATATTGAGTTAGCAATTGATTCCTTTACGCGACTCATCGAAGAAGCCGAGGAGCGCTTTATTCCTCTGATACCTGTAACATGTAAGTTCATCAATATTGATATTACCACGAAACGACTAATTAGCATCCGAAACACAGTGAGAAGACAGTATCAGCGCACGAATTGTACAAACAGTAAATATGTTTACAAAAATCTCACCAGAATCATCCAATCGAGACTAAATAGTTTGAAAAACACGCATTTCAATGAAGAAATGAAAAACTTGGGGAACTATTCTCAGCCCTTCTGGCGAGTAACGAAAATTCTCAAAAACAGGCGTAAACCGATTCCTCCGCTGAATAGTACAAATGGTATTATTATCACTCCACTTGAAAAGGCAAACATGTTCGCGAACAATTTCAGCTCAGCTCATGCATTGGGTAACAATATTGCTAGCCCGTTTGAGGCAGATGTATTAGCAACCATCCAGCAATTAGAGAATACTCCGAATGATTTTTCCCTCGATCATAGAGTCACGACCGAAGAAATAAAAACCAACATCAAATGCTCCAGAAACATGAAAGCTCCTGGATTTGATGCAATATTCAACTTAGTGCTGAAAAAATTGGGTCCTAAAGCATTAGTCCTCCTTGAAAAAATCTTCAATGGTTGTTTCTTCATTGGCTATTTTCCGACCCAATGGAAATTGGCCAAGGTGATTCCAGTATTGAAGCCTGGGAAGGACCCCACTTGTCCAAAAAGTTATAGGCCGATAAGCTTGTTATCTTCACTAAGTAAAATTTTAGAGAAATCAATTCAAAGTCGTGTGCTTAGTTACTCCGAACAGAACAATATCATACTTCCAGAACAATTTGGTTTTCGTCGAGGACACTCCACAACTCATCAGCTGTTGAGATTGAAAAACATCATCACAAGGAACAAAGAAATTTCAAAAACGACGGTTATGGCGCTTTTAGACGTCGAGAAAGCATTCGACAATGTGTGGCACAAAGGTCTCGTTTTCAAACTAGTGCGGTACAATTTTCCGACATATCTAACAAAAATGATTCGCAGTTATCTGGAACATCGCACTTCCAAGGTGTTCACGAATGGCATGTTATCACTTGCATACGACGTTGTTGCCGGAGTTCCACAAGGAAGTATAATGGGACCACTTCTATACAACTTATATACCTCTGACATACCGCCTCTTCCAAACAATGGACAGATTTCGTTGTTTGCTGATGACTCTGCCATTATTTATAATGGTAGATGCATAAATCATCTGACTAACAACTTGCAGAATGGACTCAACGCTTACGTAAACTACTTGCGATCGTGGAAGGTCTGCGTGAATATTTCGAAAACGAAAGCTATTTTGTTTCCGCATAGAAACAGAAAAATACTCCTGAACCCACCTGAGGAATTAACTGTGTTTGGACAAAATATTCCGTGGTCCACCGAAGTGCGCTATCTTGGTGTAGTGCTGGATAGGAAGCTGACATTTAAACATCACATCGAAGCTACTGTGGATAAGTGTTTAATTTTACTGAAGAAGCTGTACCCGCTAATAAACCGAAAGTCGAAACTCTCCAAGATAAATAAATTAGCAATATACAGACAAATAGTACAACCCGTGCTGCTGTATGGATGTCCAATATGGATGAAATGTGCAAATAGTCATTTGAAAAAGGTTCAAATAATTCAAAATAGATTTCTGAAAATTATATTAAATCTTTACACAAGAACACCCACTAATTTTGTACACAGACTAGCTGAAATTAAGCAAATTACAGAAATAATCTCCGAGAAACTTAACAAACTTAGAACAAGCTCAAGTATGTCTGAATTCCACCTTATAAGAGGTCTATTTCCAAATTAGTTTTTTTTTTAGTTTAAGTAGGGTAATAAATTAAAATAAACAAATTGAATAGCAATGTAAATCACATATAGCAAAAACTAGTTATGGCAAAGAAAAACTATTGAAAAATTAATTAACAAAACCAAAGATGAAAAACATAACACATGTTGTATCACTTGAACTGTAACACTAATTAATGTAAAACCACCATTTACTGTATAGAAATAAATAAAATTGATTGATTGATTGATTGAGGAAAATTCTCAGAATCTTCCTGTGCCCGAAACAACAAAGGTTGCTTATTCTGCTCGTTTTGTGTTTTATGTTTCCTCTCGAGCTGTGGACGCTAGCAAATAGTTCACTGTAAATGCATCTGGCATTGCAATTAACACGAGCGCAAATGATTAGATCGCTTCTAGCCATCAGTGTTTGGCTTTGTGTATGTTGCTTGTTTTTGTTGCGCGAAACTCAGAACTTGTTAATTTCCTGTACATGTGAATAGCACACCTTCGATACTTTTAGTTGCCATTAGTATTTGCTATCGTGCGCATCGGTTCTGTTCTGATGCAACAAACTCCTAGCTTTGTTGACGGTTTTGACCGAGAGACGTGAAACGATTTTTCATAAACGATCATTCTCTCGATGTTCAAATTTTATCGCTGCAACTGTGTGCATCTGTTAGATGCGTGTTTGATGCTTGTTGAATGACGATGCACGGAAGATGCCTCTCGAAATACTCAGTGCAATGCGTGCATTATAAAGAAACATATAAAGAAACAAATTGCGACCAATATGACCAATTAGTGTATTGTCCTCGCAAAGGCAAGAAAGAATCGTTGCTTCTCTAAATAATTCTATAAAATCACGCAAGCTATTAAACTTTTTCAGGGTCCCCAGAACTTTTTACTAAAAAGTTATTTATGAAATTTCGACGTATTCGAAAATAATATCCGAAATGATAAGCCGACAAATTAAAAAAAAAAAAAGATTGAGAAGTCCTACGTCCTAAGCGATCGTGTCTCGGATACAACCCCTCGATTTTTTTTTTCTTATCAACACACCAACGCACTGTGTGTTTGTTTGTTTATTTAATTAGAGGCTGTATGCCCGTTACCCTTCTTAAAATTAACATGAAAACTTAAATTACACATTTAAAACACATTTACGTTTAGTTGGTTCCTCAAAAATAATCCTAATTTCCTTCGAATCTCTTCTGTTGTTATACTCACAGAAACCACATCTTGTAGCACGTTAAACTCACGCATGAATCTAGTTGTCAGTTCGTGCTGTGTGTAGTTCCTGTATCTTAGGGGTGGATTAAACACTCTCCGACCACGAAGTGAAATGGGGCTGGTATTAAAGCAGATCCGGTCGTAGAGACACGGACTTCTGATCCGTCCGCTCAGTAAATTGCAAAAGAATGATATATCCGCGATCTTTTGTCTGCTGCTGACAGTATCCAGGTCTACCAAACAGCAGAGATCATCATATGCTAGCAGGTGTTCTCCTCTCCATCCTAGATTTCTCAGCGCAAACTTCAGGAACGTTTTCTGGACATTTTGAAGTCTTTGGATGTGCAAATCATATTGCGGTCGCCACACCACACTCGCAAAGTCGAGTTTGGACCGTTCAAGAGTGGTGCAAACTTTGAGAATTACATGCGGATCGGAGAATTCTTGCCCGAAGCGACGAGTGAGTGTAAATAATTTCAGTGCTTCTTTTACTATTCGTTCTATTTGACAGTTAAAAGAAAGGGATCGATCCATCGTCACACCTAAATTGCGAACATTCTCTACATGTTGTAGGTTCGAAGCCTAGCCTAGCCTATAGTTCAATGTTATCGGCTGAACTCTCCTTGTGTAGATCATGACGGAGCATTTGTTGGGGTTCACACTCAATCCGTTGCTCTCGACGAACCTCCCAAAATTGTGCAAATCCTGCTGAAGCAAATGGCAGTCATAAATGTCTTTCACGGGAAGAAACATTTTCACGTCATCAGCGCATATGAGGACTTTTGCGTTAGTCATGAATGATGGTAATTCATCCATAATCATGACGAATAGAATATGCCCCAAATGACTACCTTGCGGAACTCCGGAATGGACACCAAAGCACCTAGATGCGTTGTTATGCATTTCTAAAGGGTGTGTCACATCAAATTACATCACGGAAAAACGCTGTAGAAATTGAATTTTTAGGAATTATATCTTCAGCTTTCGCTTATAATCAGATAAGAGTGTATTGATCACGTTGGCCATGCTTCACTGTCAATTTTTCGTAAATTTGGAAAAATGTCGTCGAACGAAAAAGAGCGTCGTGAATTAATCCTGCGCACTCATTTCGAGAATCCGGAGTTGTCACATCGGGACATCGGTAAGAATCTAGGAATCGTCCAATCCACGGTTAGCAGAGTACTAAAACGATACTTCGAGAACCTAACCATCGACCGGAAGCTGAAGAACGGCAAAAATGGATGCTCCGTCAGTGAAAAAGATCACAAGCGCGTAGTTAAGCAGTTTAGACGTGATCCGAGAAGTTCGGTCCGTGATGTCGCCAATAAGCTGAATTTGTCAAGTTCATTCGTCCAGCGGACCAAGCAGCGGGAGGGCCTGCGTACATACAAGGTTCAGAAGGCTCCTAACTGCGACGAAAGGTAAATCGAAGTTGGCGATTGGAGTTATTTATGTTCCACCCAACTTATACAATGAGACTGAAGTAATCGAACGTCATATATCGTCAACTATAAAAGCGAACGAGGCTCTCAACCCTGATGATGATCTGTTACTGTTTGGTGATTACAACCGCGCTGGTCTATCCTGGAAATTGAACGCAAACAACAGATATTTAGTGGTCGATACTCCGCATTCTCATGTTAATGCTGGCAGTTCCTGTCATCTAGATGGCGTTGCTTTAAACGGTCTTCACCAAATCAATTCAGTGGTTAATCACAATGGTCGGCTCTTGGATCTTATTTTCGTCAATCATAGTGCTCTACTAGCTTGCTCAGTGACAACGGCACTTGATGTGCTGTGCAATATTGACTCTCATCATCCCCCCCCCTCATGGTTAGATACGACAAGCCTATCGGTGCTTTATTTAACGACGAATTTGATCCCAATGCGTTTGACTTTCGGCGAGGCGATTATGATGCAATTAATACTGACCTTTACAATGCTGATTGGACATTTTTGACGAGCTGTTCTGATGCTGATGATGTAGTTGATAACTTCACCGCTATGATTCAAGAATTAATCTTTCGACATGTCCCTCGGGTTCGTCCACGCCGTAAACCTGTATGGGGAAATCAGGAACTTAGCCGTCTAAAACGCCGCAAAAATGCTTGCCTTCGCGCTTATCATTCAATCAGAAGTGCTTACAATTGTCACCTTTTCAAATTGGCTAGTCGGGAATATAAAACCCTCAACAAAGTGCTATACTTTAACTATGTGCGTAACACAGAACGTAATATTCATGGCAACCCTAAGCATTTTTGGCGATTTGTTAATAATAAACGCAATGAGAATGGCTTGCCGTCGACTATGTTCCTAAATGATGAAGTGGCGTCTTCCACCAATAGTAAATGTGCTTTGTTTGCGAAATACTTTTTGAGTGTATTCAGCATGGAATCAATACCACCTGATAATGCTTTGCGTTACTTTGCTAGCGACGGATTTTCAGTTGGAACTCTTTCCGTTGTTGCAGAGGATGTTGCTTGTGCGGTTTCCAAATTGAAACAATCTTATTGTCCTGGGCCTGATGGTATTCCTGCTGCTTTATTGAAAAAATGTTGTGAAACACTAAAATCTCCGATCGCTACAATATTCAACATATCTTTACGAAAGAACAAGTTTCCTGAAAGTTGGAAATCATCATTTATGTTCCCTGTGTTTAAAAAAGGAGATAAGCATAGTGTGGAGATCTATCGTGGAATCACTTCCCTGTGCGCTTGCTCTAAGGTGCTTGAGGCCATTGTTTATGATCATTTACTGTTTCGGGTGAAAAGCTACATTTCTACTGCACAACATGGGTTTTACCCTGGTCGATCAGTTTCAACAAATTTATTGGAATTTACATCGCTATGCTTGCGTACTATGGAACAGGGTAATCAGATCGACACTATTTATACCGATCTGAAAGCGGCATTTGATCGTGTTGATCATGGAATTTTGCTTGCCAAACTCAACAAATTAGTAGCATCATCTAGTTTGCTTTCGTGGCTAAGCACATATCTACGCGGTCGCAAAATTTCCGTGAGAGTGGGTTCCTCTCAATCGAGGTGGTTCCAGAATGGTTCCGGAGTACCGCAAGGTAGCATTTTAGGACCTTTGCTATTCTCGCTGTTCGTTAACGACATCACCCGACTATTGCCTCATGGAACAAGGTTATGCTACGCTGACGACGTAAAAATTTATCTGCCAATTGAGACCACCAGAGACTGTTTGAGACTTCAAAGCTTGATTGATTTATTTGCGGAATGGTGCAGCTTTAATCATATGACAATCAGCATTCAGAAATGCACTGTTATCAGTTTTACCCGAAAAAAACAACCAATTGTTTTCGATTACTGCATTAATGGCTCGTCACTCCAGCGAAGTGATAACGTGACGGACCTAGGTGTTGTTTTGGACAGCCCAATGTCGTTTAGACAACATTATACATTCATCATTGATAAAGCGTACCGTCAGCTCGGAACAATCTTTCGAATCGGTAGAGAATTTTGCGATCCTGGCACTTTACGAACTCTCTATTGCTCATTAGTTCGTTCCATCCTTGAGACAAGCTGTGTTGTTTGGAATCCGCATTATGAGTACTGGATACTTCGAATTGAAAGGATACAAAAGTGCCTTGGAGAAATTATGATAATTTGCCACCTTATGAGGATCTTTGTCAGCTAGTTGGCATAGCTCCTCTCGAGCAGCGACGCAAGGATATTACCATTAAGACCGTCCATAAAATCCTATCGGGATGCTTTGATTGCCCTGCTGTTCTGTCGCGACTTCAGCTGTACTGCCCTCTTCGGCCTCGACGGAACCAACATCTGCTACGGGTTGATGCGCATCGCACTAATTATGGTCTTCAAGAACCTATTCGTCAGATGGCGTTAGAATATAATCGTCGTGGAAATTTATTGTCCTTTTAGAATATTTTGTGTGCAACTGTGAAATGTATGCGTAGTATAGTATTGTCATAATTGTTATCCATCTTTGTTATTCGCCTAGTTTTTATGTCATTTTATTTTGTATACCATTGTGAAAAGATATTGGGTTTTTATGCCGCTTTGAGTTCGAATTTAACGTTTGCTCAAGGTGGCTTTTCCCAATCTAAGTTCCTTTTTTTTACCATTAAGACTTATTGTCGGATGGTTTCGAATAATAAATAAATAAATAAATAAATAAACATGGTGGGGAAGACGCGAGCCCGGTGTGTAACTTGATTCCGCCGCTGGGAATCACCCATTGCAACCGGAGCACGAATACACGTCTTACCTTGTTGGCTGTTTAACTCTCTCTGATGAGGGCTGCGGTTGTAACAATTCATCGAGCTCAAGACGGCATATAATATATGGTGGAATATGAGACACCATGTCTTGCCTCACACATCCTCCTTCCTCTCCGGAAAAAGGATTCCAATGCCATAGAAAAAAAATGTAAGGGGTTGCATCTAGGACACGACCGCAATTATATCATGCAATCCACTTGTTTACCGCTTCAAATATTTTAGAATGCATCGAAATTTTTGTAATAGATTATGTTCTAATGGTGATCATTATCAGACTTGGGAAGCCTACTTGATCAGCACCCCACAGCACCCAACACTGTACTCTGGTGCTCAAACTTTGTACATTTAACAGGTCGTGGTGCACCTGATTGGATGATCTATTATTTGTTTACCGACATTCTAATACCCCGACATTCATCCAAGCTTCTCATATGTTCCGGTCATGCCAAGAGCAACGGTTTCCATACGCATTTTGGATCAAACTGTTTTACATTTCCTTTCCGGTGGTTCATTACGGAACAAATTGCACATTATTTTACCCACTTGTTTGCGTCATTCCAGTTCACTACACCTGTCAACGGATAAAACTTTCCAACTTGGCTTTAAGTGGATGTTTTGCGTGAGCTATATGTATATATATGTGAAGCTGCTGGGGGATGACGGCACATCCATTTTTCACTATGATTCCTCCAATGGAATCCAGATCACCGCTACCGATTTGAATTTCATCAAGCTCATTGGCTACGTTTGAGTTTCCATGGCATGAATAATGTTTCGTCTCGCTTCGTGCATTCACAAATTTCCTCCTCGGAAAGAAATTCATTGTCCCTTAAATCTAAGTTCATGTGGACTTATTTTTTTGCAAAATACATTATCCACCATAAAAGTGCCTTCTCAACAAAAAGTATGAGAATTACTCTACTGTTCACACTCCCGTTCTACCCCTCCTGCTGATTTTGAGCATATTTTATCTCAGTTGCTGTGAATGATTTTCATGCAAAGCTTATTGTTAGTGGTGTATCTTCGCTGTTTACTTGAATCAATACAGTGCCCAATGCCTTAGGATATACATCTGTACACAAAATAGTTTTGTTCGACTCCGAACAGAATCCCAAAAATGCCGAAATAATCATGCCTCGCTTAACGAGTTTGAATGCGCTTTAATGTTCTTTGCCGCAGCTCCATTTCAGCGCTGTGATAACTGACCACAAGGGAACATACATTCTCGCTATATTCTCGATGTAAGCTCAGGTAAAGTGGATAACTGTAGGAATGTTTAAATATTTTCCATATTTGATACTTCAATATTGAAACCATTTTCACTAGGCTGGTGTTCCAAGAATCTAAAACGCGTCTGATTGAACGTGCATTTATAGAAAGGTTATTGGATCTATGATTTTCAGGACTTGAGGAAATGTCGCTCTCAGTTGGTTTCTGCATATAATAAAACAACACAAGTATCTACAATATCATTATCCACAGCCTTGAGATAACGATTCATTTCGCGCTGGAACTTTTCGATGCGCTACTGATGCCGAACATCATTCGAGTGAAACGACACATTCTGATTGCTGATACAAATATGGTAAGTTCACGCGATTCATCACTCTATGTGTGATAGATAGAACTTGGCGAAGTACAGTTTGCATCATACAACTTCACCTTCATCTCATCGATGAGGGGTATGGAAAGTATTCTCAGTAATTGCCTTGTACGGTGCTCTGATAAACATCACTCAACTAAGTTCGTTTTACGCATACTAGTCTGCGCCTTTTTCCTCCTACCCCACCAACCTATTGCGATAGGCACATCTGTGCAAAGATGTTTTTGTGTTTCTTCTGCATGCAAACATCAAGCGAGCGGCCTTCTCAGCTCGCTATGTATGTATGCGTTCCTCCCTTCGTTTCTTCATGTGGCTCTACCACGAATTTCTGCAGTTCTCTCTACACGCTTTACTCTTACATGATAGAGGCTTGTCTAATCATGTTTTTCCCTCAGGCAGCTCTGTCACTGCACATTTCAACTGACGTTTCTCACAGCTCGCTTTTCTTTAATATTTGCGGTTCTCCCAACACGCATTTTATTCCAGCTGTCCTCTCAACACGCTGTTTATCGTAATGGTATCTATTTTCTGTTGCTCTCCCGGCACACATTTATTTAGGTGGTCCTCACAACACGCCTTTTTTTCATCAGTATCTGCGGTTCTCACAACACGCATTTTATTCCAGCTGTCCTCTCAACACGCTGTTTTTTTATAGCTGTTACTACTTTATGTGGCTCTTCCAGCGCACACTTAAATGGGCGGTTCTCACAACTCGCCGTTTTCACTAATGTTTGCGCTGCTCACAACTCACTGTGTACTCACCATACACCTCTATATCTCGCAGCGCACATAGAGAATTGCGACTCAATTCACTCACTTTTCCCTGAGCACAACAAAACCATCATTTTGGATTTACTTCCTCAAAGGTCGCACCAGATTATTTAATGGATGCCAATGGGTGATTTCCAAGATGTTTTTTTTTTGTTTTGTCAGTTGTATTACGCGAGAACACAACAAGCATGTCACAGTCGCCAAATGTGTAACTTGATTCCGCCGCTGGGAATCATCCATTGCAACCGGAGCACGAATACACGTCTTACCTTGTTGGCTGTTTGACTCTCTCTGATGAGGGCTGCGGTTGTGACAATTCATCGAGCTCGAAACGGCATATAATATATGGTGGAATATGAGACACCATGTCTTGCCTCACACACCCGGAAGCTGTACACCGAAATGCTGCGAAGGCCGCATTGCCTGGTAATGGACGACGAAACCTACGTCAAAGCGGACTTTCGTCAGCTGCCGGGCCTGTTGTTCTTCTCCGCAGAGGACAAATTCAGCGTTCCGGAGGAGATTCGCAAGCAGAAACTATCCAAGTTTGCCAAAAAGTACATGGTGTGGCAAGCGATCTGCTCTTGCGGAAAGCGGAGCGCCCCCTTCGTGATGACCGGCACGGTAAACGGGCAGGTTTACCTTAAGGAGTGCCTACAGAAGCGCTTACTACCACTGTTGAAGCAGCACGAGGGCCCGACCATCTTCTGGCCGGATCTCGCTTCGTGTCACTATTCAAAGGACGTGTTGGAGTGGTACGAAGCCAACGGGGTCACCTTCGTGCCAAAGGAAATGAACCCGCCCAACGCGCCGGAGCTTCGCCCAATAGAGAAATATTGGGCGATTATGAAGCAGGCCCTCCGGACGAACCCAAAAGTTGTCAAATCGGAGGCGGACTTCAAGAGAAAATGGATTTCTGTTAAAAAAAAACTACAACCTGACGTTGTACATAACCTTATGGACGGGGTAAAGAGGAAGGTGCGAGCATACGGGCTTGGGCTCGAAGTATGAATAAAAAGAAAATGCCAAAAGTTGTTTAATAGTTTTTATTTTACTGTCTAAAATTTTCAAAAGGATCGGTCTACTGGGCGAATTTCTACAGCGTTTTTTCCGTGATGCAATTTGATGTGACACACCCTTTATTCTTCGTGAGGACACCGACTGGACAACATCGTTGCTGGGCGAGCTGAATGGCGATTGATCGAGTGTCTTTCTCAAGACAATTGGGGTGAAGGAGTAAAATGAGTAAAGAGTAGATTTTTTCAAGGACCCTTTTGAAGGCTAGAGACGAATGAACTAAAGAAGTTTAAAGTCTCTTTAATTCAATAAGGAAAGGAAAGGCAAACGTTCAGTATCGTTCTAGATACGAAGCAATGAACATCGCTTGTTCTTCCTTGTTTTGCGTCATCACATGTCTTCGTTTCGGACTGAGCTGTGGACACGGCCAAGTTATTCACTCGATTATGTTTCTGGCATTGCAATCATTGCATCAAACTGACGCCATTGCATTAATATTTTTTTGGGGAATCATCAAGCTCGGCTATCGTCGGCTCTTCAAAAAAATAATTATTCTGGAATTCTGCCTGTGATTTGGTTTCGCTTGGCGGTAGCAAAACTCTTTCCACCAAGGATAACAGCTAAGCTAATATTAATAGAAAGGGTTTCTGTTGAGAAGATCGCAAAACGGAGATAAGTGTGTATATTTAGATGCTTCAAGCTATTGATATATGGATATTTGTGTGCGTACGTGCGTGCTTCATAAATAGTGTATCTTCGCTACGTTGAAACCCCATTTGTGTCTGCTCCCGTGTGCATTGGTGGTGCAAATTATGCAGCCGTAATGATACATTTAAACAAGGAGGGGAGATAGTGGGGTGGAATATTTGCGCCAGGGTATTAGTAATGAATCTCTGCTGAGGCAAATATGCAGTCTTTTTCCAAGCAACATTATTTGTTTTCCGTCATCATGAAGGCTTTGTTGGTGCCTTTGGCATTGCATCAATGCATTGAACTGACACTATGGCGAAGCAGGCATTAAGGTTGTGCGTTAAAACATTATTTGAGCAATACCAAGGATCTTGAATGGCGTGCTTGAATGTTATAAGTTTTTGAGATTAACAGAAAGAGATTATTTCGCTTATTTAATCACCTTGAAAATAAATGTTGTTCTGGAATTTTGTATGTGATTTGGTTTCGCTCGTCAGTAGCAAAACTTTCTCCACTAAGGATGACAGCTGCGCTTATCTTGAGCATGAGAAAATAATGCAACTTTTTTCGAGGCCAATAATATTAACAGAAGCGTTTCTTTTGAGAATAGCGCAAAATGATGAGAAGTGTTTGAATTTCTAGTAGCTTTGAGCCACCAATGTATGGCTCTGTATGCATGCTATGGAAAACGCTTGTTTGGTTCTTGATTTACGTTGTACGAACGATGCCTAGAAGTGCGATTCCATTGAGGCAATACTAGATAACAGGTAGCATGATAATTGATACTTGCAAATATTGTCATTGTTGTTGTTTCCATACGGTGCCAACGATATATTGATGTAGTTATGAGATGTGGAATAATAGTACTGGTGCAACAAGTATATAATCGACTGTAGCCGAGTCTATGTTAATTGCGAAAAAGACCACCGAAATAGCGCACAAGGAAAATTTCCAATGCATTGACATGAAACAAATACATACGATATACGATAGGGCTAGTGTATTGCTCTGCGAGGGCGAGAGTGAATCGTCAATCAATTATCGACAATTGATTCTACAATAAAAAGAAACATTTCAGGGCAATCAAACGATTCTACTGAACACCATTCTAAAATTTCACAGCATTATAAAATAATATCCGAAGTTATAAACAAGCGACATATATAAAATAACAGCGTAGTTCTGCGTCAACATTGCGGTCGTGTCTGGGACACAACCATTTTTTTGGTTGAAAATGAGTTATTTTTCGAGAAAAATCGCTGTTCAGAAGCTCATAGAAAACCGAAAAAATTAGATATCAAAAATGGCCTATGTAACGCTTTAGATCAGGGGTTCTCAAACTCTTTTGGGCAAGAGACCCCTTTTCCAGAAATAAGTCATACCTTAGACCCCCATTGCCAAATTTGTTTGTGAATCCTATCTTTAGTTTTTTTTTCTGAATAATTATCAATTTAAAAACATTGCAGTTGGTTAATGAATGAACTTGACATTATATTTTCATAGAGGCGATCTGGCGTAGTGGTAATATGAGCACCTTTCACGCAAAAGGTCGCGAGTTCAATTCACACTCCCGACATTCTTCCAAAAAATGGAAGTAATGTGACAAACCAGCCAAAAGTTTTGAAAGTCACAATAATACAGAAAAAAAAATTTCCTCATCATATTCAACAAAATAAATAGAGATAAAATTAAGTAATTATAGCTACCAAAATATCAAAATACGGTTCAATATTAGTTAGTTAAAGCCTCAAATATCCTCGTTCGTTGATTTTCAAATGGTTCCCTTCGGTTTTGCGTTGTTTGTAACCATAATGAAGCCTTTTTTGACAAAGTATGATGATGGAAGAACGAGAAGATATTTTTCAGCAATGTGTCACATCGCAGGATATTGTTTTTCAATGTTTCGTTATAACTAGAACGTATGACAACCTCGGTTGTACTCCTGCCTCATCTGTGCTGATGATAATCAACTTTTCTTGCATTATCACCTTGGCTCATTCCATGGATGTGATATAGTACTGATTTATTATCACGTATTTCAGAACGCATAGGGAATTGCAACCTATGGGCAAGCTTGTTATACAGTAAAATATCAGCAGAATATTTGGACAAGAATTTGATGATGACTTCCTTCGTGTTAAATCGCGTAGATATTTAAAATACAGAGAAATGTTAAACATGCCTGAAGGACTCGTACGCTCAAACACATTACCTTGCACGAACCTGTTCACGTTTTTTTACTTGCCGAATTTTTGATCTTGTACTTTTTGTACTTTTTTATTTTCATCGCGTGCACACTCATCGTCTTGTTGAGTTTTTAAAATGTACAGCAATAATATTTTCTACTAAGATATTAGTCATTTAAAGATTTGCCACATATACAGAATATTCTGTATTTTACAGATTTTTCGCCAAATTTCAGATACAGAATCTGTATACACAGAATTACAGATTTTTTGCAAGGATACAGAATTTAAGGATATTTTTTCAAATTCAAATTAAAATGTTCAATTAATTACAGTTAATTTTTTCTGTCTACTTACTAATAAACTTTGTTTTTTTACCGTTGAGTCATGAAGCTATGTACCTTGATTCATAAAAATGCTGAACCAAGACGGGTCTATGGTACTAGGTGAGGCCGTTTCGTCACTAAGTTGGTTAGGGGAGCGGTATATGAAAACAGTACGGAAGAAAGCAGAAGGAGAATTATTTGCTTGTAGACTGATCACGAGCAAGCTTCGGCACTAGCGTATTGTGTTTTGTTTACAAACAAAACACAGTAGACTTCCAAGATGGCTGAAGAGTTGTTTGAAAGCAAAGAACTATGTACCGGCTCAAGGAGGAGCGTCAAGGATGAAATTGAAGGAAAATTTAATAAAAGTAAAGTTCAACAAAACCATGTATAACCATCATATAATTTATTATGAGAAAACCTTTTTTATGATTTTTTTTGTTGTATTGATACGACTTAAGCAAACCATAAATAAGAACAATAAATTCAAAATCATAATAAACCATTTGCATTTTTTCCATTAGTTTTTTGATACAGATTTATTCAGAAAATTTTACAGGATCAAATGTGGCAACCCTTGTCATTCTCATAACGTAACACAACTTATGGAGCATCTTGAAAATTTCAAATAAAAACTTGTGTTGTTTTATAGAGGTCGATATTCAGACCCCTTCGACCCCCAAAATCAATTTTCGTTTCTGTCGACCCCTGGGAAACCGATGGACCAAGTCAGTATCAAATACACGCATTGCGAATGTCAGCTTATTCTAAAACAATCATTAAATCTACTTCGAAGCGCATTACTAGCGGAGTTCCGTTTAAAAATTCGAGATGTCCATTTTCATTGGCACTCTAACATAAACCTACCTAGATATATCGACATCGAAAAAAATTTTTTTGCCGTTATAGCGAAACATTTTAGGCCGTAAATCGAAAAAGTGCCCTAATTCAAGAGGACCGCTGTAGCGAAATGCTGTATAAAGAGCGGCCGTATAACAAGGTATGGGTGTATTAATTCGCAACAGGTCACAGCGTTCCTCGTAAGAAGGCAATTCGTAAGGATTGGAAAAGGTACCATACGACAGAAGCAAAATCCAGGATAGAACTAACCAGCGCACAGTATAGAGATTTCAAGCTAAGTGGGTCCTTAAATCCATTGGTGACTTTCAAAACAAAACAAAGCTGCTTGTTTGCCTTGGAGATGATGTCGATGTAGTGGTAGATGAATGTGAACTCCTCGTCAAGTATTACACCTAAGACGCGAACTCGTTGAACGCGCTCAATGGCCTTGCCGGATAACATGTAGGAGAAATTGATGTGATTCCGCTTTCTGGTGCACGATACAACTTGGCATTTCTCGACACTCAGCGTCATACAATTTAGTGCACACCACGTCTCAAAAATGTTTAGCAAGCTTTGAAGATGATGACAATCATCTATGTCATCGACAATAACGTAGACCTTAGAATCATTTGCATAGAAGAGTCTCGTTCCTCGTGGCAGGATGAAGGATTCGATGATCAACCCGGTCAAAAGCTGCCTTCAAGTCGAAGTAGATGGAATCCACTTGCTTACCAGCACTCATGGCGCGAATACAACGCGATAAGAACTCAACTAGATTGGTGCTCACGGATCTTTGCGGGTAGAAACCATATTGATTCGTTGAGATGTACGTCTCAGGATCTACTCAACTGATTTGGCTGAAATTTTTTTATCAGCATGAAAAAGAATTATCTAAAGCGTTACATAGGCCATTTTTGTTATCTAATTTTTTCGGTTTTTTAAGAGCTTCTGAACAGCGATTTTTCTTGAAAAATAACTCATTTTCACCAAAAAAAAAAGGAGGTTGTGTCCCAGATACGACCGCATTGTGCGTAGATTCGTTGAGATGTACTGCTTGCAACTGGCAAGAAGCGATTCATTTATAATGATCTCAAACAGCAAACAGAGAAGTAATGCCGCGATATTTTTTAGCATCTCGTTTATCTCCTTTCTTGTGGATGGGGAATAGGTAAGGTAAATGATTTTGGTTTGTCCAGTCGAAAATACGATCACCGTTTGTCCACTGTTTTGAATGCTCTAATTCAGCACACGTTTGTCTAATCAGGTATTCGAATGTTTCAAAACATATAAATAAAATAGTCTTTTCTATGATTTACAGTAGTTTTATAGTATATTTTTACGGATTCACATGTTTTAAAGGATGATAAAATACACTTTCTATTGATGTCAATGCGCCCCTCAATTAAGCTAAATTTTAATCAATCACCAGATGATTATTTGGCACGTATTCAGACCTTTTCTGGATTATAACACTCACATATATTGTAAACATCATGCTTGCACACCGTTTGTAAAAGATTTTCATAGCTAAACCAATAAATTAACGCATTTCGATGACTTCAATTCTGATCATGAGTTGTCCAATTAATTAATGTTGTTTTGTCCACACGATTTCTATGGCTTGGTACGTTGCAGTTTGTTGAGGTGAACACTTTTAAAATGCCCAATAAAAGGCAATATTCTGAAGAATGCCTAAATTATGAATGGATCAATATAATGACAGTAAACTCAAACAATGATAAATGCAACATCTACTTGAAAATTCGAATTTTTTCATTCAAAAATAGTGATTTCTGAAACCGGACAAACCATGATCATTTTTTGGACAAACTATGATCAGAGGTGGTCAAACCATGATCATTATTCGTATTTGAAGAAAAACACAAAAAAATAAACAATAAAAAACACAAAAATTTTTATAATTTCAACTCCTAGTATTAGCAACTAGAGACTTGGGGCTTTTCAGCAAACCCAAACTCGTATCGATTAGATGTTATATTCATGAAGAAAAATCGAATTACATTTACTAGTTGCGTAAAAACACCCTAAATTGGACAAACCAAGATCATTTACCCTACGATTTTTTCCAGCTCGAGAGAAACACACGTTGCTGTAGTGATCGATTAAAAAGTTTCATCAGCGGGAAGGCCAGAGCAGAACTGCATTTTCTCAACACTGCAGGTGAAATTCCGTGCGTGCTTCCGTGCTCCCGTGGCCGAGTGGTTAGCATCCCACACTATCATGCCGGGGGTTCGGGTTCGATTCCCGTTCTGGCCGGGGGATTTTTCGTCAAAGAAAATTCTTCCGGCTTGCACTGTGGTCACGCGTATTCTAGAGCTGGCCACTCCAGAGTACATTCAAGGCTTGCTTATCGGCATAGAAATCTCAACCAAGTACTACTAATAAAAATGACGTAAGTAATGGCAACAGTTCCACTGGAACGTTAGTGCCATCCAAGAAGAAGAAGAAGGTGAAATTCCATCCTGGCCTGGACCATACGAGAATTTAAGTTTTTGAATAGCTTTGACTACATTCTGCTCAGATATTTCGGACATTTCAACGCTATATACATCACGAGGAGCATCCTGGACAGCAATCTCACCTGTTCAGGTTGAGCTGTATAACCGTTGAAAGCGCGTTTGAACTATCGTGCAAATAGTTTTGGATTCACACCCATTGTATCTCCTGAACTCATTACTGGCCCGATTGACCTGCAGCTTTGAGTGTTGAGATCGTTGACTGCAGTAGGAACGTAGAGCAGCAGATCGACAACGTTTCAGCATGCGTAAACGGTTGTTTGACCATGGCGGTTTACACGGAGGAGACTTCAAAGGAACGTGTGCTGTATTCGCCTGAAGTGCAGTGTTGGAGAAAAATCCAACGGCTCCATCTGAATCTTGAATCGTGTCCAGAGTATTCCAGTCGTTACGTTCTGTTTAGTATGTTACACCGGTTGGACATGCAGCGATTAGCTCAAATGAAGGGTGACGAGGATCAATTTTAGAGAGAGTTTCAATGAATTCGCTAATCAGGTAACCAGGTAGCACGATGTCGTTTACGAGGACGAGGTCAGAAGTCCAGTTCTCTGCATTCTCCAAGCTGTTAATTTGGGACAAAATGTGGAAGCAGAAATCATCCAGAAATGAGCAGCTTTCAGCACACGGTCGAGAGCGATCCAGATCTCTTACACCTAATATTTTGTTTGTCACTAAATTATCAAGTTAACCAACAAGTTATCTAACGTTTATCATTCTATCCAAGGGAAAAAGCAAATATCCATTCGTCCGTTTATTGAGAATTTATTTGAATGCAACTTCTGACAAAGGATTACTAATCCAAAGGTAGTCCTACGTAAACCCAAACCTACAGTTATATCACAAATATAACCCACCCTTCAGTTTTTGAGAGGAAAAAGTCAATGATTTAGAACTACGCCCTTAAAAAAAGTGTGTCAAATGAAAATTGTGATTTTGGGTAGCTGCTACTTTATGTACAGGCTTTGAAAAAAAAACGAGGGTCGCGTCAAGGTCGGTTGGTTTTATATTGAATTTGCGTGGAATTATCCTTTTTCAAAACAATTTTATTCTCAGAACTTAGTGCTATTGTATATAAACAAATATAAACAATTAGAACAAATTGAAGTTGAATTGTGCGAATTCTATCGCTATCGCAATGTACATCCAAAATTACGTTATGTTATTTGGTCTGCCCTATCAATGTGAGAAATAATACTACCTAGATTTGATTGTGCTTCTAGTACAAGGAGCAATCTTGTACATCTCACATCATAAAGGAAAGCAATGCTGAAAACCAATCAGAGTGGAAAAATTTGCCATGAAACTGCATGTGATGTACTTGCAAGTTGCATCAAGCAACGCAACGGATAACAAAACTCACGAAATTTGTAATACAGCATGAACTCGAATGGACGCGATAGCACAGCATTGATATTCGGGCTTTAACTCTCAACGAACGTGTATTAAAAGATCTATCACTTGCACGATAGAAAAACTATGAGTGGAAAAACAGTGAAATAGAATCTCATTGAAGCGGAAAATTTCCATCAACTTGTAACGACGTAAATGCAGAGATATACGTAAGCAATGATGACGATAAACCGCTTGTGCATAATTGACAATTGATGATTTTCATCAACTCCGTTTGCTTGTCGAACCAAGATGCGTTTAGTTCGCCATTTGGGTTTGTACAACATTACATTACATTAGCTTGTTTCAGAAAATTTCAATAAAATAATTTGGAAAATTCCTATACAACATCATTCTAGTGAAAACTAGAAGCCAGTTTGTATTCACCATTTTTTTCGCAAAATTTAGTCGGAAATACGTAAAGATTGATAACAAAGCGAAGAAATTTATAACTAAATGATAAAATTTGCAACAAAAATTGTTCTAAAGCAAACATCGGAATCACGCCGTTCATCATGCCGATATGAAAACTGTTATCTCAGTTTTGCGAATACATGTATACAGCCGGAAATAGCATAGGAAATGAACTATTTAACTTTGACACAAGATGAGATGAGAAAGGAATAGAATGTATACAAAGCATTTACCCAAGTATTTCGAAACTTATTTCTCGTTTTCTATCTCAAAATATGGTAACGATCTGGGAAAACGGAAATTAGTTATATCATTGGAAATTGAACTCTCTTGCTCCTCAACAGTTGAACTACTGAATTTTCAATTGAACGAATGTTAGGAGTGGAATTTATGTTTGATTTGAACATATATTGATTATGAGAACAAGGTTATTCAATTTCAAATGAAGCATACCGGAAAGTACAAAAACTGAGATCTGTAATCTTAAAGTTAATCACAACGTTCTTCTTCTAAATCAGGGGTTTCTCAAAATATTTTTCTAAATTAAATTTCTTTGAAAATTCTAATAGGAGTACCGGTAAATTTTCTTTTTTTTTTTAATTAATGCTTTATTCTGCAAAAATGGTAACAAATGTAATATTCAAAGTAATGCCCATCGCCAGTCAACCTTTTCCATCTTTCTGGCAATTCACGGGCCCCTTTGCGGAAATAATCGGTCGGTTTGTCGGCTAACTACGAATCGATTCAATTTTTGACTTTCATCCAAATTGCAGAAGTGCTGGTCAACCAGGTCATGTTGCATCGATCGAAAAAGGTAGTAATCGGACGGAGCAATGTCTGGAGAATACGGCGAGTGGGATAGGACCTCCAATTTCAGCGTTTCCAAGTACGTTTTGACCGGTTTCGCGACATACGGACGAGTATTGTCGTGCTACAAAATAACTTTATCGTGTCTTTGCTCGTATTGTGGTCGTTTTTCCTCCAGTTCACGGCTCAAACACATCAATTTGTCTCGGTGGAGGTCCCCCGTAATGGTTTCATTCGTTTTAGCAGCTCATAGTACACCTCACCCAGCTGGTCCCATCAAATAGACAGCATAACCTTCTGGGCGTTAATATTCCGCGCGGCCGGGGTATCCATACATTGCCCGACGTTTAGGATTGTCGTAATGGACCCGCTTTTCATCGCCAGTGACGATTGGATGCAAAAAAACACTTTCTTTCATGCCGTTGGAGCAGTTGTTCGCACGAGAAAAAACGACATTTGACGTCTTCACGCTTCGATGCTTCACTTCACACGACAATGTCCAATCTTTCGGATCATTCCCATTGGTTTTAAACGATCGGATATGGTTTGCTGAGCTACTCCAAGTATATCTGCAAGTACTTGTTGCGTTTGTGACGGATCTTGTTCGAGTAAAGCCTCCAATTCTTCATCTTAAAACTTTTTTCCAACGAATGTCTGGAAATTTGATTCACTGGTCAAGTTACGCCACTTGTTGTAAAACCGAAGAAACTTACCGGTACACCTAATATCTTAAAATTTTTTTTTCTTACTAAATAATTATCAATTTTGAAACATTGCAGTTAGTTCAATGAGTAAACTTGACTTTATTTTGCATCAGATTCAATAAAATAAATAACAATAAAATTTAGTAAATGTCAAGTATAATTAATAATTATTAATACATATTACTCACAAACTATAAAAACAATTAAATCGCAAACCAATTTATCCGCAACTATCAAAATATCAAAATACGGTTCAATATTGGTTAGTTAAAGCCTTAAAATTCCGCGTTCGTTGATTTTAAAATGGTTCCTTCGGTTAAGGTTTGTAACCACACTGAAGCCTTTTTCGACAAGGTATCATGATGGAAAAACTAGAAGATATTTTTCGGCAATGTCCCACAACGCAGAACACTGTGTTTCAATTAGTGATGAAACGGATGATACCGGATATCTGGCCAGATTCGCGGCCGGATAGCCGGATATTCGGCTCGTTATTAGCAAATACATAATTGAGAGAAACGGCATGTGGCATGGTGCAAATAAAGTGTTGAATGTCAGAAAGAAAATCAACACATTTTTAAATAAAAAATTTGAACGAATAGTATTTTATTTTGTTTAGAATTTCAATTCAATTCTAGTATTCAATTTAACTTTGCGCAGTAATATCGTAACCAATTAGGTTATACCGAGGTGCGATTATTGCTAATTGAAAAAAAATCCTATTTAATAGTGTATCATGTTTTTTACAAGGAATTTAGAACAGTTTTATTCTGACAATGGTTTTATATTATTATAAATAGATTTTTGTAAGTGTATTGAGATAATTATAATACTGGCCTAGTAAGAGTATGCATGCAATCAGCAATCAATTATTTTCATTGCGATTGAGAACAAACTTAGAATTTTCAGGGATGGTTGTCTGAGAGGGGGTACACTTACTTCACTACAAATCGAAATTATTATGATCGGCGACATATTCACTAATCAGAAGACTCAACAACTTTTAGGCTTGGTGTAGAAGTGCGTTGGGCTTTTATATATATTTGGGGTAGTTCCACATGTTCCTGCATCAACATGTATTCGGATAAAAACGAGGACACAGAACACCGAACTTACTTAGTATTAGAACATCATTAAATGCTGGCAAAGTTGTTTTAACTACTGAGAAGAAGATCAAAATTATCTGATTCTAACTTTTTTAGACCCGAGGTTCAGGTCAGACCATTTAATTTGTTCTCGAAACGTAAACAGACAGACAAGAACTCATCTTGAAATCATCTTACAAAAATATCTTGAGACAAATCTTCTGAGAATAACAGCTTATTGCTGTCTTCAACGAAACGAAAGCGAAGCAGCTAAATAAAACTTTGATGATATGAGTTGATAATAATTCAATTTCAATAACATTTTGACATGTCAGTAATCACACCTTATTTTTAATCACGTATGAATGAGGTTTAAATGCTATTGTGTTATGATTTATTCCATGTTAATAAGAAATATATTTTTTTTTAAATATCCGGTATTCGGCCGGATAGTGAGTCACCGGATAACCGTTTCATCTCTAGTTCCAATGTTGCGTTGTAACCAGAACTTATGACAACCTTGGTTATACTCCTGTTGAGCTTCTCATCTGTACTGACGGTAACAAACTTTTCTTGCATTATTACCTTGGCATATTCCATAATATATTACGGATTTATTATGCATTGAGGAATGAAAGAAATTAAAAATCACTCTCGTCAGCTGTTACTATGTTTCTCTCTAAAAACAAACCAATTGAGTCTTGGTCACTCGTTCAATTGATAGGGACAAACGTAAATCTCAAATAACTTGAATGAAGGTGTGGTTATTCAATCGAATGGAAGAGATACAGTGAGAAGAGATTCATATGAATGAAATATGCCTATTCGTCAAAGCAGCTCATGAGCCCGCGATTTTCGTGTGAAGACAAGTGTTGTCAAGCATGACTGATGGTAATTGTTCGTAATTTTATATTTTTTTTATTTGATATTTATGTTGACTTGCTTCGTTAACACGAAGGGTATTGTATATGTTTAAAATACAGAGAAATTTAAAACGTGCCTGAAGGACTTGTACGCTCAAACACATTAACTTGTACGAACCTGTTCAAATTTTTCAACTTGCCAAAATTTTCATGTTGTACTTTTGACGTAGGACTACGTCTAACCGGAAGATATAGGGGGTGAAATGAAAATCTTGGCACTGAACAAGTAGGAAAAAATGCAAGATTTGGAACGCTTATAACTCGAGCATTTCTCAATAGATCGCAAAGGATTTTGCATCAATTGATAGGAAATATATCTACGCATCTATCATAACGAATAACCTTTAATTTTTCTTGAGATAAACAATTGAATAATTGTGAAATATCAAGCATTGTCCAAATTCACTATGTGCCCATTTTTGATTGGTCTATTTTGTGCTCCTCAGATCATACCGACCAAAACGGGCAACCACAGCATCAGCGAAATCCAATGAAGCACGATTGGAAAGGAAAAAGAAAAAAATGAACGAAACATTGGTCGCAGTCTCACACATGCGTAATTCTCGAGCGAGCCAGACGGTCATTCTCATCCAAATCGTACACCACATCGTTTCGCATCACATCACATCAACAAACTAACACAAGCAGCCATGTCTGGACATGGCAAAGGAGGAAAAGTGAAGGGAAAGGCAAAATCCCGCTCGAACCGTGTTGGACTGCAGTTTCCCGTAGGTGTATTCGCCAATTGCTCCGCAAGGGTAGCTAGGCCGAGCGCGTTATTACCAGTGCACCAGTCCACCTAGCCGCCGTTATAGAGTTTCGGCTGCTGAAGTGAGCGAGTTGGCTGGCAAAACTGCTCGCTCTTTTGTTCGGTGGACATCAAGACAACAACAGGCAGACGCAAACGCAATCGCAAAACGGCAGCAGGTAGCAGAAGAAAAAAGTTTGTTCTTTATACAAACTGCTTTGGTGGCAAATCCAGAACAAGGCGGCATCGAGGGCGTTCGAAATGGTTTTTTTCAAAACCACGAGTACAAAGTTTTCTAAATTGGAACCATTCCATAAAACACGGCACTTATCAGGGCCATTAAACCTTTCAAAAAAGAGTTTACGAAATACAGTTCAATGCTTTCTAAAACAATATCCAAAATAATAATAAAACACAAATTGATTTTTTCATAATTCTGTTTTCCAGGATATGATGAGTATGGGAATTTGGCAGCTGTTCTGAGTTTATTGATGGTGGGGACTTTCCCGATTATTTAATTTTCACCAATACTTAAATTGTTTCCAGATTGAAAGTACAGTAATTTACATTTAGTTCGACATTTAGCTAATTGGACGGTCATGTAATGCGACATATTTAGTTGGACATTTTTGTAAACATAGAGTTCGGGTTCCAAATTATGACCCCACATTGAAAGTCGACACTGTACCACTGTCATCGCAAATGTTCAATTGCAGGTTAAAATCGCCTCCATTGCGACACTGAGTGGTGTTTCGGCACGTCGCATTAAATATAATTTACTGTACAACATGTCACAAGCTGGATGGGAAGAAATTTTCCAACTGTGAAATCTGTGGCGAGTGGTAAACTCAATCGCTAAACAGGAAGGTTTAGCCGAACAAGATGGGTATATCGAGTGATAACAGAACAATAAACTCTTTAGATTAAAGATAATTTTGTGATCCTGAAAAGCACCGTTTTTAGCCTGCATGTGAATCCAACGAGCGAACAAATCGTAATGAATGTATTTTTCTTCTTCTTTCTTTGTTTTTAAGAGGCTTTAAACTTTGAAGTTCATTCGCCTCTAATGTATTTTTCTTCTTCTTCTTTCTTTGTTTTTAAGAGGCTTTAAACTTTGCAGTTCATTCGCCTCTAGCCCAGTGAAGAGCCACAATAAAACCAGTCCAGAGGGAACTGGCGAAAGGGAAATCAAAAAAATCACTCATCAGATCTGTCCGCTCGACTCTCGGTTAAAGAAGAAGGTAGGAAGGGATCCTATGCTTCATAAGATATTTAATATATGCTGTAAAGAAAAGTAAATATTTACTGATCCGAGGACCAAAGCAGTGACGAAGCACAAATGACCTAGACTCCAAGTGCAGGGCGTGCTCCAAAAACAAAAAAAAAACACAAAAAAAGGCCCTTCTCAGGAGGATGGGAAGGAAAGGAGTGGAAAGGATTTGGGTGGGATTAGTGGAGTGGAAGGGGGTGGGAGTGGTATGGAAAGGAAAGAGGGGAGGAGTGGGGTGTGGGGTGGGTGTGAAATGAAATGAAATACAGTTTGAATAAAATATAGTGGTTTTGAATTTAATGGTATATAGTAGAGCTGAAAAATGGAGAGGTTTATTTAATGAATTTATCCTCCTTGGTGAGTGTGGCTGTAGGAATAGGAAGTTGATTAAAGTATAATGTAATGGATAGAAGATAGATGTGAGTATGTAAGTATATATTGTATTATTTGCTATTTATTATTATTAAATGCGTGTATACACATGTATGATTTCCTTCCTTCCGACCCGTACATACATGTGTACACACATAAACACGCATACATGACTGTGAAGTGGCGAACTTTAATAAGCAATTTCCAAGGTATTTAGTATTTCGATTTAGATTTTACCAAAGAAGTCGGTTTCTTTCAGAAACGCAATTAAATTGGTTTCTTGGGTCTCGTCTCTACTGAGGATATCTCGGAGACTCTGACCTAGGTTGTGTCGGGCTCGAGCATCTTTGGTATGTTGACATTCAAGTAAAAGATGGCTAACGGAAACCGGAGCTTCGTTGCAAGCACATTGGGGTTTTTCGGCTCTGCAGAACAAGTGTGAGTGGGTGAAGTTAGTGTGCCCAATTCGAAGACGGGTAAGGACTTGCCTTTCCCTACTATTGAGACGGTCCTCCCAAGGGAGAGTGGAGTTTTTGATTTTATGAAGATGAGTGGGACGGCTGTTTATCCAACCTATGTCCCAACTTTCACGGACTTGCTGTGTTACCCAGCGGACAATGTCAGATGGAGGACAGGGCATGTCTGGGGGTTCCATTTTGCTGCCCTTGCCGGCCAGTATGTCGGCGGCTGTGTCCGCGAATTCCTGAGTGACCAGGAACCCAGCAGAAGGAGATGTTTTTATTTGAAGCAGCCTCTTCTGTTTGCTTAATCCATGGGTGTTTGCTGTTTCCTCTCAGAAGATCGTGGAGACAGCTAGCTGAGTCGGAGAATATTGTGGTAGGAAGAAAATCATGGGTGCATTCTTGGGTAGCTATTAAAAGGGCGAAAGCTTCCGCACTGAAGATGGAGCATTGCGGTGGAAGAGAAAAGTTACCAGTGTATCTACTCTCAAAGATTCCACATCCAACTCCATCGGCATTGACTGAACCATCTGTATATACCTGGTGATAAATTTGAAAATTGGATGCAACAAGGTTATTGAAGCAGGCTTTGACTTTTGGAGAAGGGTCTCCCGCCCGAACTGCCTTGAGAAGTTCAAGGTTAATGTTCGGCGGTTTGACGTTCCAGTTTCTTCCCGTCGCAGATGAACGTTCACATATATCGGGAAGATCTTTGTTCGTGAGATTTTTGAACCATGTTTTAGCCCTATGTATTAATGGGACATTGTGGTCGCTTTCGGGGAGTGACAAGTGACGGATGGCTTTATTAGTGATAGCTTTTGTTACCAGGTGGGTGAAGGGAAGTTGCCCACTTTCTGCCATTACAGCAAGAGTAGGACTGGAGGGAAAAGCGCCAATTGCGAGCCTAATTGCTTTATTGTGAATTGGTTGAATGGTGTTTAACACCCTGTCCCCTCCACGGCTGAAGGTGCCTATTCCGTAAAGGATTTGTGGGACCAACCAAACATTTACAACATTTAGCAGCGTCTTTCTATGACCAGAGGCTAGGTTGCCTGCGATAGCCTTGATGATGTTCAGTTTCTTTCTGGTGGCTATTTTGGTCTTTTGGGAATGTGATAGGAAGTTGAGTTTCTTGTTGAAAGTAACCCCTAGTATTTTCAATGTCCTCATTGTAGGGATCGGGATTTTGTTGAGCTGAAGATAGGTTCTCCTTCTGAGAGCTTTTCCGATATGTATGTGTTTGGATTTCTCCGGGGAAATTTTGAAACCTGTTTTTAGAGCCCAGTTTTGGATGGAGTCTAAGGTTTTTTGAAGCCTTTAAGCCGAAGCAGCTCGTAGAGATAAGAGTGATGTCATCTGCATAGACTATGATCTTTATATGGTCCGGGATAATCTCGAATAGAGATTGCATGGCAATGTTGAAGAGGGTTGGTGAAAGTGCTGAGCCTTGTGGGAAGCCGTTTTCTGGGATTTTTAGAGAAGATTGGTGGTTGTTAATAACGGTTTTGAAAGACCGATTTTCTAGAAAACTTTTAATGAAGAGACCTAATCTCCCACGAATCCCCCAGTCGAAAAGGCTTTTCAGCACTGGGTACCTCCATGTTGGATGTGCGTTGCTGTTGTTGTTATTTTCGTTTTTTGTTTGATGTGTGTTGTTGTTGTTGCTGTTGTTGTTTTCCGTTGGGGTTGTATTGTTATTTGTTGTTGGTGTCTGTTTTTGTTCATTTCTTGTTCTTTTCTTGTCTTTGTTAGTTAGGGTTTCATCTTCGGATTTTTGATCTGAATCTGAAGATGAACCTTTCGCAATCTTTCTATTATTTTTATTTTTGTTTGGAACATCAGAAGTGTCCATTGAAATGACTGATTCGTTTTCGGATTTAGTTGTTGAGCTATCAGTTGTCGACTCTGTCATTGAGGTATCGATTGTAGTGTCAATTGGGGGTGTGCTTTCGCGGCTAGAAGAGGCCGAAGCGGCCGAGGCGCAGTTACATTTGCAATTGCAGCTGGGTGTTGGCTTTTGCAAGTTGGAGAGTCTGTCTTGCAGAACACTTGCAAAAGTTGGTCCATTATTTTGACCGTTGAACTTTTCTTTCCCCTCTTTATAGGAGATACCATAGTCGATTCTGATTTTGGTTATATTGTTTTCAGATTGCCATACGGGGCATTTCCTGTTCGAAGAGGAATGGTCCCCTTGGCAATTCAAGCAAAATGCTGAAGCATTGCAGGTTTTAATTCCATCCTTTTGTTCTGGATGTTCCTGTCCACAATTTCGGTAAAGCGGGTTCTCGCGTTTGCATCGCTTGCTCGTATGTCCAAATTTATAGCATTTGAAACATTGCATTGGGCTGAGATAGAAATTTCTAGTCCCAGCCCGAATAAATCCGAAGTTAATAAAATCGGGAACAACAGTTCCACGAATTGTCAAAATGAGAGTAGCGGTTGGGATAACAATGTTATTCTCCTTCCTGGTGATTCGCTTGACATCGATCACACATTGATCGGAAAGCTCTGTAATTAGTTCAGGTTCTTTGATGTCAATGACATCACGGCAAGTAACAACGCATTTAAAGGGTGTGTCACATCAAATTGCATCACGGAAAAAAAGCTGTAGAAATTCGCCCAGTAGACCGATCCATTTGAAAATTTTAGACAGTAAAATAAAAACTATTAAACAACTTTTGGAATTTTCTTTTTATTCATATTTCGAGCCCAAGCCCATATGCTCGCACCTTCCTCTTTACCCCGTCCATAAGACTTTGTACAACGTCAGGTTGTAGTTTTTTTTTGAACAGAAATCCATTTTCTCTTGAAGTCCGCCTCCGATTTGACAACTTTTGGGTTCTTCCGGAGGGCCTGCTTCATAATCGCCCAATGTTTCTCTGTTGAGCGAAGCTCCGGCGCGTTGGGCGGGTTCATTTCCTTTGGCACGAAGGTGACCCCGTTGGCTTCGTACCACTCCAACACGTCCTTTGAATAGTGGCACGAAGCGAGATCCGGCCAGAAGATAGTCGGGCCCTCGTGCTGCTTCAATAGTGGTAGTAAGCGCTTCTGTAGGCACTCCTTAAGGTAAACCTGCCCGTTTACCGTGCCGGTCATCACGAAGGGGGCGCTCCGCTTTCCGCAAGAGCAGATCGCTTGCCACACCATGTACTTTTTGGCAAACTTGGATAGTTTCTGCTTGCGAATCTCCGGAACGCTGAATTTGTCCTCTGCGGAGAAGAACAACAGGCCCGGCAGCTGACGAAAGTTCGCTTTGACGTTGGTTTCGTCGTCCATTACCAGGCAATGCGGCTTCGTCAGCATTTCGGTGTACAGCTTCCGGGCTCGCGTCTTCCCCACCATGTTTTGCCTTTCGTCGCGGTTAGGAGCCTTCTGAACCTTGTATGTACGCAGGCCCTCAAGCTGCTTGGTCCGCTGGACGAATGAACTTATCCTCGAACTTCTCGGATCACGTCTAAACTGCTTAACTACGCGCTTGTGATCTTTTTCACTGACGGAGCATCCATTTTTGCCGTTCTTAACCTTCCGGTCGATGGTTAGGTTCTCGAAATATCGTTTTAGTACTCTGCTGACCGTGGATTGGACGATTCCCAGCATCTTACCGATGTCCCGATGTGACAACTCCGGATTCTCGAAATGAGTGCACAGGATTAATTCACGACGCTCTTTTTCGTTCGACGACATTTTTCCAAATTTACGAAAAATTGACAGTGAAGCATGGCCAACGTGATCTATACACTCTTATCTGATTATAAGCGAAAGCTGAATATATAATTCCTAAAAATTAAATTTCTACAGCGTTTTTTCCGTGATGCAATTTGATGTGACACACCCTTTACGTTGATTTAGAGTAGGGTGGTAGATTACTTCGATAGGGGTTTCGTCAATCAATTTGTTGATTAAAAGGAGCTTACCAATTATATCCTCGTCCTTGGCCGTAAGGATATACTGCGTCCTCTTTTTGTCGTCCCGTTGCAGTCGCGCTGTGTAGTATTTCTTTCCTACAGCGTTGGCGATCGTCTTACTCACGACGAACGGGTTAGTCGGGATCACGTTCTCTCCTGTGGCACGAAGTAACAGGATCTGTAGGTTGCCGTTCAGTGGGTCGGCCCACCTTGGAGCAGTACGTTGGGTAGGTTTACCCTCGTACAAATTTGTAGCCCGGCCTCCCGGAGGCCCGGAGCTACTGGAAGCCATGCTGTTGTCGGCTACCCCCTAGGTATAGCCGACAGATCGTTTTATTATTTAAAAGAGAGAACACTTATGAGGGCTTTTCACTTTGGGATATTATCTAGAAAAACACTCTGTCACTTTTTTTTATAGAGCTCTTACAAAAACCACCAATAATCGCGAACAATTTAGGGGAATAAACTTTTGAATTTGTTTTCCTTCAGTCACTTCACCGTCCGTAATGCGTGTTTTCGTTTTAGTTTTTTTGTTTATGTTAAAAATCACTACAATACTAAAAGAAAAACTGGCACCACTGCCCAAAGGAAAAAGGGGGCGTGGCGTCGGTAACGCCGTAAAAGCGCGCGCTTTTCCGGTTTGCCGGCAAGCGCCCGCTCCTAACGGTCGAAACTAGCCGTTGCTATCTGCTTCTTCTTCTGCTGCCGCGCTGCAATAATCAAAACGATGCTCCTTCAAAACTCGCCAACGAGAGACGTCCTAGTCCGCTTGTCCAAAACGTCAAACTGTTGAGCTGAAAATAAAAGCGACCTTCTCGGTCGGAGGTTAAAATCAGTATGATGTATTTTTCTTCTTCTTCTTCTTTGTTTTTAAGAGGCTTTAAACTTTGCAGTTCATTCGCCTCTAGCCCAGTGAAGAGCCACAATAAGACCAGCCCAGAGGGGACTAGCGAAAAGGGAAACCAAAAACAAAATAACATCCATCAGATCTGTCCGCTCGATTTTCGAATCAAGAAGAAGGTAGGAAGGGATCCTATGCTTCATAAGATATTTAATATAAGCTGTAAAGGGAAGTAAATATTTAATGATCCGAGGACCAAAGCGGTAACGAAGCACAAGTGACCCAGCGAAAGGCGTGTTCCAAAAACAAAAAAACAAAAAGGCCCTTCTCAGGAGGATAGGAAGGAAAGGAGTGGAAAGGATTTGGGTGGGATTAGTGGAGTGGAAGGGGGTGAGAGTGGTATGGGAAGGAAAGAGGGGAGGAGTGGGGTGTGGGGTGGGTGTGAAATGAAATGAAATACAGTTTGAATAAAATATAGTGGTTTTGAATTTAATGGTATATAGTAGAGCTGAAAAAGAGGTTTATTTAATGAATTTATCCTCCTTGGTGAGTGTGGCTGTAGGAATAGGAAGTTGATTAAAGTATAATGTAATGGATAGAAGATAGATGTGGGTATGAAAGTATATATTATGTTATTTGTTATTTATTATTATTGAATGCGTTTCATATCCCTCCTATCCAAACGATAAACTTTTACTTAGTCGTGGCAATACATACACACACGGGCCAAAGGTTGTGCAGTCAACTGATCATTCAACAAGAGCCAAAGGTTGTACCGCTTATGACAACTCTACACGAGCTGATGATTGCGCCGGCTAGTGACCATTCTATCCTGGATTCCTCGAGTCGAGAAAGACGCACCACGCTAGATATGGGGTACAGACTAGGGGGGCGTTGCTGATTAATGGTCAGCTGCATCCCAATAGGAGGTATCCCATGTCGGGCATCGGGACAGAGCATCGAAGACTGCAACATGCCAATTATGAGAACACTTGTAATACTAACCTCGAGCCAACCGCGAGTAATCGGTTACATATTACTAACATAGTTGTAAGCAAACATTGTCGAAATATTGAACCGGCCCCGTTAGGCTGACGCCATATGAGCCTTAATAAAAATATATATTTTGGAAAAAAAAAAGAAAAAAAAAATTATTGAATGCGTGTATATACATGTATGAATTCCTTCCTTCCTACCCGTACATACATGTGTATACACACATAAACACGCATACATGACTGTGAAGTGGCGAACTTTAATAAACAATTTCCAAGGTATTTAGTATTTCGATTTAGATTTTACCAAAGAAGTCGGTTTCTTTCAGAAACGCAATTAAATTGGTTTCTTGGGTCTCGTCTCTACTGAGGATATCTCGGAGACTCTGACCTATGTTGTGTCGGACTCGAGCATCTTTGGTATGTTGACATTCAAGTAAAAGATGGCTAACGGAAACCGGAGCTTCGTTGCAAGCACATTGGGGTTTTTCGGCTCTGCAGAACAAGTGTGAGTGGGTGAAGTTAGTGTGCCCAATTCGAAGACGGGTAAGGACTTGCCTTTCCCTACTATTGAGACGGTCCTCCCAAGGAAGAGTGGAATTTTTAATTTGATGAAGATGTGTGGGACGGCTGTTTATCCAACCTATGTCCCAGCTTTCACGGACTTGCTGTTTTACCCAGCGGACAATGTCAGATGGAGGACAGGGCATGTCTGGGGGTTCTATTTTGCTGCCCTTGCCGGCCAGTATGTCGGCGGCTGTGTTTCCGCGGATTCCTGAGTGACCAGGAACCCAGCAGAAGGAGATGTTTTTATTTGAAGCAGCCTCTTCTGTTTGCTTAATCCATGGGTGTTTGCTGTTTCCACTCAGAAGATCGTGGAGACAGCTAGCTGAGTCGGAGAATATTGTGGTAGAAAGGAAATCATGGGTGCATTCTTGGGTAGCTATTAAAAGGGCGAAAGCTTCCGCACTGAAGATGGAGCATTTAATTTGATTTAATTTGAAAATTGGATGCAACGAGGTTATTGAAGCAGGCTTTGACTTTTGGAGAAGGGTCTCCCGCCCGAACTGCCTTGAGAAGTTCAAGGTTAATGTTCGGCGGTTTGACGTTCCAATTTCTTCCCGTCGCAGATGAACATTCACATATATCGGGAAGATCTTTGTTCGTGAGATTTTTGAACCATGTTTTAGCCCTATTTATTAATGGGACATTGTGGTCGCTTTCGGGGAGTGACAAGTGACGGATGGCTTTATTAGTGATGGCTTTTGTTACCAGGTGGGTGAAGGGAAGTTGCCCACTTTCTGCCATTACAGCAAGAGTAGGACTGGAGGGAAAAGCGCCAATTGCAAGCCTAATTGCTTTATTGTAAATTGGTTGAATGGTGTTTAACACCCTGTCCCCTCCACGGCTGAAGGTGCCTATTCCGTAAAGGATTTGTGGGACCAACCAAACATTTACAACATTTAGCAGCGTCTTTCTATGACCAGAGGCTAGGTTGCCTGCGATAGCCTTGATGATGTTCAGTTTCTTTCTGGTGGCTATTTTGGTCTTTTGAGAATGTGATAGGAAGTTGAGTTTCTTGTTGAAAGTAACCCCTAGTATTTTCAATGTCCTCATTGTAGGGATCGAGATTTTGTTGAGCTGAAGATAGGTTCTCCTTCTGAGAGCTTTTCCGATATGTATGTGTTTGGATTTCTCCGGGGAAATTTTGAAACCTGTTTTTAGAGCCCAGTTTTGGATGGAGTCTAAGGTTTTTTGAAGCCTCTTTCTCTGAATTAAGCCGAAGCAGCTCGTAGAGATAAGAGTGATGTCATCTGCATAGACTATGATCTTTATATGGTCCGGGATAATCTCGAATAGAGATTGCATGGCAATGTTGAAGAGGGTTGGTGAAAGTGCTGAGCCTTGTGGGAAGCCGTTTTCTGGGATTTTTAGAGAAGATTGGTGGTTGTTAATAACGGTTTTGAAAGACCGATTTTCTAGAAAACTTTTAATGAAGAGACCTAATCTCCCACGAATCCCCCAGTCGAAAAGGCTTTTCAGCACTGGGTACCTCCATGCCCGATCGAAGGCCTTGGATAAATCCAGGGAAACAATATCAATGTGGTGTAATTTTTCAGTTGCGTCGTCTAGGATTTTTTCGATTGCTACAAGGCAATCTTCTGTACCTTTTCCCGCACGGAAGGCTAATTGTCTGGGATCAATCAGCTTATTTGACTCTAGAAAAGTCGTTAAGCGTCGATTGATAATTTTTTCCAAGACTTTCCCAACACAACTTAGAAGAGTGATGGGGCGGAAATTGTCAAGAAGATGGTTGTTCATGTCTGGTTTCGGGATACAGATCATTAAACCCTCTTTCCAGCAACTGGGGAGGGTTCCACTGTCCCAGACTTTGTTGAGGAGCTTCAGAAGTGCTTTTTTCCCGAGGTGGGGTAGATTCTTAAGCATAGGGTAGCTGATGTCATCAGGTCCTGTGGATCCTTGTTTGACTTTGTTCAGTACCCAATCGAGCTCTTTGAGGGAGAGGTTTTTGTTGAAGTCAAATTCCACATCGGTATGAAAATCGATGGGAATTCTTTTGCATTCCGTTTTATGGGTTAGAAAGGTTTGGTCGTAGTTTTGATTGGAGGAGGCGGATGCAAAGAAATCTCCGAACGCCTCGGCGATGATTTTCCGGTCATTGGTGTATTGACCGTTAATTAGAAGATTATATTCTTTGCTCCTTTTCTTGCCATGAAGCCTGCCAATCTTACTCCATAACTCCTTTGTTGACGCGTTGGGATTAATTTCGCTGACGAATTTAACCCAACTGTTGTGCTTGGCTGTGTTGATAGCAGTCTTAGCTTCATTGCGAGCCCTTTGGAACTCTGTAAGCAGAGTGGGTCTCAGTGGGCTGTCCGGATGGGCCTTTCTTAATTTGCGTAAGGCCTTACGTCGACCATTGATCGCTGCCTTCAGCTCAGGCGACCACCATGGGACACATTTCCTGCCAGGGATGCCACTGGTTCTGGGGATGTGCACCATTGCATCTTCTAGGACAACTTTGGAGAATTCCTCGGCTGTCCAATCTCGTTTAGCGGAGAGGCGGTTTTCAATGTCAAACTGATAGCCAGCCCAGTCAGCGTATTCAAATTTCCATCTTTTTTATTTATTTATTTCACTTCGTCTTAGATTTAAAAACAGGAAGTGGGTTATATCTATGGTATAACCGCAAGGGTGACGTAGGACTATCGTTGATTTAGAGATCATTTGTATGAAGTTGAATCTGAATTCATTCTGAATGAATGAATATTTGGAGAACTTCGAAAACGAGAGCGTTACGTTGGAGGCACAAGGTTTTATGCATCCAATATTGGATACGGAAATATCCTACTGATGGGGAAGAATAATCTTCAGAAGCTATCCTGTTGATTGCGATTGATTGAAAAACCACAAAACCAAATGTATTTGGTCACAGTGTAACATGGATAGAAAACATTCAATTAAACTCTTTCACATGAATATATTTTGAAAATTCCCAAAGGAACTGGCAGATTATTTTCAGTAACGATTAGATATTTCCACATTTTCCTCGATACTGGAAGCCCACCAGTGGTTAATGCCAACTCGATAACCACTTGTTAATAGCACTTGATTGAAACATATTTGGTCACAGTGTTACATGGATAGAAAACATTCAATTAAACTCTTTCACATGAATATATTTTGAAAATTCCCAAAGGAACTGGCAGATTATTTTCAGTAACGATTAGATATTTCCACATTTTCCTCGATACTGGAAGCCCACCAGTGGTTAATGCCAACTCGATAACCACCTGTTAATAGCACTTGATTGAAACATATTTGGTCACAGTGTTACATGGATAGAAAACATTCAATTAAATTCATTCACATGAATATATTTCGAAAATTCCCAAAGGAACTGGCAGATTATTTTCAGTAACGATTAGATATTTCCACATTTTCCTCGATACTGGAAGCCCACCAGTGGTTAATGCCAACTCGATAACCACCTGTTAACAGCACTTGATCAAAACATATTTGGTCACAGTGTTACATGGATAGAAAACATTCAATTAAACTCTTTCACATGAATATATTTTGAAAATTCCCAAAGGAACTGGCAGATTATTTTCCAGCAATGATTAGATCTTTCCGGAACTTTTTCGATGCTGAATGGCATCCTAACGGAAAGATTTCTGCGCGTCTATGTGTCGATCCTTCGCCGTCCACCTCCTCCAGCACGTTAGGCAACGATGTTGTCTTGTCGATGTCCTCACGAAAAATTAATGTGTCTCACCACCAGAATATCGCTTAAGTATGCTTTTTGTGTGTGATTGAATCGAGAGAAGGTGTGGTTTACAATGGTAATTTGGAAGGCAAACTAGAGGGGAATGAACTCTCTGAGTTCGGAACTTTCGGCGACTGAGCAATAATCGATTGCGGGCGTATACAATATTGGATACGGAAATATCCTACTGATTTTTTTTTTTTTCCAAAATATATATTTTTATAAAGGCTCATATGGCGTTAGCCTCACGGGGCCGGGAGTTCAATACTTTGACAATTTTTCTTATTATCTATGTTAGTAATATGTAACCGATTACTCGCGGTTGGCTCGAGGTTAGTATTACAAGTGTTTTCGTAATTGGGATGTTGCTGTCTCCAATGTTCTGTACGTGTGCCCGACACGGGATACTTCCTATTGGGATGCAGCTGACCATTAATCAGCAACGCCCCCCTAGTCTGTACCTCATATCTAGCGTGGTGCGTCTTTCTCGACTCGAGGAATCCAGGATAGAATGGTCACTAGCCGGCGCATCATCAGTTCGTGTAGAGTTGTCATGAGCGGTACAACCTTTGGCTTTTGTTGAATGATCAGTGGACTGCACAACCTTTGGCCCGTGTGTCTGTAAAGAGTGTGTGTATGTATTGCCGCGACTAAGTAAAAGTTTATCGATCGGATAGGAGGGATATGAAACGGGGACACAACGAAGGAAACATCATTAAACGTTGACATCGGCGTTTCTGAGGAACAGGTATAGATGAAGCAGAAGATCAGGTTCACGGCTACCTAAGATATCCCGGACGGGGATCTCCGATTGTCTGCCTTGTGCTCTCAGTGCTCTAGAGAGCTGAGAGCGAGCAGCATGGAACCGGATACACGACCAGACAACATGCTCGATGTCGTGGTAGCCATCGCCACAATCACAAAGATTGTTTGCTGCGAGCCCAATGCGATAGAGATGCGCGTTTAGGTTGTAGTGATTGGACATAAGCCGAGATATCATCCTACTGATGGGGAAGAATAATCTTCTGAAGCTATCCTGTTAATTGCGATTGATTGAAAAACCACAAAACCAAATGTATTTGGTCACAGTGCTACATGGATAGAAAACATTCAATTAAACTCTTTCACATGAATATATTTTGAAAATTCCCAAAGGAACTGGCAGATTATTTTCAGTAACGATTAGATATTTCCACATTTTCCTCGATACTGGAAGCCCACCAGTGGTTAATACCAACTCGATAACCACCTGTTAATAGCACTTGATTGAAACATATTTATAACATTCAATTAAACTCTTTCACATGAATATATTTTGAAAATTCCCAGAGGAACTGGCAGATTATTTTCAGTAACGATTAGATATTTCCACATTTTCTTCGATACTGGAAGCCCACCAGTGGTTAATGCCAACTCGATAACCACCTGTTAATAGCCACGCGTGTATGTGTGTGTAGCGATGTCTTCCCAGGGAACCGTTTGTGGCATCACTCTCCTCCTGATAGATTCCCTTCTGGCCTAGGGTGCACAAACAGGCTCTTGGTGACACCGTTCATCCGCGCTTTCATGATAAATAAAGAGCTTCACCGCAACAGCGACAACATGCTCCAATCGCTGTTCAATTAGAACTGAGTGGATTTCCGAGCGCCGCTCGCTTATATACCGATTGGTGATTTCAATAGCCTGTTTTGAAAGCAATTTTAAGACTATTGAAACAAGTTTTTGGATCAAAAAGTAACAAGTATATAACGCGTAGACATTTTATCTTTCGAATGAAATATTTATCATACCATTTCGTTCAGTTGTTTAGGAGCTATTAACGCTCAAAATCTCGGTCTCCGGCGTAACGCTTTCGTTTTCGAAACTTTGATTTTACACCCCGGTATAGAAATGAAAGACGTAGTCCTACGTCAAAAGCAACAGTAAATTAACACAGGATTAAAGTCCTTTAAAATAAGAACAGAGCAGCAGGAAATACATAGCTCATCATGTTGCTCCTTAGTTATGTTTCTATACAATGCAGATGTAACGTCAGTCAATTTTCAACATCAGTTATCAACCAAAGAAAGCAGTTGTTGCTACCGAGAAAATTCGTTAATGCCATCCTGCATACAATGTGTTGTAGTTTGAAGCCACTTTTAATTCGGAAACCATGTATGGGTTTGTGAAAACTGAATGATCAATCAGTTTATATTATATGTCATATTATGTCACTTTAGAATGCATTGGTATTGTGAAAACTTTTAATAAGTTTTTTTTGAAAGGTTTAATGGCCCCGAAAAGTGCCGTGTCTTACGGTGGTTGGTTTTGCCACCAAAACAGTCTGTATAAACAAACTTTTTCCTTCTTCTACCTGCTGCCGTTTTGCGATTGCGTTTGCCACTCGCTGAAACTAGTTGTTGCCACCGAACCGAATGTGCTCTGCATCTATAAACATAAAACATCTTCCATATATAACTCACAAATTAACTTTTTCCAGCATATGCAGCAGTACTATATAATCAAACAGCATACCTTTTAAACATATTATTATTTTATTTACTAAATTCTAACCACACTAATTCATACTTATCCAGCATTTTACTAACACCATTAAATTTAACTACATTTATAAATCATCCAACATCACATCATTCCTTCCCACTCTATCCCACCCCTTTTCCTTACCATTCCTTTCCTTATCCTCCCCACCTTCCCCTCCCCCTACATTTCCTTTTGATCTAGAGCTAGGTTCTACGATGCTTTGTCGCTGCTTTGGTACTCATTAATAACAATACAATTACGTTACAGCTTACATTAAACATCTTACATGGCATAGGATTCTTTCCTACCTTCGCCCGGTTTTACAACTGAACAGACAAGTCTGCTGAATGTGGTTTTTTCTTCTTTTTCACCAGCCTCCTCAAGACTGGTGCTCAACGGCTCTTCTCAGAGCTAGAGGCGAATGAACTGAAAAGTTTAAACCTTCTTAAAGCCAAAAAGAAGAAGAAGAAGAATGTGCTCTGTTCTGTAGGCGGGTTTTCTTATTGTCGTGAGCAGCTTTGCAAGCCAACTCGAGCACTCCGGCGGCCGAATTTTTATAACCGCTATTAGGTATATTGTGATGTGAAACGATGCCACACTACAACCACACTGATTTACGGTTTGAAAAAGAATGATATATTTTCAGCGGATCCGCGCGTTTTGTACTTTAGCGGTACACATTCACAGGATAGAGACAAATCGAAATACTCAGCCAAAGGGGCGAGTCCAATGAAACGAACGAATGAGCGTTAAAAGGCAGCGATGGCAAAAAAATACATTACATCACTAATGATTCCGATCCGAACACTCTACGCGGCCAACTGGACCATCTGTTCGCCCAACTTCCCGCCCCAATCATGCTTATGGGTGATTTCAACGCCCACTCATACGCCTGGGGAGGTGCATACCTCGATCGAAAAGGATCCATCATTGAGGATTTCATATCCGACCATTCTCTTCTCCTTCTTAACAACGGCCAACACACCAGAATCCATTATTCTGGTACTACTTCAGCCATCGATCTCACTATAGTATCAGACAAACTCTCTTCAAAGCTTTCTTGGAACATCCACGATGATACTTGCGGAAGCGATCATTTTCCAATCTTCACTTCCTTCGGCCAAACTTCTCCAGAGTTTTCAATAAGGCCAAGATTTTACGTCTGCGGAATTTATATTCGCCCGAGCTCTCGTCCTGATATTTATGAATCGCACGCAGCTGCTGTTCAAGAGATTTGCGACCTGTCCTCCGCAAACGACGTCATTGTTGTACTTGGCGACTATAATCTCCCACAGCTATCATGGTGTTTCGACGACGACTGCAACAGTTACCTGCCAATCAACGCCTCTACCGAATCTGAAATTGCATTTGCAGAATCCATCCTCACATCCGGACTTCACCAAATCTCAGTTCGTAACGCAAACGGACGTCTTCTTGACCTGGCGTTTGTGAGTGAATCTACCTATGTAGAGCTCATTGATCCACCATCTTCGCTTTTAAAAATTGATCCTCACCATAACCCGTTTGTTCTCCGGCTTGAAATCGTGGCTGGAAATCAAAACCTTATCGGCGTAAGTGATGTTGATGATTTCGATTTTAAACGATGTGACTTCGTAGCGCTTAATGACCTGCTTGCGGCGGTTGACTGGGATGCTATACTCGGCGACGCATCCACAGACCAGACAGCTGCACTGTTCTATGAAAAGGTTTTTAGCATACTCGACGATCAAGTTCCACGAAAACACAGGAGTTCCGCAATTCACTCAAAACTCCCTTGGTGGACACCAGAACTACGACACCTTCGTAATATCGTTCGGAAATCACGTAAACGTTTTTTCCGCGAAAGATCTTCGTGCAACAGGGATAGATTAAAACACCTTGAAACGATCTACAATGAATGTCAAGAAAACGCGTTTCGAAGTTACAACAACCGCACCGAATCAAACTTGAAACGTGATCCAGCATCTTTCTGGTCCTACATTAGGAACCTGAAAAAAAAAAAAAAAAGTCGCAGTCAGGAAGATGCTATCTATTTTGATTTCTCGAAAGCTTTTGATAAAGTCCCCCACGAACTGGCTATCGCGAAACTCAAACATATTGGACTTCCTGAATGGATAACTGAGTGGCTCAGATCGTATCTAACCGATAGAAAAGCTTTCGTGAGAGTTGGAAGTGCTCGTTCCCGTACATATCTTATTTCATCCGGCATCCCTCAAGGGAGCGTTCTTGGGCCCTTGATTTTCATTCTCTTCGTCAATGATCTCGCCAGCCGGCTGAGGTCTGGTAAGCTTTTCTACGCTGATGACCTAAAAATATTTAGGAAAATCTCTTCCATATTGGACTGCTATGCTCTACAAGCTGACGTGAATGAATTGGTTGCATGGTGTGCTGATAATGGCATGGAGTTGAACATCAGCAAGTGCAAGACAATCACATTTACAAGGCGCCAATCGTTTCTGTCCCATGACTACATAATCGGTTCTGCTGTTATCGATCGCGTTACCTCCATTCGAGATCTCGGGGTAATTCTCGACATCAAACTAAAGTTTACCGAACACATCAACAACGTCATCGCAAAAGGATACGCTGTTCTAGGGTTTATCCGGCGGAACACGCAGTCCTTCCGTGACCCGTACACGCTGAAGGTTCTGTACAGCTCAATGGTTCGAAGTGTCCTTGAATACGCAGCATGCGTATTCCCGTACATATCTTATTTCATCCGGCATCCCTCAAGGGAGCGTTCTTGGGCCCTTGATTTTCATTCTCTTCGTCAATGATCTCGCCAGCCGGCTGAGGTCTGGTAAGCTTTTCTACGCTGATGACCTAAAAATATTTAGGAAAATCTCTTCCATATTGGACTGCTATGCTCTACAAGCTGACGTGAATGAATTGGTTGCATGGTGTGCTGATAATGGCATGGAGTTGAACATCAGCAAGTGCAAGACAATCACATTTACAAGGCGCCAATCGTTTCTGTCCCATGACTACATAATCGGTTCTGCTGTTATCGATCGCGTTACCTCCATTCGAGATCTCGGGGTAATTCTCGACATCAAACTAAAGTTTACCGAACACATCAACAACGTCATCGCAAAAGGATACGCTGTTCTAGGGTTTATCCGGCGGAACACGCAGTCCTTCCGTGACCCGTACACGCTGAAGGCTCTGTACAGCTCAATGGTTCGAAGTGTCCTTGAATACGCAGCATGCGTGTGAGCTCCTTACCATACAACGCACATCATCAGGATCGAAAAAGTGCAACGCTGTTTTATTCGCTACGCCTTAAGACAACTGCCATGGAATGATCCCGCTCATCTTCCTGATTACGAAAGTCGCTGCATGCTTATTGACATAGAAACGCTTTCGGCGAGGCGGAAGAAAATTCAACGTCTGTTCGTCTTCGATTTACTGTCCGGAAACATCGACTGTGCGGAGTTAATCAGCGAGATACGGTTTTACGCTCCCACCAGACAGCTCCGCGAAAGACAGCTATTGGCGAAACGGCCGCATACAACGTCGTACGGGCAAAACTGTCCTTTGTCCAGCTGCTTCCGTGCGTTTAATGAAGTTCAATGTCACTTCGATTTTAATGTATCTAAATGTGTTATTAAACGTAGAATTAGGAATATTAGGTAGTATTTAAGATTTGTCAGTCTGTGAGATGTTTTTTTAAATCTAAGACGAAGTGAAATAAATAAATAAAAAAGATGGAAATTTGAATACGCTGACTGGGCTGGCTATCAGTTTGACATTGAAAACCGCCTCTCCGCTAAACGAGATTGGACAGCCGAGGAATTCTCCAAAGTTGTCCTAGAAGATGCAATGGTGCACATCCCCAGAACCAGTGGCATCCCTGGCAGGAAATGTGTCCCATGGTGGTCGCCTGAGCTGAAGGCAGCGATCAATGGTCGACGTAAGGCCTTACGCAAATTAAGAAAGGCCCATCCGGACAGCCCACTGAGACCCACTCTGCTTACAGAGTTCCAAAGGGCTCGCAATGAAGCTAAGACTGCTATCAACACAGCCAAGCACAACAGTTGGGTTAAATTCGTCAGCGAAATTAATCCCAATGCGTCAACAAAGGAGTTATGGAGTAAGATTGGCAGGCTTCATGGCAAGAAAAGGAGCAAAGAATATAATCTTCTAATTAACGGTCAATACACCAATGACCGGAAAATCATCGCCGAGGCGTTCGGAGATTTCTTTGCATCCGCCTCCTCCAATCAAAACTACGACCAAACCTTTCTAACCCATAAAACGGAATGCAAAAGAATTCCCATCGATTTTCATACCGATGTGGAATTTGACTTCAACAAAAACCTCTCCCTCAAAGAGCTCGATTGGGTACTGAACAAAGTCAAACAAGGATCCACAGGACCTGATGACATCAGCTACCCTATGCTTAAGAATCTACCCCACCTCGGGAAAAAAGCACTTCTGAAGCTCCTCAACAAAGTCTGGGACAGTGGAACCCTCCCCAGTTGCTGGAAAGAGGGTTTAATGATCTGTATCCCGAAACCAGACATGAACAACCATCTTCTTGACAATTTCCGCCCCATCACTCTTCTAAGTTGTGTTGGGAAAGTCTTGGAAAAAATTATCAATCGACGCTTAACGACTTTTCTAGAGTCAAATAAGCTGATTGATCCCAGACAATTAGCCTTCCGTGCGGTAAAAGGTACAGAAGATTTCCTTGTAGCAATCGAAAAAATCCTAGACGACGCAACTGAAAAATTACACCACATTGATATTGTTTCCCTGGATTTATCCAAGGCCTTCGATCGGGCATGGAGGTACCCAGTGCTGAAAAGCCTTTTCGACTGGGGGATTCGTGGGAGATTAGGTTTCTTCATTAAAAGTTTTCTAGAAAACCGGTCTTTCAAAACCGTTATTAACAACCACCAATCTTCTCTAAAAATCCCAGAAAACGGCTTCCCACAAGGCTCAGCACTTTCACCAACCCTCTTCAACATTGCCATGCAATCTCTATTCGAGATTATCCCGGACCATATAAAGATCATAGTCTATGCAGATGACATCACTCTTATCTCTACGAGCTGCTTCGGCTTAATTCAGAGAAAGAGGCTTCAAAAAACCTTAGACTCCATCCAAAACTGGGCTCTAAAAACAGGTTTCAAAATTTCCCCGGAGAAATCCAAACACATACATATCGGAAAAGCTCTCAGAAGGAGAACCTATCTTCAGCTCAACAAAATCTCGATCCCTACAATGAGGACATTGAAAATACTAGGGGTTACTTTCAACAAGAAACTCAACTTCCTATTACATTCTCAAAAGACCAAAATAGCCACCAGAAAGAAACTGAACATCATCAAGGCTATCGCAGGCAACCTAGCCTCTGGTCATAGAAAGACGCTGCTAAATGTTGTAAATGTTTGGTTGGTCCCACAAATCCTTTACGGAATAGGCACCTTCAGCCGTGGAGGGGACAGGGTGTTAAACACCATTCAACCAATTTACAATAAAGCAATTAGGCTTGCAATTGGCGCTTTTCCCTCCAGTCCTACTCTTGCTGTAATGGCAGAAAGTGGGCAACTTCCCTTCACCCACCTGGTAACAAAAGCCATCACTAATAAAGCCATCCGTCACTTGTCACTCCCCGAAAGCGACCACAATGTCCCATTAATAAATAGGGCTAAAACATGGTTCAAAAATCTCACGAACAAAGATCTTCCCGATATATGTGAATGTTCATCTGCGACGGGAAGAAATTGGAACGTCAAACCGCCGAACATTAACCTTGAACTTCTCAAGGCAGTTCGGGCGGGAGACCCTTCTCCAAAAGTCAAAGCCTGCTTCAATAACCTCGTTGCATCCAATTTTCAAATTAAATCAAATTAAATGCTCCATCTTCAGTGCGGAAGCTTTCGCCCTTTTAATAGCTACCCAAGAATGCACCCATGATTTCCTTTCTACCACAATATTCTCCGACTCAGCTAGCTGTCTCCACGATCTTCTGAGTGGAAACAGCAAACACCCATGGATTAAGCAAACAGAAGAGGCTGCTTCAAATAAAAACATCTCCTTCTGCTGGGTTCCTGGTCACTCAGGAATCCGCGGAAACACAGCCGCCGACATACTGGCCGGCAAGGGCAGCAAAATAGAACCCCCAGACATGCCCTGTCCTCCATCTGACATTGTCCGCTGGGTAAAACAGCAAGTCCGTGAAAGCTGGGACATAGGTTGGATAAACAGCCGTCCCACACATCTTCATCAAATTAAAAATTCCACTCTTCCTTGGGAGGACCGTCTCAATAGTAGGGAAAGGCAAGTCCTTACCCGTCTTCGAATTGGGCACACTAACTTCACCCACTCACACTTGTTCTGCAGAGCCGAAAAACCCCAATGTGCTTGCAACGAAGCTCCGGTTTCCGTTAGCCATCTTTTACTTGAATGTCAACATACCAAAGATGCTCGAGTCCGACACAACATAGGTCAGAGTCTCCGAGATATCCTCAGTAGAGACGAGACCCAAGAAACCAATTTAATTGCGTTTCTGAAAGAAACCGACTTCTTTGGTAAAATCTAAATCGAAATACTAAATACCTTGGAAATTGTTTATTAAAGTTCGCCACTTCACAGTCATGTATGCGTGTTTATGTGTGTATACACATGTATGTACGGGTAGGAAGGAAGGAATTCATACATGTATATACACGCATTCAATAATTTTTTTTTTCTTTTTTTTTTCCAAAATATATATTTTTATTAAGGCTCATATGGCGTCAGCCTAACGGGGCCGGTTCAATATTTCGACAATGTTTGCTTACAACTATGTTAGTAATATGTAACCGATTACTCGCGGTTGGCTCGAGGTTAGTATTACAAGTGTTCTCATAATTGGCATGTTGCAGTCTTCGATGCTCTGTCCCGATGCCCGACATGGGATACCTCCTATTGGGATGCAGCTGACCATTAATCAGCAACGCCCCCCTAGTCTGTACCCCATATCTAGCGTGGTGCGTCTTTCTCGACTCGAGGAATCCAGGATAGAATGGTCACTAGCCGGCGCAATCATCAGCTCGTGTAGAGTTGTCATAAGCGGTACAACCTTTGGCTCTTGTTGAATGATCAGTTGACTGCACAACCTTTGGCCCGTGTGTGTATGTATTGCCACGACTAAGTAAAAGTTTATCGTTTGGATAGGAGGGATATGAAACGCATTCAATAATAATAAATAACAAATAACATAATATATACTTTCATACCCACATCTATCTTCTATCCATTACATTATACTTTAATCAACTTCCTATTCCTACAGCCACACTCACCAAGGAGGATAAATTCATTAAATAAACCTCTTTTTCAGCTCTACTATATACCATTAAATTCAAAACCACTATATTTTATTCAAACTGTATTTCATTTCATTTCACACCCACCCCACACCCCACTCCTCCCCTCTTTCCTTCCCATACCACTCTCACCCCCTTCCACTCCACTAATCCCACCCAAATCCTTTCCACTCCTTTCCTTCCTATCCTCCTGAGAAGGGCCTTTTTGTTTTTTTGTTTTTGGAACACGCCTTTCGCTGGGTCACTTGTGCTTCGTTACCGCTTTGGTCCTCGGATCATTAAATATTTACTTCCCTTTACAGCTTATATTAAATATCTTATGAAGCATAGGATCCCTTCCTACCTTCTTCTTGATTCGAAAATCGAGCGGACAGATCTGATGGATGTTATTTTGTTTTTGGTTTCCCTTTTCGCTAGTCCCCTCTGGGCTGGTCTTATTGTGGCTCTTCACTGGGCTAGAGGCGAATGAACTGCAAAGTTTAAAGCCTCTTAAAAACAAAGAAGAAGAAGAAGAAAAATACATCATACTGATTTTAACCTCCGACCGAGAAGGTCGCTTTTATTTTCAGCTCAACAGTTTGACGTTTTGGACAAGCGGACTAGGACGTCTCTCGTTGGCGAGTTTTGAAGGAGCATCGTTTTGATTATTGCAGCGCGGCAGCAGAAGAAGAAGCAGATAGCAACGGCTAGTTTCGACCGTTAGGAGCGGGCGCTTGCCGGCAAACCGGAAAAGCGCGCGCTTTTACGGCGTTACCGACGCCACGCCCCCTTTTTCCTTTGGGCAGTGGTGCCAGTTTTTCTTTTAGTATTGTAGTGATTTTTAACATAAACAAAAAAACTAAAACGAAAACACGCATTACGGACGGTGAAGTGACTGAAGGAAAACAAATTCAAAAGTTTATTCCCCTAAATTGTTCGCGATTATTGGTGGTTTTTGTAAGAGCTCTATAAAAAAAAGTGACAGAGTGTTTTTCTAGATAATATCCCAAAGTGAAAAGCCCTCATAAGTGTTCTCTCTTTTAAATAATAAAACGATCTGTCGGCTATACCTAGGGGGTAGCCGACAACAGCATGGCTTCCAGTAGCTCCGGGCCTCCGGGAGGCCGGGCTACAAATTTGTACGAGGGTAAACCTACCCAACGTACTGCTCCAAGGTGGGCCGACCCACTGAACGGCAACCTACAGATCCTGTTACTTCGTGCCACAGGAGAGAACGTGATCCCGACTAACCCGTTCGTCGTGAGTAAGACGATCGCCAACGCTGTAGGAAAGAAATACTACACAGCGCGACTGCAACGGGACGACAAAAAGAGGACGCAGTATATCCTTACGGCCAAGGACGAGGATATAATTGGTAAGCTCCTTTTAATCAACAAATTGATTGACGAAACCCCTATCGAAGTAATCTACCACCCTACTCTAAATCAACGTAAAGGGTGTGTCACATCAAATTGCATCACGGAAAAAACGCTGTAGAAATTTAATTTTTAGGAATTATATATTCAGCTTTCGCTTATAATCAGATAAGAGTGTATAGATCACGTTGGCCATGCTTCACTGTCAATTTTTCGTAAATTTGGAAAAATGTCGTCGAACGAAAAAGAGCGTCGTGAATTAATCCTGTGCACTCATTTCGAGAATCCGGAGTTGTCACATCGGGACATCGGTAAGATGCTGGGAATCGTCCAATCCACGGTCAGCAGAGTACTAAAACGATATTTCGAGAACCTAACCATCGACCGGAAGGTTAAGAACGGCAAAAATGGATGCTCCGTCAGTGAAAAAGATCACAAGCGCGTAGTTAAGCAGTTTAGACGTGATCCGAGAAGTTCGAGGATAAGTTCATTCGTCCAGCGGACCAAGCAGCTTGAGGGCCTGCGTACATACAAGGTTCAGAAGGCTCCTAACCGCGACGAAAGGCAAAACATGGTGGGGAAGACGCGAGCCCGGAAGCTGTACACCGAAATGCTGACGAAGCCGCATTGCCTGGTAATGGACGACGAAACCAACGTCAAAGCGAACTTTCGTCAGCTGCCGGGCCTGTTGTTCTTCTCCGCAGAGGACAAATTCAGCGTTCCGGAGATTCGCAAGCAGAAACTATCCAAGTTTGCCAAAAAGTACATGGTGTGGCAAGCGATCTGCTCTTGCGGAAAGCGGAGCGCCCCCTTCGTGATGACCGGCACGGTAAACGGGCAGGTTTACCTTAAGGAGTGCCTACAGAAGCGCTTACTACCACTATTGAAGCAGCACGAGGGCCCGACTATCTTCTGGCCGGATCTCGCTTCGTGCCACTATTCAAAGGACGTGTTGGAGTGGTACGAAGCCAACGGGGTCACCTTCGTGCCAAAGGAAATGAACCCGCCCAACGCGCCGGAGCTTCGCTCAATAGAGAAATATTGGGCGATTATGAAGCAGGCCCTCCGGAAGAACCCAAAAGTTGTCAAATCGGAGGCGGACTTCAAGAGAAAATGGATTTCTGTTCAAAAAAAACTACAACCTGACGTTGTACAAAGTCTTATGGACGGGGTAAAGAGGAAGGTGCGAGCATACGGGCTTGGGCTCGAAATATGAATAAAAAGAAAATTCCAAAAGTTGTTTAATAGTTTTAATTTTACTGTCTAAAATTTTCAAATGGATCGGTCTACTGGGCGAATTTCTACAGCTTTTTTTCCGTGATGCAATTTGATGTGACACACCCTTTAAATGCGTTGTTACTTGCCGTGATGTCATTGACATCAAAGAACCTGAACTAATTACAGAGCTTTCCGATCAATGTGTGATCGATGTCAAGCGAATCACCAGGAAGGAGAATAACATTGTTATCCCAACCGCTACTCTCATTTTGACAATTCGTGGAACTGTTGTTCCCGATTTTATTAACTTCGGATTTATTCGGGCTGGGACTAGAAATTTCTATCTCAGCCCAATGCAATGTTTCAAATGCTATAAATTTGGACATACGAGCAAGCGATGCAAACGCGAGAACCCGCTTTGCCGAAATTGTGGACAGGAACATCCAGAACAAAAGGATGGAATTAAAACCTGCAATGCTTCAGCATTTTGCTTGAATTGCCACGGGGACCATTCCTCTTCGAACAGGAAATGCCCCGTATGGCAATCTGAAAACAATATAACCAAAATCAGAATCGACTATGGTATCTCCTATAAAGAGGGGAAAGAAAAGTTCAACGGTCAAAATAACGGACCAACTTTTGCAAGTGTTCTGCAAGACAGACTCTCCAACTTGCAAAAGCCAACACCCAGCTGCAATTGCAAATGTAACTGCGCCTCGGCCGCTTCGGCCTCTTCTAGCCGCGAAAGCACACCCCCAATTGACACTACAATCGATACCTCAATGACAGAGTCGACAACTGATAGCTCAACAACTAAATCCGAAAACGAATCAGTCATTTCAATGGACACTTCTGATGTTCCAAACAAAAATAAAAATAATAGAAAGATTGCGAAAGGTTCATCTTCAGATTCAGATCAAAAATCCGAAGATGAAACCCTAACTAACAAAGACAAGAAAAGAACAAGAAATGAACAAAAACAGACACCAACAAGAAATAACAATACAACCCCAACGGAAAACAACAACAGGAACAACAACAACACACATCAAACAAAAAACGAAAATAACAACAACAGCAACGCACATCCAACATGGAGGTACCCAGTGCTGAAAAGCCTTTTCGACTGGGGGATTCGTGGGAGATTAGGTCTCTTCATTAAAAGTTTTCTAGAAAATCGGTCTTTCAAAACCGTTATTAACAACCACCAATCTTCTCTAAAAATCCCAGAAAACGGCTTCCCACAAGGCTCAGCACTTTCACCAACCCTCTTCAACATTGCCATGCAATCTCTATTCGAGATTATCCCGGACCATATAAAGATCATAGTCTATGCAGATGACATCACTCTTATCTCTACGAGCTGCTTCGGCTTAAAGGCTTCAAAAAACCTTAGACTCCATCCAAAACTGGGCTCTAAAAACAGGTTTCAAAATTTCCCCGGAGAAATCCAAACACATACATATCGGAAAAGCTCTCAGAAGGAGAACCTATCTTCAGCTCAACAAAATCCCGATCCCTACAATGAGGACATTGAAAATACTAGGGGTTACTTTCAACAAGAAACTCAACTTCCTATCACATTCCCAAAAGACCAAAATAGCCACCAGAAAGAAACTGAACATCATCAAGGCTATCGCAGGCAACCTAGCCTCTGGTCATAGAAAGACGCTGCTAAATGTTGTAAATGTTTGGTTGGTCCCACAAATCCTTTACGGAATAAGCACCTTCAGCCGTGGAGGGGACAGGGTGTTAAACACCATTCAACCAATTCACAATAAAGCAATTAGGCTCGCAATTGGCGCTTTTCCCTCCAGTCCTACTCTTGCTGTAATGGCAGAAAGTGGGCAACTTCCCTTCACCCACCTGGTAACAAAAGCCATCACTAATAAAGCCATCCGTCACTTGTCACTCCCCGAAAGCGACCACAATGTCCCATTAATACATAGGGCTAAAACATGGTTCAAAAATCTCACGAACAAAGATCTTCCCGATATATGTGAACGTTCATCTGCGACGGGAAGAAACTGGAACGTCAAACCGCCGAACATTAACCTTGAACTTCTCAAGGCAGTTCGGGCGGGAGACCCTTCTCCAAAAGTCAAAGCCTGCTTCAATAACCTTGTTGCATCCAATTTTCAAATTTATCACCAGGTATATACAGATGGTTCAGTCAATGCCGATGGAGTTGGATGTGGAATCTTTGAGAGTAGATACACTGGTAGCTTTTCTCTTCCACCGCAATTCTCCATCTTCAGTGCGGAAGCTTTCGCCCTTTTAATAGCTACCCAAGAATGCACCCATGATTTTCTTCCTACCACAATATTCTCCGACTCAGCTAGCTGTCTCCACGATCTTCTGAGAGGAAACAGCAAACACCCATGGATTAAGCAAACAGAAGAGGCTGCTTCAAATAAAAACATCTCCTTCTGCTGGGTTCCTGGTCACTCAGGAATCCGCGGAAACACAGCCGCCGACATATTGGCCGGCAAGGGCAGCAAAATGGAACCCCCAGACATGCCCTGTCCTCCATCTGACATTGTCCGCTGGGTAACACAGCAAGTCCGTGAAAGTTGGGACATAGGTTGGATAAACAGCCGTCCCACTCATCTTCATAAAATCAAAAACTCCACTCTCCCTTGGGAGGACCGTCTCAATAGTAGGGAAAGGCAAGTCCTTACCCGTCTTCGAATTGGGCACACTAACTTCACCCACTCACACTTGTTCTGCAGAGCCGAAAAACCCCAATGTGCTTGCAACGAAGTTCCGGTTTCCGTTAGCCATCTTTTACTTGAATGTCAACATACCAAAGATGCTCGAGCCCGACACAACATAGGTCAGAGTCTCCGAGATATCCTCAGTAGAGACGAGACCCAAGAAACCAATTTAATTGCGTTTCTGAAAGAAACCGACTTCTTTGGTAAAATCTAAATCGAAATACTAAATACCTTGGAAATTGCTTATTAAAGTTCGCCACTTCACAGTCATGTATGCGTGTTTATGTGTGTACACATGTATGTACGGGTCGGAAGGAAGGAAATCATACATGTGTATACACGCATTTAATAATAATAAATAGCAAATAATACAATATATACTTACATACTCACATCTATCTTCTATCCATTACATTATACTTTAATCAACTTCCTATTCCTACAGCCACACTCACCAAGGAGGATAAATTCATTAAATAAACCTCTCCATTTTTCAGCTCTACTATATACCATTAAATTCAAAACCACTATATTTTATTCAAACTGTATTTCATTTCATTTCACACCCACCCCACACCCCACTCCTCCCCTCTTTCCTTTCCATACCACTCCCACCCCCTCCCACTCCACTAATCCCACCCAAATCCTTTCCACTCCTTTCCTTCCCATCCTCCTGAGAAGGGCCTTTTTTTGTGTTTTTTTTTGTTTTTGGAGCACGCCCTGCACTTGGAGTCTAGGTCATTTGTGCTTCGTCACTGCTTCGGTCCTCGGATCAGTAAATATTTACTTTTCTTTACAGCATATATTAAATATCTTATGAAGCATAGGATCCCTTCCTACCTTCTTCTTTAACCGAGAGTCGAGCGGACAGATCTGATGAGTGATTTTTTTGATTTCCCTTTCGCCAGTTCCCTCTGGACTGGTTTTATTGTGGCTCTTCACTGGGCTAGAGGCGAATGAACTGCAAAGTTTAAAGCCTCTTAAAAACAAAGAAAGAAGAAGAAAAATACATTAGAGGCGAATGAACTTCAAAGTTTAAAGCCTCTTAAAAACAAAGAAAGAAGAAGAAAAATACATTCATTACGATTTGTTCGCTCGTTGGATTCACATGCAGGCTAAAAACGGTGCTTTTCAGGATCACAAAATTATCTTTAATCTAAAGAGTTTATTGTTCTGTTATCACTCGATATACCCATCTTGTTCGGCTAAACCTTCCTGTTTAGCGATTGAGTTTACCACTCGCCACAGATTTCACAGTTGGAAAATTTCTTCCCATCCAGCTTTGTGACATGTTGTACAGTAAATTATATTTAATGCGACGTGCCGAAACACCACTCAGTGTCGCAATGGAGGCGATTTTAACCTGCAATTGAACATTTGCGATGACAGTGGTACAGTGTCGACTTTCAATGTGGGGTCATAATTTGGAACCCGAACTCTATGTTTACAAAAATGTCCAACTAAATATGTCGCATTACATGACCGTCCAATTAGCTAAATGTCGAACTAAATGTAAATTACTGTACTTTCAATCTGGAAACAATTTAAGTATTGGTGAAAATTAAATAATCGGGAAAGTCCCCACCATCAATAAACTCAGAACAGCTGCCAAATTCCCATACTCATCATATCCTGGAAAACAGAATTATGAAAAAATCAATTTGTGTTTTATTATTATTTTGGATATTGTTTTAGAAAGCATTGAACTGTATTTCGTAAACTCTTTTTTGAAAGGTTTAATGGCCCTGATAAGTGCCGTGTTTTATGGAATGGTTCCAATTTAGAAAACTTTGTACTCGTGGTTTTGAAAAAAACCATTTCGAACGCCCTCGATGCCGCCTTGTTCTGGATTTGCCACCAAAGCAGTTTGTATAAAGAACAAACTTTTTTCTTCTGCTACCTGCTGCCGTTTTGCGATTGCGTTTGCGTCTGCCTGTTGTTGTCTTGATGTCCACCGAACAAAAGAGCGAGCAGTTTTGCCAGCCAACTCGCTCACTTCAGCAGCCGAAACTCTATAACGGCGGCTAGGTGGACTGGTGCACTGGTAATAACGCGCTCGGCCTAGCTACCCTTGCGGAGCAATTGGCGAATACACCTACGGGAAACTGCAGTCCAACACGGTTCGAGCGGGATTTTGCCTTTCCCTTCACTTTTCCTCCTTTGCCATGTCCAGACATGGCTGCTTGTGTTAGTTTGTTGATGTGATGTGATGCGAAACGATGTGGTGTACGATTTGGATGAGAATGACCGTCTGGCTCGCTCGAGAATTACGCATGTGTGAGACTGCGACCAATGTTTCGTTCATTTTTGACGTAGGACTACGTCTTTCATTTCTATACCGGGGTGTAAAATCAAAGTTTCGAAAACGAAAGCGTTACGCCGGAGACCGAGATTTTGAGCATTAATAGCTCCTAAACAACTGAACGAAATGGTATGATAAACACTTCATTCGAAAGATAAAATGTCTACGCGTTATATACTTGTTACTTTTTGATCCAAAAACTTGTTTCAATAGTCTTAAAATTGCTTTCAAAACAGGCTATTGAAATCACCAATCGGTATATAAGCGAGCGGCGCTCGGAAATCCACTCAGTTCTAATTGAACAGCGATTGGAGCATGTTGTCGCTGTTGCGGTGAAGCTCTTTATTTATCATGAAAGCGCGGATGAACGGTGTCACCAAGAGCCTGTTTGTGCACCCTAGGCCAGAAGGGAATCTATCAGGAGGAGAGTGATGCCACAAACGGTTCCCTGGGAAGACATCGCTACACACACATACACGCGCGGCTATTAACAGGTGGTTATCGAGTTGACATTAACCACTGGTGGGCTTCCAGTATCGAGGAAAATGTGGAAATATCTAATCGTTACTGAAAATAATCTGCCAGTTCCTTTGGGAATTTTCAAAATATATTCATGTGAAAGAGTTTAATTGAATGTTTTCTATCCATGTAACACTGTGACCAAATATGTTTCAATCAAGTGCTATTAACAGGTGGTTATCGAGTTGGCATTAACCACTGGTGGGCTTCCAGTATCGAGGAAAATGTGAAAATAACTAATCGTTACTGAAAATAATCTGCCAGTTCCTTTGGGAATTTTCAAAATATATTCATGTGAAAGAGTTTAATTGAATGTTTTCTATCAATGTAACACTGTGACCAAATACATTTGGTTTTGTGGTTTTTCAAACAATCGCAATTAACAGGATAGCTTCAGAAGATTATTCTTCCCCATCAGTAGGATATTTCCGTATCCAATATTGTATGCGCCCGCAATCGATTATTGCTCAGTCGCCGAAAGTTCCGAGCTCAGAGAGTTCATTCCCCTCTAGTTTGCCTTCCAAATTGCCATCGTAAACCACACCTTCTCTCGATTCAATCACACACAAAAAGCATACTTAAGCGATATTCTGGTGGTGAGACACATTCATTTTTCGTGAGGACATCGACAAGACAACATCGTTGCCTAACGTGCTGGAGGAGGTGGACGGCGAAGGATCGACACATACACGCGCAGAACTCTTTCCGTTAGGATGCCATTCAGCATCGGGAAAGTTCCGGAAAGATCTAATCATTGCTGGAAAATAATCTGCCAGTTCCTCTGGGAATTTTCAAAATATATTCATGTGAAAGAGTTTAATTGAATGTTTTCTATCCATGTTACACTGTGACCAAATATGTTTCAATCAAGTGCTATTAACAGGTGGTTATCGAGTTGGCATTAACCACTGGTGGGCTTCCAGTATCGAGGAAAATGTGGAAATATCTAATCGTTACTGAAAATAATCTGCCAGTTCCTTTGGGAATTTTCAAAATATATTCATGTGAAAGAGTTTAATTGAATGTTTTCTATCCATGTAACACTGTGACCAAATACATTTGGTTTTGTGGTTTTTCAATCAATCGCAATTAACAGGATAGCTTCAGAAGATTATTCTTCCCCATCAGTAGGATATTTCCGTATCCAATATTGTATGCGCCCGCAATCGATTATTGCTCAGTCGCCGAAAGTTCCGAGCTCAGAGAGTTCATTCCCCTCTAGTTTGCCTTCCAAATTGCCATCGTAAACCACACCTTCTCTCGATTCAATCACACACAAAAAGCATACTTAAGCGATATTCTGGTGGTGAGACACATTCATTTTTCGTGAGGACATCGACAAGACAACATCGTTGCCTAACGTGCTGGAGGAGGTGGACGGCGAAGGATCGACACATACACGCGCAGAACTCTTTCCGTTAGGATGCCATTCAGCATCGGGAAAGTTCCGGAAAGATCTAATCATTGCTGGAAAATAATCTGCCAGTTCCTCTGGGAATTTTCAAAATATATTCATGTGAAAGAGTTTAATTGAATGTTTTCTATCCATGTTACACTGTGACCAAATATGTTTCAATCAAGTGCTATTAACAGGTGGTTATCGAGTTGGCATTAACCACTGGTGGGCTTCCAGTATCGAGGAAAATGTGGAAATATCTAATCGTTACTGAAAATAATCTGCCAGTTCCTTTGGGAATTTTCAAAATATATTCATGTGAAAGAGTTTAATTGAATGTTTTCTATCCATGTAACACTGTGACCAAATACATTTGGTTTTGTGGTTTTTCAATCAATCGCAATTAACAGGATAGCTTCAGAAGATTATTCTTCCCCATCAGTAGGATATTTCCGTATCCAATATTGTATGCGCCCGCAATCGATTATTGCTCAGTCGCCGAAAGTTCCGAGCTCAGAGAGTTCATTCCCCTCTAGTTTGCCTTCCAAATTGCCATCGTAAACCACACCTTCTCTCGATTCAATCACACACAAAAAGCATACTTAAGCGATATTCTGGTGGTGAGACACATTCATTTTTCGTGAGGACATCGACAAGACAACATCGTTGCCTAACGTGCTGGAGGAGGTGGACGGTGAAGGATCGCCACATACACGCGCAGAACTCTTTCCGTTAGGATGCCATTCAGCATCGGGAAAGTTCCGGAAAGATCTAATCATTGCTGGAAAATAATCTGCCAGTTCCTCTGGGAATTTTCAAAATATATTCATGTGAAAGAGTTTAATTGAATGTTTTCTATCCATGTTACACTGTGACCAAATATGTTTCAATCAAGTGCTATTAACAGGTGGTTATCGAGTTGGCATTAACCACTGGTGGGCTTCCAGTATCGAGGAAAATGTGGAAATATCTAATCGTTACTGAAAATAATCTGCCAGTTCCTTTGGGAATTTTCAAAATATATTCATGTGAAAGAGTTTAATTGAATGTTTTCTATCCATGTAACACTGTGACCAAATACATTTGGTTTTGTGGTTTTTCAATCAATCGCAATTAACAGGATAGCTTCAGAAGATTATTCTTCCCCATCAGTAGGATATTTCCGTATCCAATATTGTATGCGCCCGCAATCGATTATTGCTCAGTCGCCGAAAGTTCCGAGCTCAGAGAGTTCATTCCCCTCTAGTTTGCCTTCCAAATTGCCATCGTAAACCACACCTTCTCTCGATTCAATCACACACAAAAAGCATACTTAAGCGATATTCTGGTGGTGAGACACATTCATTTTTCGTGAGGACATCGACAAGACAACATCGTTGCCTAACGTGCTGGAGGAGGTGGACGGCGAAGGATCGACACATACACGCGCAGAACTCTTTCCGTTAGGATGCCATTCAGCATCGGGAAAGTTCCGGAAAGATCTAATCATTGCTGGAAAATAATCTGCCAGTTCCTCTGGGAATTTTCAAAATATATTCATGTGAAAGAGTTTAATTGAATGTTTTCTATCCATGTTACACTGTGACCAAATATGTTTCAATCAAGTGCTATTAACAGGTGGTTATCGAGTTGGCATTAACCACTGGTGGGCTTCCAGTATCGAGGAAAATGTGGAAATATCTAATCGTTACTGAAAATAATCTGCCAGTTCCTTTGGGAATTTTCAAAATATATTCATGTGAAAGAGTTTAATTGAATGTTTTCTATCCATGTAACACTGTGACCAAATACATTTGGTTTTGTGGTTTTTCAATCAATCGCAATTAACAGGATAGCTTCAGAAGATTATTCTTCCCCATCAGTAGGATATTTCCGTATCCAATATTGTATGCGCCCGCAATCGATTATTGCTCAGTCGCCGAAAGTTCCGAGCTCAGAGAGTTCATTCCCCTCTAGTTTGCCTTCCAAATTGCCATCGTAAACCACACCTTCTCTCGATTCAATCACACACAAAAAGCATACTTAAGCGATATTCTGGTGGTGAGACACATTCATTTTTCGTGAGGACATCGACAAGACAACATCGTTGCCTAACGTGCTGGAGGAGGTGGACGGTGAAGGATCGCCACATACACGCGCAGAACTCTTTCCGTTAGGATGCCATTCAGCATCGCGAAAGTTCCGGAAAGATCTAATCATTGCTGGAAAATAATCTGCCAGTTCCTCTGGGAATTTTCAAAATATATTCATGTGAAAGAGTTTAATTGAATGTTTTCTATCCATGTTACACTGTGACCAAATATGTTTCAATCAAGTGCTATTAACAGGTGGTTATCGAGTTGGCATTAACCACTGGTGGGCTTCCAGTATCGAGGAAAATGTGGAAATATCTAATCGTTACTGAAAATAATCTGCCAGTTCCTTTGGGAATTTTCAAAATATATTCATGTGAAAGAGTTTAATTGAATGTTTTCTATCCATGTAACACTGTGACCAAATACATTTGGTTTTGTGGTTTTTCAATCAATCGCAATTAACAGGATAGCTGCAGAAGATTATTCTTCCCCATCAGTAGGATATTTCCGTATCCAATATTGTATGCGCCCGCAATCGATTATTGCTCAGTCGCCGAAAGTTCCGAGCTCAGAGAGTTCATTCCCCTCTAGTTTGCCTTCCAAATTGCCATCGTAAACCACACCTTCTCTCGATTCAATCACACACAAAAAGCATACTTAAGCGATATTCTGGTGGTGAGACACATTCATTTTTCGTGAGGACATCGACAAGACAACATCGTTGCCTAACGTGCTGGAGGAGGTGGACGGCGAAGGATCGACACATACACGCGCAGAACTCTTTCCGTTAGGATGCCATTCAGCATCGGGAAAGTTCCGGAAAGATCTAATCATTGCTGGAAAATAATCTGCCAGTTCCTCTGGGAATTTTCAAAATATATTCATGTGAAAGAGTTTAATTGAATGTTTTCTATCCATGTTACACTGTGACCAAATATGTTTCAATCAAGTGCTATTAACAGGTGGTTATCGAGTTGGCATTAACCACTGGTGGGCTTCCAGTATCGAGGAAAATGTGGAAATATCTAATCGTTACTGAAAATAATCTGCCAGTTCCTTTGGGAATTTTCAAAATATATTCATGTGAAAGAGTTTAATTGAATGTTTTCTATCCATGTAACACTGTGACCAAATACATTTGGTTTTGTGGTTTTTCAATCAATCGCAATTAACAGGATAGCTTCAGAAGATTATTCTTCCCCATCAGTAGGATATTTCCGTATCCAATATTGTATGCGCCCGCAATCGATTATTGCTCAGTCGCCGAAAGTTCCGAGCTCAGAGAGTTCATTCCCCTCTAGTTTGCCTTCCAAATTGCCATCGTAAACCACACCTTCTCTCGATTCAATCACACACAAAAAGCATACTTAAGCGATATTCTGGTGGTGAGACACATTCATTTTTCGTGAGGACATCGACAAGACAACATCGTTGCCTAACGTGCTGGAGGAGGTGGACGGTGAAGGATCGCCACATACACGCGCAGAACTCTTTCCGTTAGGATGCCATTCAGCATCGGGAAAGTTCCGGAAAGATCTAATCATTGCTGGAAAATAATCTGCCAGTTCCTCTGGGAATTTTCAAAATATATTCATGTGAAAGAGTTTAATTGAATGTTTTCTATCCATGTTACACTGTGACCAAATATGTTTCAATCAAGTGCTATTAACAGGTGGTTATCGAGTTGGCATTAACCACTGGTGGGCTTCCAGTATCGAGGAAAATGTGGAAATATCTAATCGTTACTGAAAATAATCTGCCAGTTCCTTTGGGAATTTTCAAAATATATTCATGTGAAAGAGTTTAATTGAATGTTTTCTATCCATGTAACACTGTGACCAAATACATTTGGTTTTGTGGTTTTTCAATCAATCGCAATTAACAGGATAGCTTCAGAAGATTATTCTTCCCCATCAGTAGGATATTTCCGTATCCAATATTGTATGCGCCCGCAATCGATTATTGCTCAGTCGCCGAAAGTTCCGAGCTCAGAGAGTTCATTCCCCTCTAGTTTGCCTTCCAAATTGCCATCGTAAACCACACCTTCTCTCGATTCAATCACACACAAAAAGCATACTTAAGCGATATTCTGGTGGTGAGACACATTCATTTTTCGTGAGGACATCGACAAGACAACATCGTTGCCTAACGTGCTGGAGGAGGTGGACGGCGAAGGATCGACACATACACGCGCAGAACTCTTTCCGTTAGGATGCCATTCAGCATCGGGAAAGTTCCGGAAAGATCTAATCATTGCTGGAAAATAATCTGCCAGTTCCTCTGGGAATTTTCAAAATATATTCATGTGAAAGAGTTTAATTGAATGTTTTCTATCCATGTTACACTGTGACCAAATATGTTTCAATCAAGTGCTATTAACAGGTGGTTATCGAGTTGGCATTAACCACTGGTGGGCTTCCAGTATCGAGGAAAATGTGGAAATATCTAATCGTTACTGAAAATAATCTGCCAGTTCCTTTGGGAATTTTCAAAATATATTCATGTGAAAGAGTTTAATTGAATGTTTTCTATCCATGTAACACTGTGACCAAATACATTTGGTTTTGTGGTTTTTCAATCAATCGCAATTAACAGGATAGCTTCAGAAGATTATTCTTCCCCATCAGTAGGATATTTCCGTATCCAATATTGTATGCGCCCGCAATCGATTATTGCTCAGTCGCCGAAAGTTCCGAGCTCAGAGAGTTCATTCCCCTCTAGTTTGCCTTCCAAATTGCCATCGTAAACCACACCTTCTCTCGATTCAATCACACACAAAAAGCATACTTAAGCGATATTCTGGTGGTGAGACACATTCATTTTTCGTGAGGACATCGACAAGACAACATCGTTGCCTAACGTGCTGGAGGAGGTGGACGGCGAAGGATCGACACATACACGCGCAGAACTCTTTCCGTTAGGATGCCATTCAGCATCGGGAAAGTTCCGGAAAGATCTAATCATTGCTGGAAAATAATCTGCCAGTTCCTCTGGGAATTTTCAAAATATATTCATGTGAAAGAGTTTAATTGAATGTTTTCTATCCATGTTACACTGTGACCAAATATGTTTCAATCAAGTGCTATTAACAGGTGGTTATCGAGTTGGCATTAACCACTGGTGGGCTTCCAGTATCGAGGAAAATGTGGAAATATCTAATCGTTACTGAAAATAATCTGCCAGTTCCTTTGGGAATTTTCAAAATATATTCATGTGAAAGAGTTTAATTGAATGTTTTCTATCCATGTAACACTGTGACCAAATACATTTGGTTTTGTGGTTTTTCAATCAATCGCAATTAACAGGATAGCTTCAGAAGATTATTCTTCCCCATCAGTAGGATATTTCCGTATCCAATATTGTATGCGCCCGCAATCGATTATTGCTCAGTCGCCGAAAGTTCCGAGCTCAGAGCGTTCATTCCCCTCTAGTTTGCCTTCCAAATTGCCATCGTAAACCACGCCTTCTCTCTATTCAATCACACACAAAAAGCATACTTAAGCGATATGCTGGTGGTGAGACACATTCATTTTTCGTGAGGACATCGACAAGACAACATCGTTGCCTAACGTGCTGGAGGAGGTGGACGGCGAAGCATCGACACATACACGCGCAGAACTCTTTCCGTTAGGATGCCATTCAGCATCGGGAAAGTTCCGGAAAGATCTAATCATTGCTGGAAAATAATCTGCCAGTTCCTCTGGGAATTTTCAAAATATATTCATGTGAAAGAGTTTAATTGAATGTTTTCTATCCATGTAACACTGTGACCAAATATATTTCAATCATGTGCTATTAACAGGTGGTTATCGAGTTGGCATTAACCACTGGTGGGCTTCCAGTATCGAGGAAAATGTGGAAATAACTAATCGCTACTGAAAATAATCTGCCAGTTCCTCTGGGAATTTTCAAAATATATTCATGTGAAAGAGTTTAATTGAATGTTTTCTATCCATGTAACACTGTGACCAAATATGTTTCAATCAAGTGCTATTAACAGATGGTTATCGAGTTAGCATTAACCACTGGTGGGCTTCCAGTATCGAGGAAAATGTGGAAATATCTAATCGTTACTGAAAATAATCTGCCAGTTCCTCTGGGAATTTAAAATTACATTCATGTGAAAGAGTTTATTTTAATGTTTTCTATCCATGAAACACTGTGACCAAATACATTTGGTTTTGTGATTTTTCAATCAATCGCAATTAACAGGATAGCTTCTGAAGATTATTCTTCCCCATCAGTAGGATATTTCCGTATCCAATATTGGATGCATAAAACCTTGTGGCTCCAACGTAACGCTCTCGTTTTCGAAGTTCTCCAAATATTCATTCATTCATAATGAATTCAGATTCAACTTCAAACAAATGATCTCTAAATCAACGATAGTCCTACGTCACCCTTGCGGTTATACCATAGATATAACCCACTTCCTGTTTTTTCTTTTTCCTTTCCAATCGTGCTTCATTGGATTCCGCTGATGCTGTGGTTGCCCGTTTTGGTCGGTATGATCTGAGGAGCACAAAATAGACCAATCAAAAATGGGCACATAGTGAATTTGGACAATGCTTGATATTTCACAATTATTCAATTGTTTATCTCAAGAAAAATTAAAGGTTATTCGTTATGATAGATGCGTAGATATATTTCCTATCAATTGATGCAAAATCCTTTGCGATCTATTGAGAAATGCTCGAGTTATAAGCGTTCCAAATCTTGCATTTTTTCCTACTTGTTCAGTGCCAAGATTTTCATTTCACCCCCTATATCTTCCGGTTAGACGTAGTCCTACGTCAAAACATCTCACAGACTGACAAATCTTAAATACTACCTAATATTCCTAATTCTACGTTTAATAACACATTTAGATACATTAAAATCGAAGTGACATTGAACTTCATTAAACGCACGGAAGCAGCTGGACAAAGGACAGTTTTGCCCGTACGACGTTGTATGCGGCCGTATCGCCAATAGCTGTCTTTCGCGGAGCTGTCTGGTGGGAGCGTAAAACCGTATCTCGCTGATTAACTCCGCACAGTCGATGTTTCCGGACAGTAAATCGAAGACGAACAGACGTTGAATTTTCTTCCGCCTCGCCGAAAGCGTTTCTATGTCAATAAGCATGCAGCGACTTTCGTAATCAGGAAGATGAGCGGGATCATTCCATGGCAGTTGTCTTAAGGCGTAGCGAATAAAACAGCGTTGCACTTTTTCGATCCTGATGATGTGCGTTGTATGGTAAGGAGCCCACACGCATGCTGCGTATTCAAGGACACTTCGAACCATTGAGCTGTACAGAGCCTTCAGCGTGTACGGGTCACGGAAGGACTGCGTGTTCCGCCGGATAAACCCTAGAACAGCGTATCCTTTTGCGATGACGTTGTTGATGTGTTCGGTAAACTTTAGTTTGATGTCGAGAATTACCCCGAGATCTCGAATGGAGGTAACGCGATCGATAACAGCAGAACCGATTATGTAGTCATGGGACAGAAACGATTGGCGCCTTGTAAATGTGATTGTCTTGCACTTGCTGATGTTCAACTCCATGCCATTATCAGCACACCATGCAACCAATTCATTCACGTCAGCTTGTAGAGCATAGCAGTCCAATATGGAAGAGATTTTCCTAAATATTTTTAGGTCATCAGCGTAGAAAAGCTTACCAGACCTCAGCCGGCTGGCGAGATCATTGACGAAGAGAATGAAAATCAAGGGCCCAAGAACGCTCCCTTGAGGGATGCCGGATGAAATAAGATATGTACGGGAACGAGCACTTCCAACTCTCACGAAAGCTTTTCTATCGGTTAGATACGATCTGAGCCACTCAGTTATCCATTCAGGAAGTCCAATATGTTTGAGTTTCGCGATAGCCAGTTCGTGGGGGACTTTATCAAAAGCTTTCGAGAAATCAAAATAGATAGCATCTTCCTGACTGCGACTTTTTTTTTTTTTTTCAGGTTCCTAATGTAGGACCAGAAAGATGCTGGATCACGTTTCAAGTTTGATTCGGTGCGGTTGTTGTAACTTCGAAACGCGTTTTCTTGACATTCATTGTAGATCGTTTCAAGGTGTTTTAATCTATCCCTGTTGCACGAAGATCTTTCGCGGAAAAAACGTTTACGTGATTTCCGAACGATATTACGAAGGTGTCGTAGTTCTGGTGTCCACCAAGGGAGTTTTGAGTGAATTGCGGAACTCCTGTGTTTTCGTGGAACTTGATCGTCGAGTATGCTAAAAACCTTTTCATAGAACAGTGCAGCTGTCTGGTCTGTGGATGCGTCGCCGAGTATAGCATCCCAGTCAACCGCCGCAAGCAGGTCATTAAGCGCTACGAAGTCACATCGTTTAAAATCGAAATCATCAACATCACTTACGCCGATAAGGTTTTGATTTCCAGCCACGATTTCAAGCCGGAGAACAAACGGGTTATGGTGAGGATCAATTTTTAAAAGCGAAGATGGTGGATCAATGAGCTCTACATAGGTAGATTCACTCACAAACGCCAGGTCAAGAAGACGTCCGTTTGCGTTACGAACTGAGATTTGGTGAAGTCCGGATGTGAGGATGGATTCTGCAAATGCAATTTCAGATTCGGTAGAGGCGTTGATTGGCAGGTAACTGTTGCAGTCGTCGTCGAAACACCATGATAGCTGTGGGAGATTATAGTCGCCAAGTACAACAATGACGTCGTTTGCGGAGGACAGGTCGCAAATCTCTTGAACAGCAGCTGCGTGCGATTCATAAATATCAGGACGAGAGCTCGGGCGAATATAAATTCCGCAGACGTAAAATCTTGGCCTTATTGAAAACTCTGGAGAAGTTTGGCCGAAGGAAGTGAAGATTGGAAAATGATCGCTTCCGCAAGTATCATCGTGGATGTTCCAAGAAAGCTTTGAAGAGAGTTTGTCTGATACTATAGTGAGATCGATTGCTGAAGTAGTACCAGAATAATGGATTCTGGTGTGTTGGCCGTTGTTAAGAAGGAGAAGAGAATGGTCGGATATGAAATCCTCAATGATGGATCCTTTTCGATCGAGGTATGCACCTCCCCAGGCGTATGAGTGGGCGTTGAAATCACCCATAAGCATGATTGGGGCGGGAAGTTGGGCGAACAGATGGTCCAGTTGGCCGCGTAGAGTGTTCGGATCGGAATCATTAGTGATGTAATGTATTTTTTTGCCATCGCTGCCTTTTAACGCTCATTCGTTCGTTTCATTGGACTCGCCCCTTTGGCTGAGTATTTCGATTTGTCTCTATCCTGTGAATGTGTACCGCTAAAGTACAAAACGCGCGGATCCGCTGAAAATATATCATTCTTTTTCAAACCGTAAATCAGTGTGGTTGTAGTGTGGCATCGTTTCACATCACAATATACCTAATAGCGGTTATAAAAATTCGGCCGCCGGAGTGCTCGAGTTGGCTTGCAAAGCTGCTCACGACAATAAGAAAACCCGCCTACAGAACAGAGCACATTCTTCTTCTTCTTCTTCTTTTTGGCTTTAAGAGGGTTTAAACTTTTCAGTTCATTCGCCTCTAGCTCTGAGAAGAGCCGTTGAGCACCAGTCTTGAGGAGGCTGGTGAAAAAGAAGAAAAAACCACATTCAGCAGACTTGTCTGTTCAGTTGTAAAACCGGGCGAAGGTAGGAAAGAATCCTATGCCATGTAAGATGTTTAATGTAAGCTGTAACGTAATTGTATTGTTATTAATGAGTACCAAAGCAGCGACAAAGCATCGTAGAACCTAGCTCTAGATCAAAAGGAAATGTAGGGGGAGGGGAAGGTGGGGAGGATAAGGAAAGGAATGGTAAGGAAAAGGGGTGGGATAGAGTGGGAAGGAATGATGTGATGTTGGATGATTTATAAATGTAGTTAAATTTAATGGTGTTAGTAAAATGCTGGATAAGTATGAATTAGTGTGGTTAGAATTTAGTAAATAAAATAATAATATGTTTAAAAGGTATGCTGTTTGATTATATAGTACTGCTGCATATGCTGGAAAAAGTTAATTTGTGAGTTATATATGGAAGATGTTTTATGTTTATAGATGCAGAGCACATTCGGTTCGGTGGCAACAACTAGTTTCAGCGAGTGGCAAACGCAATCGCAAAACGGCAGCAGGTAGAAGAAGGAAAAAGTTTGTTTATACAGACTGTTTTGGTGGCAAAACCAACCACCGTAAGACACGGCACTTTTCGGGGCCATTAAACCTTTCAAAAAAAACTTATTAAAAGTTTTCACAATACCAATGCATTCTAAAGTGACATAATATGACATATAATATAAACTGATTGATCATTCAGTTTTCACAAACCCATACATGGTTTCCGAATTAAAAGTGGCTTCAAACTACAACACATTGTATGCAGGATGGCATTAACGAATTTTCTCGGTAGCAACAACTGCTTTCTTTGGTTGATAACTGATGTTGAAAATTGACTGACGTTACATCTGCATTGTATAGAAACATAACTAAGGAGCAACATGATGAGCTATGTATTTCCTGCTGCTCTGTTCTTATTTTAAAGGACTTTAATCCTGTGTTAATTTACTGTTGCTTTTGACGTAGGACTACGTCTTTCATTTCTATACCGGGGTGTAAAATCAAAGTTTCGAAAACGAAAGCGTTACGCCGGAGACCGAGATTTTGAGCGTTAATAGCTCCTAAACAACTGAACGAAATGGTATGATAAATATTTCATTCGAAAGATAAAATGTCTACGCGTTATATACTTGTTACTTTTTGATCCAAAAACTTGTTTCAATAGTCTTAAAATTGCTTTCAAAACAGGCTATTGAAATCACCAATCGGTATATAAGCGAGCGGCGCTCGGAAATCCACTCAGTTCTAATTGAACAGCGATTGGAGCATGTTGTCGCTGTTGCGGTGAAGCTCTTTATTTATCATGAAAGCGCGGATGAACGGTGTCACCAAGAGCCTGTTTGTGCACCCTAGGCCAGAAGGGAATCTATCAGGAGGAGAGTGATGCCACAAACGGTTCCCTGGGAAGACATCGCTACACACACATACACGCGCGGCTATTAACAGGTGGTTATCGAGTTGGCATTAACCACTGGTGGGCTTCCAGTATCGAAGAAAATGTGGAAATATCTAATCGTTACTGAAAATAATCTGCCAGTTCCTCTGGGAATTTTCAAAATATATTCATGTGAAAGAGTTTAATTGAATGTTTTCTATCCATGTTACACTGTGACCAAATATGTTTCAATCAAGTGCTATTAACAGGTGGTTATCGAGTTGGCATTAACCACTGGTGGGCTTCCAGTATCGAGGAAAATGTGGAAATATCTAATCGTTACTGAAAACAATCTGCCAGTTCCTTTGGGAATTTTCGAAATATATTCATGTGAATGAATTTAATTGAATGTTTTCTATCCATGTAACACTGTGACCAAATATGTTTCAATCAAGTGCTATTAACAGGTGGTTATCGAGTTGGCATTAACCACTGGTGGGCTTCCAGTATCGAGGAAAATGTGGAAATATCTAATCGTTACTGAAAATAATCTGCCAGTTCCTTTGGGAATTTTCAAAATATATTCATGTGAAAGAGTTTAATTGAATGTTTTCTATCCATGTAACACTGTGACCAAATATGTTTCAATCAAGTGCTATTAACAAGTGGTTATCGAGTTGGCATTAACCACTGGTGGGCTTCCAGTATCGAGGAAAATGTGGAAATATCTAATCGTTACTGAAAATAATCTGCCAGTTCCTTTGGGAATTTTCAAAATATATTCATGTGAAAGAGTTTAATTGAATGTTTTCTATCCATGTTACACTGTGACCAAATATGTTTCAATCAAGTGCTATTAACAGGTGGTTATCGAGTTGGTATTAACCACTGGTGGGCTTCCAGTATCGAGGAAAATGTGGAAATATCTAATCGTTACTGAAAATAATCTGTCAGTTCCTTTGGGAATTTTCAAAATATATTCATGTGAAAGAGTTTAATTGAATGTTTTCTATCCATGTAACACTGTGACCAAATACATTTGGTTTTGTGGTTTTTCAATCAATCGCAATTAACAGGATAGCTTCAGAAGATTATTCTTCCCCATCAGTAGGATGATATCTCGGCTTATGTCCAATCACTACAACCTAAACGCGCATCTCTATCGCATTGGGCTCGCAGCAAACAATCTTTGTGATTGTGGCGATGGCTACCACGACATCGAGCATGTTGTCTGGTCGTGTATCCGGTTCCATGCTGCTCGCTCTCAGCTCTCTAGAGCACTGAGAGCACAAGGCAGACAATCGGAGATCCCCGTCCGGGATATCTTAGGTAGCCGTGAACCTGATCTTCTGCTTCATCTATACCTGTTCCTCAGAAACGCCGATGTCAACGTTTAATGATGTTTCCTTCGTTGTGTCCCCGTTTCATATCCCTCCTATCCGATCGATAAACTTTTACTTAGTCGCGGCAATACATACACACACTCTTTACAGACACACGGGCCAAAGGTTGTGCAGTCCACTGATCATTCAACAAAAGCCAAAGGTTGTACCGCTCATGACAACTCTACACGAACTGATGATTGCGCCGGCTAGTGACCATTCTATCCTGGATTCCTCGAGTCGAGAAAGACGCACCACGCTAGATATGAGGTACAGACTAGGGGGGCGTTGCTGATTAATGGTCAGCTGCATCCCAATAGGAAGTATCCCGTGTCGGGCACACGTACAGAGCATTGGAGACAGCAACATCCCAATTACGAAAACACTTGTAATACTAACCTCGAGCCAACCGCGAGTAATCGGTTACATATTACTAACATAGATAATAAGAAAAATTGTCAAAGTATTGAACTCCCGGCCCCGTGAGGCTAACGCTATATGAGCCTTTATAAAAATATATATTTTGGAAAAAAAAAAAAATCAGTAGGATATTTCCGTATCCAATATTGTATGCGCCCGCAATCGATTATTGCTCAGTCGCCGAAAGTTCCGAGCTCAGAGAGTTCATTCCCCTCTAGTTTGCCTTCCAAATTGCCATTGTAAACTACACCTTCTCTCGATTCAATCACACACAAAAAGCATACTTAAGCGATATTCTGGTGGTGAGACACATTAATTTTTCGTGAGGACATCGACAAGACAACATCGTTGCCTAACGTGCTGGAGGAGGTGGACGGCGAAGGATCGACACATACACGCGCAGAAATCTTTCCGTTAGGATGCCATTCAGCATCGAGAAAGTTCCGGAAAGATCTAATCATTGCTGGAAAATAATCTGCCAGTTCCTTTGGGAATTTTCAAAATATATTCATGTGAAAGAGTTTAATTGAATGTTTTCTATCCATGTAACACTGTGACCAAATATGTTTTGATCAAGTGCTGTTAACAGGTGGTTATCGAGTTGGTATTAACCACTGGTGGGCTTCCAGTATCGAGGAAAATGTGGAAATAACTAATCGTTACTGAAAATAATCTGCCAGTTCCTCTGGGAATTTTCAAAATATATTCATGTGAAAGAGTTTAATTGAATGTTTTCTATCCATGTAACACTGTGACCAAATATGTTTCAATCAAGTGCTATTAACAGGTGGTTATCGAGTTGGCATTAACCACTGGTGGGCTTCCAGTATCGAGGAAAATGTGGAAATATCTAATCGTTACTGAAAATAATCTGCCAGTTCCTCTGGGAATTTTCAAAATATATTCATGTGAAAGAGTTTAATTGAATGTTTTTTATCCATGTAACACTGTGACCAAATATGTTTCAATCAAGTGCTATTAACAGGTGGTTATCGAGTTGGCATTAACCACTGGTGGGCTTCCAGTATCGAGGAAAATGTGGAAATATCTAATCGTTACTGAAAATAATCTGCCAGTTCCTTTGGGAATTTTCAAAATATATTCATGTGAAAGAGTTTAATTGAATGTTTTCTATCCATGTAACACTGTGACCAAATACATTTGGTTTTGTGGTTTTTCAATCAATCGCAATCAACAGGATAGCTTCTGAAGATTATTCTTTCCCATCAGTAGGATATTTCCGTATCCAATATTGGATGCATAAAACCTTGCGCCTCCAACGTAACGCTCTCGTTTTCGAAGTTCTCCAAATATTCATTCATTCAGAATGAATTCAGATTCAACTTCATACAAATGATCTCTAAATCAACGATAGTCCTACGTCACCCTTGCGGTTATACCATAGATATAACCCACTTCCTGTTTTTCAGAACGCTTATAGCTCGTTTAATTCTCGACAGATTGTAGAGTTCGTCTCCAAAACCTCAGTTCTTTTTCATTTCTATTTACTTTGTTTGCGGAGATACAAATCATACAATTCATTCGTCTCCGAAACCACAGTTTAAGGTACGGTAATGTGCTCAATAATGAAATATATGATAGTGAATGAGCTGATGACCACCTATGCATTCCCTATCACAGCCATCATTTTGATTGTACGATATGTGCATACGCCAACAGATGCCCGGCGTTGAACATTTAATAAGTACAAAGCCTTCAGAAAAAAATCAAGAATCAACTATGAGATAGTGAGAAAAAATTGAGAAAGTTTGTAAAAAAAAGCAAAAACACAACACAAAAGGTTCTTTTCAGAACCGCCAACATGTTTATAAAGAGTAAACAGTAAACTAATCCATATTTCAGGTAGATAGGTAGGTATTCCCGTAGGAGAAGAAAATAAAACAATATATTTAAAATATATATTTAGCAAAAGCTGTCTCCTTTGTATAGTCCTACGTCACTCCGGTTATGTCCCCGACATTACCCACCCGTCTTTTTGTACTTCTCTTTTCATTATGGGCACGCTCATCGTCTTGTTGAGTTTCTAAAATGTACAGATTTTCGATTTTCAGACTTCGTCGACCCCCAAAATCAATTTTCGTTTATGTCAACCCCTGGGAAACCGAAATCGAATGAAAAGCAGAAAATCGGAACTTGGTGCAAATGAACTGTGTGGCGATGGTCGGAGACTTTTTGAACTTGGGCACTTGTTTATGCTGGCACAATTTGCAGATGGGCTCACTTTCACGCTCGAAGTATTTAGCTGATGAATGATTGGCGAGTTGGTAATGCATATCTGCGTTGGTATTTTGTTGCCGGTGCCGTCTGGAGTGTTTGATAAGCACAAGAATTGGAAGAATTTCACTGGCACTGTATTTGTGCAATAGATGAAGTGGACCAGCTGAAGACTTATTGAAGAACCCAGCAAACATCAATCGTATAATCAGCGTATATACATCATAATTTATCTAATATTTTGGGAGGTATATGATGCACCTAACTGGCACAAATAAATAAATATTGTCATTCGAATATACGATTTATTACAGACATATAAAAAAACACATGGCGAAAAATATTTACGTCAACTGTGATTATTACCTCACAAGTTGGAAGTTGGATGTTGGAAGCAAGGTGGAGCACAGTCTTGCAGCCTGCGTAATAGGGGCATACGATAACGCTCATGATACGGTACCAAAAGGCCTGCGTGAGAGAGATACGATAGCATGCATAAATACTGCATGCGATGCGCTCAGAGAATGGTGGAACGCAGTGAAGAATATGCTATTCAGCATGATGCCAGACACTTAGGAAGCGATTGGCCTTCAAGGGAACAATTTTTTGTTCCCTCTTGGAACAACCTAATTTGTATAAATGATTGAAACGAGTGGTGGCGATGATTAAGAAAGTTGCTCCGATGGGATTCGAGCTCTGATTGCTTGGATTGTTTAACAGCGACTATCTCGCACGGCGTTCCGAAATATAATTTCAGAGCAGTTAAAACTCGTACATATGACAAATGAAATGAAATGAAAGAGATGCAATACGTCATTTGTGGAAATGAACCGAAATTTATATAGAAATATGGTCAATTAAGGTTCAGTGCTACGCTTTTAAGTAATCAAATAACATGAAGTAAGAATTTTCATTTAAAGGGTCTGGCCGGGTAAGGGAGTAAAAAATGGCCCCAAACCAAATCTCCAGCTGTATGGAAAATATTGTATAAGATATTAAATAAGAAATTTTGGCGGTTTATTTCAACCCCTATGTGGTTTAACAAAGGATCTATAGTGAAAAACCTACTTTTTCGTTTATTTCACGCCATCCTCAAAGCTTCGAGATAAAATTTTGAAAGAAAAAACCGAATGTGCATCTTACTACGATGTATCAAGAAAAATTATCAAAAAAAAAGTACTAAAAAAATATTGAAATTTGTTTTTTTTTGTGATTTAGAGATTCAGTACTACTCTAATTCGTATTTAAATGTGTTCCTACGGCTTTTCTAGATACATGTGATTTTTTTCTGATTTTTTTAGTGTTGCACGGTTCAAAAAATATTTTTTTTATATTTCCAAAGGGTCTGGCTGGGTAAGGGAGTAAAAAGTCCCCCAAACTAAATCACCAGCGCTATGGAAAATTTTGTATAGCGTACTAAATAAAACATTTTGGCAGTAGTACCATATATTTGAGTCCTTATATGGTACACCATAGGATCTATGGTGAAAAATGCACCTTTTCGTTTTTTTTCACGCCATTCTCAATAGCTTTGAGACAAAAATATGAAAAAAATACTGACTGACTTACTAAGGTGTATCGATGAATATCTTCAAACTCTTTTTTCATCAAAAAATCTAATAATAATAAAAAATTAAATACGCAGTACAAAATAATTTTATATATTTTCTGGCATTTCGAAATTTTGAAAAAAATATAACTATGCTCTAATTTGTATTTAAATGCGTTCGTATGTGTTTTTTTTCTACATGTGGCGTAGTTTTTCCTGAATTTTTAAGAGCATTGCGAGGCACAAAAATAATTTTCTTCATCGTCTGCATTATTATTTTTATTTTCTTGAAATCGATTATTTTATTGTATTCGTGGTTATCAGTTGTGAGATTAAAATAAAAAATAAATAAAAACAATTCGGATTTTTTTAAGTGTTCTTCTCATTAATCCGAATGATCTTTCCACAAGGACTTTATTTTTTTCTCACAGAGCTCTATCATACTGCTGAATCCTATGAATTTGGTAAACCCTCTAAATCCAATGTAAAGATAATCTCATATATTTTATGATACGAGAAAAACAATTGTACAGCGCAATACTCTAAATATACCCACAAAATTTAGACATATGAAAAACAAAATTTAAAAAATATTAGGGCAGTAATGGGTCTCTAAATTCAAAATAAATAAAAAATGCCCAGGGGCAAAAAAACAATTTTTTTCGTGCAATCCTCTTAAAAATTGGTATTTTGTTGCCGGTGCCGTCTAGAGTGTTTGATAAGCACAACAATTGGAAGAATTTCACTGGCACTGTATTTGTGCAATAGATGAAGTGGACCAGCTGAAGACTTATTGAAGAACCCAGCAAACATCAATCGTATAATCAGCGTATATACATCATAATTTATCTAATATTTTGGGAGGTATATGATGCACCTAACTGGCACAAATAAATAAATATTGTCATTCGAATATACGATTTATTACAGACATATAAAAAAACACATGGCGAAAAATATTTACGTCAACTGTGATTATTACCTCACAAGTTGGAAGTTGGATGTTGGAAGCAAGGTGGAGCACAGTCTTGCAGCCTGCGTAATAGGGGCATACGATAACGCTCATGATACGGTACCAAAAGGCCTGCGTGAGAGAGATACGATAGCATGCATAAATACTGCATGCGATGCGCTCAGAGAATGGTGGAACGCAGTGAAGAATATGCTATTCAGCATGATGCCAGACACTTAGGAAGCGATTGGCCTTCAAGGGAACAATTTTTTGTTCCCTCTTGGAACAACCTAATTTGTATAAATGATTGAAACGAGTGGTGGCGATGATTAAGAAAGTTGCTCCGATGGGATTCGAGCTCTGATTGCTTGGATTGTTTAACAGCGACTATCTCGCACGGCGTTCCGAAATATAATTTCAGAGCAGTTAAAACTCGTACATATGACAAATGAAATGAAATGAAAGAGATGCAATACGTCATTTATGGAAATGAACCGAAATTTATATAGAAATATGGTCAATTAAGGTTCAGTGCTACGCTTTTAAGTAATCAAATAACACGAAGTAAGAATTTTCATTTAAAGGGTCTGGCCGGGTAAGGGAGTAAAAAGTGGCCCCAAACCAAATCTCCAGCTGTATGGAAAATATTGTATAAGATATTAAATAAGAAATTTTGGCGGTTTATTTCAACCCCTATGTGGTTTAACAAAGGATTTATAGTGAAAAACCTACTTTTTCGTTTATTTCACGCCATCCTCAAAGCTTCGAGATAAAATTTTGAAAGAAAAAACCGAATGTGCATCTTACTACGATGTATCAAGAAAAATTATCAAAAAAAAAGTACTAAAAAAATATTGAAATTTGTTTTTTTTTGTGATTTAGAGATTCAGTACTACTCTAATTCGTATTTAAATGTGTTCCTACGGCTTTTCTAGATACATGTGATTTTTTTCTGATTTTTTTAGTGTTGCACGGTTCAAAAAATATTTTTTTTATATTTCCAAAGGGTCTGGCTGGGTAAGGGAGTAAAAAGTCCCCCAAACTAAATCACCAGCGCTATGGAAAATTTTGTATAGCGTACTAAATAAAACATTTTGGCAGTAGTACCATATATTTGAGTCCTTATATGGTACACTATAGGATCTATGGTGAAAAATGCACCTTTTCGTTTTTTTTTTCACGCCATTCTCAATAGCTTTGAGACAAAAATATGAAAAAAATACTGACTGACTTACTAAGGTGTATCGATGAATATCTTCAAACTCTTTTTTCATCAAAAAATCTAATAATAATAAAAAATGAAATACGCAGTACAAAATAATTTTATATATTTTCTGGCATTTCGAAATTTTGAAAAAAATATAACTATGCTCTAATTTGTATTTAAATGCGTTCGTATGTGTTTTTTTTCTACATGTGGCGTAGTTTTTCCTGAATTTTTAAGAGCATTGCGAGGCACAAAAATAATTTTCTTCATCGTCTGCATTATTATTTTTATTTTCATGAAATCGATTATTTTATTGTATTCGTGGTTATCAGTTGTAAGATTAAAATAAAAAATAAATAAAAACAATTCGGATTCTCATTAATCCGAATGATCTTTCCACAAGGACTTTATTTTTTTCTCACAGAGCTCTATCATACTGCTGAATCCTATGAATTTGGTAAACCCTCTAAATCCAATGTAAAGATAATCTCATATATTTTATGATACGAGAAAAACAATTGTACAGCGCAATACTCTAAATATACCCACAAAATTTAGACATATGAAAAACAAAATTTAAAAAATATTAGGGCAGTAATGGGTCTCTAAATTCAAAATAAATAAAAAATGCCCAGGGGCAAAAAAAACAATTTTTTTCGTGCAATCCTCTTAAAAATTCAAGAAAAAATAACGCTACATGGGGAAAAAACAACACATATGAACGCATTTAAATAAAAATTAGAGTAAAATTGGGTCTCAGAGTAATTGTTTTTCAAAATTTCGAAATGCCTGAATATATATATATATATATATATATATATATATATATATATATTTAATTTTTTGTACCGTGAAAAACACTCTAAAAAGTCTGAAAAAAACACCTATACCTAAAATAGACGTTGGAAGAAATTTGAATACAAACTAGAGTAGTACTGAATCTCAAAATAAAAAAAAAAAATTAATTTAAAATAAAAATAACAATTAACTTAAATTTTTTTTAGTGTTTGATTTTCTGATGAAAAATTTGCTTGAAAATATTGATCTAAGTAAGATGTACTTTCAGTATTTTTTTTTTCATATTTTTGTCTCAAAGCTATTTAGAATGGCGTGAAAAAAACGAAAAGGTCCTTTTTTCACCATAGATCCTATGCTGTACCATATAAGGACTCAAATATATGTAACTTCTGCCAAAGCGTCTTATTTAGTACCCTATACAATATTTTCCATACAACTAGTGATTTGGTTTGGGGGACTTTTTACTCCCTTACCCAGCCAGACTCTTTGGAAATATAAAAAAAATATTTTTTGTACCGCGCAACACCCAAAAAAAAAATCTGAAAAAATCATACATGTCTAAAAAAGCCGTAGTATACTGAAACTCAAAATCAAAAAAAAAATTTCAAAATTTCAATATTTTTTTTAGTACTAAAATTTTTGATGAAATTTGTTTTGATAATTATTCTTGATACACCGTAGTGAGATGCAATTTCAGTTTTTTTTAAATTTTTATCTCGAATCTTTTGAGGATGGCATGAAATAAACGAAAAAGTTTTTCACTACAGATCCTATGTTAAACCACATAGGGGTTCAAATAAACCGCCAAAATTTCTTATTTAATATCCTATACAATATTTTCCATACAGCTATGATTTGGTTTGGGGGCACGTTTTACTCCCTTTCCCGGCCAGGCCCTTTTACCAATTTAAAGATGCGTTTAGGCCTGCTGATAAGGTAGAGATAAATTTGCTTCCCTAAATTACCATATCACCACCAGCCGTCGACACTGTATATACGACATCACGTATCTTGATATTTCAAATTCCTAATATGATGTAATATGGCCTCAATTACGATCTAATGTGATTTACAGCATGTCCCAGCAAACATTGAATCGAATGAATAGCCATAATTGGAGGCGATTTATATACATCGAAGACGAATTTGGATGGTGTATGATGCATATAACTGCCATATACACGCAAAAGTGGAGGCGGTATACGTATATGTCATATTTTATACACATACAATGCCGTATATAAGGATGTACGATGCTTTTTACACTGATATGTGATATGACTCGACAATGCTATTAATAGAATGTGCGTGTATATTATTGCATATCGCGATACTAGGATGATCGTTATGCCGACATATGACTCCATCAATGATATGGGAAATCGTGTTTTGACATTCTGTACGATTTCGGATATACATGATGCATCCTTTGATTGATATTTTATACGATTGTCATTTAATACGAATTGATATGCGACCTAGCATGTGCAAAAGTTATACGATTTAATGTTTGCTGTGGTAATACAATTTTTAGGCAGTACTCCATTGATTTAATCAATGTTTTCATGTGAATTACAAACTGCATCAACCTGATATGCATAAATGATTTCGTATAGATCGATTCTACGATAGTGTATATCATAAAACCGATGTTTGTTACATCTAATTAAGACTTAATCTGTAGTGATCAATAAAATAGTGGCTTTCACTTTTTATACGATTTTAATTGTATCCTTTGATCGACATTGTATATGATTGTGATTCGATCTCACTTTATATACGATTTCTAATATACCAAGTTGAGCGATTTAATGTTTGCTGTTTTGTAAAATGAATGTCAGATTCAATGGATATCCCTACCAGAGGTACACATACATTCAAATATACACTTTTTCTTCTTCTTAAATGGCGTTAACGTTCCCAATGGAACTTTTGCCGTCTCAACGTATGCATTAACTAGCGTCATTTATTAATGCTTAGTTGAGATTTCTTAAGCCAAATAACACGCCTTGAATGTATTTCGAGGGGCAAGCTCTAGAATACGCGTGACCACAGTGAAGTCGAAAGAGATTTCTTTGACGAAAAATCCCCCGGCCAGGACGGGAGTCGAACCCGAACACCCGGCATGATAATGTGAGACGCTAACCACTCGGCCACGGGTGCACTAATTCAAATATACACACGCAGGGTAAATAAACTTTTTGACATTATACGAATGTTTATTTAAAAAATCGAAAAATCGGAAATGCTGTTGAATGCTCGCTGGCTAGTGCGACAGTGCAATAAAAATTGACTTACCTATCAATAGAAATTGCCATCAATGTGAAGACAGACGCACAAATGCTAAGTATCGCTATGAATTGTGATATTTTACAATATAGATTACCGAATGGCCAGTCGAGGTTCAGCATGTAGGTATAATTAAACGTAACATTCAATGTCGAAACCATCGCATCTGCTATCGATAAATTCACTAAGAGAAAAATAATTCACAAATATAATCCATTTATTAAATTAATTATTATACTATGCGGTGGCAAATGATGTGTAAATTACATACCAAGGAAGTAATTTGTTACGGTACGCATACTTTTATGGGCCAAAACTATCCATATGACAACCATGTTGCCAACCGTGGCTATAGTAACCATACAACCGAAGAGTATGCTCCACAGAATCTGTCTCCATATTGGAAGTATGAACGCAATCTCGTTGTCTCTGTTAGGACAAAGAAAATATATTGTCAGTAACATTCCAAAAATGTAGCAAACAACAACATCCAATTACAAAACAGCCTGAAGACGGTTAATATAGGGCAGAAGTACCTATTATCGAAATAGTAGGTAGGCAGTTTCAGACGGGGGCAGCTTCGGACAACGCTTGTAAAAATTAAGTGGTACCATTTTCAACAAAATTTAAAATATAAGTAAGTTAATAGCCCGTCCTCCAACAGCTGTCATATGGTTTGACATCTCCTGGTCGTTTATTACTTATGAAAACAACACAGTGCCCTTTTTCATAATTTTTCGAAACTTATTAGATAAAATTATGATTTGTCTTCGGATGGTGGTGGGGCACATTCGGACATCGTTCACGGGGCACATTCGGATATTGTTTAATACCTCATAAAATTTGTGTCTGATTGTTGTTTACTAACAAACATCAATTTAGTCCGATTCTCAGACCTAATGATGGTTCGAAACTACAAAAAGAAAACCGATAGAACCAGCATCAACGAAGATGAGATGGAAAGAGCTATCGAACTAGTTCCGGATAGAACGATTTCATGATTCTAGCTCACAGGTGGTCCAACTGGATTCATTGTCTTTGCTAATTTCTCAACTAACGGTTGCATACCGGGAAAACTGTTTCTCAATGTTCTGGAACATTTGAAAAAGGTAGCAAAAAGCAACGTAAACGAATCAATTTCAAAAAATCAAAAATCAATCAAAAAGTCATTGCACTTTGGAAACAATTAAATACTACCGAAAAAATTGCACAATTCATGTATCTCTTCCACCTTATGTCACAAATCACTTACAACCGTTGGATGTTTCAGTTATGGGCCCTTTCAAGCAAAAGCCCTCAGTTTCCCAGAACGATTGGCTACTCAACCATCCTGGAAAAACTATGTCTATACACGACCTTCCAGGTATAGTTGCATCGGCTTATAATGCTTCTTTCAATCTGAGTAATATCCTAGCTGAATTCAAAATGACAGGTTGCTATCCATTCTCAAGAAAGGTTTTTTCAGACAAGGATTTTGAATGCCCAAATGATTTCACCTACTGGAGCGGAGGTAGCAACTGACTCATCGGGTAATACAACAATGCTGCAAAACATTGCGTCTACAGCACAGATAGATTTTACTTTGGCAACTTTGTCCCCGAAAAATGTTGAACCTTTTCCAAAAACTTCATCGCGGAAAACCACCACTCGAAAACGGAAGAAAGCAAAATTACGATTTTTTACTGACTGATAAACCGAAAAATGCAGAACATGCTGGAAATAAGAGGAAACGAAAGTAATTGTTGATAAACATAAAACTTAAATTTGTTTTCGTTGTCCGAAAGTGCCCCAGGACTGTCCGAAACTACCCCACACACACATTCGGACATAAAGGCAATTTTCAAAAAATCGAATAAACCTTCCGTAATCGCATCAACGCACACCTTTAACACGCTCATATGATACATTGATGTCCAAATGACAACCAGGATGAATTCAGGAATTCAGGTTTACAAAAAATATGAAAAATCAAGGAAAAAAAGTGTCCGAATGTGCCCCCTTCTCCCGTACCTATTTGGTAATATGAGAGAGTTTTTTTTTTATTAGTTTAGAAAGTATATCTTATCTTTGATGGCTCTAATATGATTTATTTTGGTTGTAACATCAAACAACGTAACCTCAAACATCAAAATAAAACTGAAAACGTTCAGAAAGTGTTTACAAAAGTGAATTTTATTAAAGAACATTCACGTTTTCTACTATAAGCAAGTTTATGGGTCCAATCGCAGAACTGTTCATTGATTGATCTTCTAATCGACCTCGTTGAATTTACCTTTTATTATAAAATTCCTAGTATTTCTAACAAAACTCATCATTATAATATCAGATTATTGTCAGACTCAATTCTCGTTCAAGATTTTTCAACCACTTGCAAATAACATGTTTCTCCGTTACATGGAATAAATGTTTCATACAGAAAATATGATAGAATAAAGACAGCCCCGGATCGGACTATTCCTTCTTCGAGCTCTTCTCTTATCAACATATTCGACGATACTTTTTCATTGGTATAGATGAAAGAAGATATAGAAAAGCGTTTCATCACATTAAAATCCATTTCCAGTTTCGAACAAAGATCAATTTCGCTAGTACAAACATCAAATGGACTAACAGCACTTGTCAATATATAATTGTAGAACATATGGGAATTAAATTTTCCGAATTTTCCCTTTTTCCTTCAGAATTTTCCGAAAATTTTCAATAGTCATGTTTGGTTGGATTATTCTTGGTTGAAATATGTGTAATATTTTTATGGGACCCCCTCTCCATTCCAGAGGATTGATTAATTGAGTTATGCAGAAATTTGTGTTTCATTTTCATGGCGGCCCCACCTAAGAGAGAGGGGAGAAGTATCTCACCACCATAGAATCATTTATTGCACCCTAAAACCTCCACTTTCCTAATTTGGTTTCATTTGCTTGATTAATTCTCGCGTAATGCAGAAATTTGTGTTTCATTTGTATGAAAGTCCTCCCTAAGAGAGGTGGGAGGAGTATCTAACCACCGTAAAAACATTTATTGTTTCATTTGTGTTTCATTTGTATGGCAGCCCCCCCCCTTAGAGAGGGGGTGGAGAGTCTAACCACCATAGAAACATTTATTGCACCCTAAAATCTCAATATACCTAATTTGGTTTCATTTGCTTGATTAATTCTCGCGTAATGCAGAAATTTGTGTTTCATTTGTATGAAAGTCCTCCCTAAGAGAGGTGGGAGGAGTATCTAACCACCGTAAAAACATTTATTGTTTCATTTGTGTTTCATTTGTATGGCAGCCCCCCCCTTAGAGAGGGGGTGGAGAGTCTAACCACCATAGAAACATTTATTGCACCCTAAAATCTCAATATACCTAATTTGGTTTCATTTGCTTGATTAATTCTCGCGTAATGCAGAAATTTGTGTTTCATTTGTATGAAAGTCCTCCCTAAGAGAGGTGGGAGGAGTATCTAACCACCGTAAAAACATTTATTGTTTCATTTGTGTTTCATTTGTATGGCAGCCCCCCCTTAGAGAGGGGGTGGAGAGTCTAACCACCATTGAAACATTTGTTGCACCCTAAAACCTCAATATGCCAAATTTCATTTCTTTTGCTTGAATAATTCCCGAGTAATGTAGAAATTTGTGTTTACTTTGTATGGCAGCCACAAACCCCCCAACCCCCCCTTAGAGAGGGGGGAGGGGTCTCAAGGTCGAGTCTATAAGAATCAGACAGACAGACAGAAATCCATTTATATATATATATATATATATATATATATATATATATATATATATATATATATATATATATATATATATATATATATATATATATATATATATATATATATATATATATATATATATATATATATATATATATATATATATATATATATATATATATATATATATATATATATATATATATATATATATATATATATATATATATATATATATATATATATATATATATATATATATATATATATATATATATATATATATTTATATATATATAGAGAGATTGATATTATGTTTACATAGCAATGACATGAAAAAATAAAGCTTATTGTTGATTTCTAAAAAATTATCGAACCTTAGATTTAACTCCACTCATCAAATTCTGCACAGTAGTCTTTGTGCATTCTCTGGACGCTGCAGACCAATTCTTGAACTCTTGAACTTGTACTAACATATTTTTAGCTACTGTACCATCCTTCTTGATCTTGGCCTTGACAATTGCCCAGTAACGTTAAATTGGCCGCAGCTGGAGATAGTTAGGTGGATTGAGGTCTTTCTCGACGAACATGATGTTGTTTTCCGAAAACCATTATAGAGTGGTTTTTCGGTTCTAGTCCCTTTTGTCAAAAAATTGTAAGGGGTTGTATCTAGAACACGACCGCATATTTTCGACGTAGAACTACGAAATTATATTATGGAATCCACTTGTTTACCACTTCGAATATTATTTTAGAATGCATCGAAAATTTTGTAATAGATTATGTTCTTCGTTACAAATAAATTTCATGAACGTCCTTTTACGTTTGATATGATGCCTAGAAATACCAAAATATAATATGTGAAAGGAAGAATTGTCAAACGATCATTGTATTTTACATTGCCCTATGAAATTATTGCACATGTCATGTTTACGTAGTTCCCGAACCGCGAAAGTTCATTCACCTCTAGTATCTGAAATGATGATTTTCCCAGGCTTCTCAGTACAAAGCGAGTACAAAAGTACTCAACACCAAAAATTACCCCCGACTTGCATGTATATTTGCAAAGCGGATTTTGAAGTGTTGGGGAAACCATGGATTTTTTTTTATCTGTAGTATAGTGACTTTCAACTCATTTGGCTGGTTCGTCACTTTTTACTTCCATTTTTGGAAGAATGTCGGGAGTGAGAATTGAACTCGTGACTTTTAGCGTGAGAGGCATGGATGTTACAACTACGCCAGATCGCCTCCACCATGCATCGGACAAATCAAAACATGGCAGTTACGGCCTTTAGATAAAGATTGACATTTTACAGATATTCAATTGTTCATCTAATGAAAATAACATAACACGCGCAGAAATATTTCCTATCACTTGATGCAAACATCTTTTCGATATGTTAAGAAATGTTCGAGTTATAAGCATTCGAAATACGGGTGGGGTTAGCACACAAATGGGTAGAACAAATGTATGGGAAAAAGGGAGTTCTTCCAGTTTTCATGAATTTAAACGTTTAGAGATTAGCGAATTATAATGTCTAGCATATCAAACAAATCTTAGAGAATATCCGATTCAATTGGTATACAAATCATGAGAATTCGTTCACAGTGAAAATAGTTGTAAACATTAACTTTATTTCATAAAAACTGTTTTCTGATTTGGCACCCTTCCTGAAAGACGTAGTTCTACGGCAAAAAATTGACGATCGCCACACGTGCAAATGGCTTGCCAAACGAGCACTTTTTGGCCGAATTTTCCGTCGCAACAATCGTATCCGCAAATGGTACACTCTCTCCAATCGATTTGGTATAAAAATGAGGTTCCGGCAGCGTTCTGGAATCTTCTTTGACGTACGTTTCGTCATCCATGAGAATGCACTGGTTGGGATTGTTCAAAATACGCTCATATAGCTTTCGAGCTTGCATTTTAGTGCGATCTTGCTTCTCCGGGGTCTGTTTGGTCACTTTTTGCTTTTTATAGGTCTCTTTTTACAGAGACATGATCTGTTTAATCCGCCGAATCATCTCAAAACTGGTTTTGAACTTCTTGGCCAAATCAAGAATAGATGCAGAACTGTTCTTCTGAATATAATTTACACCTGTTCGGTCCAACTCGGGATTACTTGGCCCGGGTTTTCGTCCATGTAAGAGAAATTCAAAAAGCATGATTTGAATGTATAGTGTGCTATAAAATTATATACATGGGGTAACCCATTTGCAATCAAATTGATCATCGTCAAATGTAAGGTGCGATGTTTGAGTGAGGTTAAACAGGTTTCATGTCAACGCAATAAATGAACATAGTCCTTTTTAGTTTCGGACGTTCAACTGAACTAGACTGTTTTTATTAAGTAAAGTCGTACATGCCGGTCTTTTGTGACGCGATTGTGCGGGCCAAGGAATGAAACGGACGGTTGCCACACGGTTGCGCTTCTCTGTTATCCTTATGTACCTGGCACATCGTTTTCTAATTATGTAGAGCGCTACGAGTATTTTGTTTCGAGTAACTCCATAGCCGAGGAGAAAAAGAAAGATATTTTCATAAATTTTGCTGGAATAGCGGTTTTTAACGAGCTTAAATTGTTGTACCATGCGACGAACTTAAAGTCATTGTCCTATAATGATATAACAAAGAAGGTTAAAGAACGATATAACAAAGTGGACTCGGGAATTGTTTTGCGATACAAATTTCGGTGCCGCAAGCAAGGACCTTCGGAGTCCGGAGAAAATTTTATCCTGGCCGTGAGACTTCTGGCGGAAGCATGCGACTTCGGGGCTTTTCGTGATTCAGCTATCCGGGATTAACTAGTGTTCGGTGTTTTTGATAGGGATATACAGCAGCGATTATTTATTGAAGAGGAGTTAACCCTGAAAACGGCAGAAAAATTAATAAAGAATTGAGAAATAGCACGTTCTACAGCCATCGTGATTCCCGAAAATGCGAACGTGAATTCAGTTAAGTATCGTTTGGGGAGAAGATATGACACGAGACAACGTAAGGCAGAGTTGCAGAATGTCGCGTAGTAGGTGTAATGAGTATCGTTCTAGAAGAGACGGATTTCAAAATAGATCCTTTTCAGGACGACAGTCTTCAAGTCGAGGTCCCTATGGTAATTTTGTTTGCCACTTTTGTCAGAAACAGGGACACATTCGGAAGTATTGCTATAAATACATCAACAATCGTAAAGCGTCAGTTAATTTTGTCGAAGGAGCTCCTCTACAGGACAATGGCTCACGACAATGTGCATGATTATTTCAAACGACTTAGAGTTCAGTACGACAGTGATAGTGATGATACAGGTGGCTATTATTGCATGATGGTGAATACCAAGGAAAGTGAAGTGGAAGGTAAAATGTAATGTCAGAATTGCCGTTCGGACGTATCCCGTAAGTTTGAATTTATTTACATAGATGGTATCCAAACAACACACACACACTAAACATTCACTACAGTTTCGCCGGCACGGTTGATTGCCGTTATGAACCAACACAAAAAACAAAGCTGCAAATTATGCGCCAGTGGCGGTACCTCGATCAAAGCATTCCCTGAATAAATCATATCACATTAACCGAGCCAGCTGGAGGAAGCATATGCATAAAGGTTACTAGGTTCCTATTTTCAACAACTGTTTATTCATTATACTGCTTCAAATACCTTCGACGAAATCAAATGTAACCATACCAACGTAAGTAATAACATAAACAAATCCAAACTTTTCGTCTTGCCATTCCTCATACGTCTTTTCTAAATAGTGTAAATTACGAGCCACCTGTTAACTCCACCATCTTGGTGAATACTATTAACAGGGTCAGTGAACCTTGTCTTTTAGAGGTCACCATTGAAGGAAAAAAAATTCAAAATGGAAGTGGATAGTGGCTCGGCTGTTTCCGTTATTAACAAAAACGATTTTCGGAAAATGTTTAATTACATGAGGTTAAAAAAAAGTGCAAAAAAATTGGTGGTAGTTAATGGGTCAGCGCTTGAAATTTTTGGAAAAGTGACTGTTAGAGTTTCATTGATTGCCAAGGAAGCTCTTTTGGAATTGATCGTATTGAATGGGAAAATAATTTTATTCCTTTGATGGAGAGAAATTGGCTTGACATGTTCTATGACGGATGGAGAAAAATATTTTCCAGTGCATTTCATATAAACAGTTTGAACACTGAGCATAAAGTTGTAAACGATATAAAACAAAAATATGCAAATGTTTTCAATAAGGATCTTTTTCGACCAATAAAGGGTTTTGAGGCGGAGTCAGTTGTTAAGGAAGAGGTTCCAATATTCAAGAAGGCATATGGAGTACCATATCGGTTGCGAAATAATGTTTTGGATCATCTCGAAGCTTTGGAAAGAGATGGAATCATAATGCCTATTAAAACAAGCATATGGGCTTCACCTGTGGTGGTAGTTGTGAAAAAAGATGGTGACATTAGACTTGTTATAGACTGTAAAGTTTTTATTAATAAGAATTTGATTCCCAATACCTACCCCTTGCCTCTTACACAAAATTTATTTGCATTATTGGTGGACTGCAAAGTTTTTTGTTTACTGGATTTAGCCACAGCATATACACAATCAAATCTATCTGAATTATCAAGGAAATATGTTGTTATCAATACGGTTAAAGGACTTTTCCAGTATAATAGGCTTCATCAGGGGGCCTCCTCAAGTGCTGCAATTTTTCAGCAGGTTATGGAGAAAACTCTGTTGGGTATTAAACATGTTCACGTTTATCTCGACGATGTCTTAGCGACTGGCAAAGATTTTGATGACTGTTACAAGAAACTAATATTGGTGCTGCGGTTATCTGAAGCAAATGTTAATAAATGTAAATTTTTCGTTGACGAGTTACCTTATCTTGGTCATATAATTTCATCTGAAGGCATCAAGCCAAACCCAGAAAAAGTTGCAACCATACAGTTAGCTCAGAAGCCTAAGTCGGTGACTGAGTTAACAGCTTATTTGGGCCTGATTAATTACTATGGCAAATTTCTACCAAATCTCTCTTATACAGGGTTTTCCAACTTTAAATTCCGAAAGTAAATTGAAATAAAACACACTTAGAATTCGAATTTCGATGAAACTTTCATTTCAAATTAAAGTTTGGTTTATGCCATTATGTGTGAAATACAACATCATTCAAATGTCCACCTAGGGCTTCCTCGCACACCTTGATCAGGAACAGGTAATTTTCGATGACTTTTCGGCACATATGGGGCGGTATCTCGGTCATAACTTCACGAATGTTGTCTTTCAAATGCGGCGTTTCGTTTGAGAATAGCGCAAAATGATGAGAAGTGTTTGTACTCCTAGTAGTTTCAAACCACCAATGTATGGCTCTGTATGCATGCTATGGCGAACGCTTGTTTGGCGCTTGATTTACGTTGTACGAACGATGCCTAGAGGTGCGATTCCTTTGAGGCAATACTTAATAACATGTAGTATGATATTTGATACTTGCAAGTTTTGTCATTGCTGTTGTTTCCATGCGGTGCCAAAGATATATTGATGTAGTCATAAAATGTGGAATAATGGTGCTGGTGCAACATGTATATAATCGACTGTAGCCGAGTCTATGTCAATTGCGAAAAAGGCCACCAGAATAGCGTTCGAGGTACAGTTTTAATGCATTGACAAGAAATAAATTGCGACATACGATCAGCTAGTGTATTGTTTTGCGAGAGCAAGAATGAATCATCAAACAATTATCGTCAACTGATTCTACAATGAAAAAAACCATTTCTGAGATTATGCTACTAAACAGTTGCTTCTAAAATTTCACAGCAGTATAGAATAATATCCGAAGGTATAAATAAGCGACATATATAAAATAACAGCGTAGTTCTACGTCAACAATGCGGTCGTATCTTGGGCACAACCTCCTATAATTTTTTGATCCTCTAAAATCTCCCAAGGTGGGAATTCTACCAAGAATATTTGGAAAATCGATTTTTTTTCGATGCCAAATGATTTAAAAATGCATGAAACGTCGAAATCTGGTGTCATCTCGTAAAAAAATTTTTTTGTTTATTGGTCCAAAAACTGACCTGTGCGAAATTTCAGTTCAATCGGACATGATTTAGGGCTGCCTCAAAGCACTCAAAGTTGTTTTTTTGGCCACCTAGGACAAGTCCCAAAAAGTCGATTTTCGGCAAAAACAATTTTTTGTGATAACCCAGATCTCCACGTTTAATGCATTTTTAAGTGGAAAAAAAATTCGATTCTCTACATTTCCTTTAATCCCTCCTTAGAAAATTTTCGAGGATCAAAAAATCAAAAATCAAAACTATGAGAGCTTTGAGGCACCCCTAAATCATGTCCGATTGAGCTGAAAGTCATGCACGTTGCACAGATTATTTTGTTAAGCCAATAAACAAAATGTACATATATATATATATATATATATATATATATATATATATATATATATATATATTATATATATATATATATATATATATATATATATATATATATATATATATATATATATATATATATATATATATATATATATATATATATATATCTGGACGGCCAATCGGCATCACCAAAACGCGAAATTATGCGTCCCTCAAATTTCGTTCGCAATATGGCCATGTTCGGTCTTGTTGTGTGGCACGTGGCGCCGTCCTGCTGAAACCGCATGTCAAAATCGGTTAACATGCGGCTATAGCGCTCACCATTCACAGTTACCGTCTCGCCGTCCTCATTTTCAAACAAATACGGCCCGATGACTCCACCAGACCATAATGCGCACCAAACAGTGACTTTCAGCGGATGCAATGACCTCTCAACAATCACGTGTGGATTTTCTGAGCCCCATATACGGAAATTTTGGGTGTTCACATAGCCACCGAGCTCGAAATGTGCCTCATCGCTGAAGAAAATTTGATGCGAAAATTCACCATTTTGCTGCTGTTGTTCGTTCACCCAATCGACTATGCCCGACGCATTCCATGGTCATCACGCTCTAATTTTTGTACCAGTTGGACTTTATATGGATGTAGATGCAAGTCCAAATGCAAAATTCGCCACAATGATGTGTTTGACAAGCCCAATTACTGGGCACGCCGTGAAATCGAAACATTCGGGTCATCCTCCACATTGGCACAACAGCAGCAATATTTTCGGCCGAACGCTCATTACGATGATGCACACGTTTCACAATATCCGCTACGGATCCAGTTTGTTCGAATTTACGCAATACATTAGCGATTGTGTGCTCTGTAGGCCGTCCATGACGACCAAAATCCGTCCGTAATGCTCGAAAAACATTTGCCGGTTTTTCATCATTTTTATAGTATAATTTAACAAAATTAACACGTTGTGCGATGCTAAAACGATCCATATTGTAAAATGGCAGACATTCAACTAACGATATGACGCTTTGGTTGACAGCTATGTCAAACGGTTGTCAGCGTAGGGCTGTATACTTTCGGAAGCCCGAAATGGAAAACCCTGTACATTGTTTTGTTTGTATCGTTTATTGAGAAAGGGAGTAAAATTTGAATGGGACTCACATTGTGATAAGGCTTTCAGTGATTCTAAGAATCAAGTTTTGAAGGCCAATATTTTAACCTTCTATGCTCCAAAAAAACAATTATAGTATGCACAGACGCATCTTCCTATGGTCTTGGTGGCGTCATAGCTCATGTTATTAACGGTGTTGAGAAACCAGTTAGTTTTGTGTCTTTCAGTTTGAATTCTGCCCAAAACCATAACCCAATTTTGTACTTGGAAGCGCTTGCTATAGTCTCCTCTGTGAACAAATTTCTCAAATTTCTCTATGGACAAAAAATTATTATATACATTGATCATTAACCATTATTGGGTATATTTGGCAAATCAGGACAGAATTCAATTTTTGTTACGAGGCTGCAACGTTATATTATGGAATTGTCCATATATTGTTATATTATGGCCAATGCAGACTTCTGTTCTAGATTCCCACTTGCAGTGGAGGTACCGAGAAGACTTGACGAGCAGTTTGTGAAGAGTTTCAATTTAATGGAGGATTATACAATTATTGCCAAAGAAACTAAATTGGACAAATATTTACAACAGATTATGACTTTTATTACACACGGTTGGCAAGACAGGACTGATAAATGGTATAAGGATATTTATTCGCAAAATCAAGACTTAGAGGTGATTGAAAACTGCCTTCTGTTTCAAGACAGAGTAAATAAAGGGTGTGTCACATCAAATTGCATCACGGAAAAAACGTTGTAGAAATTCGCCCAGTAGACCGATCCTTTTGAAAACTTTAGACAGTAAAATGAAAACTATTAAACAACTTTTGGCATTTTCTTTTTATTCATACTTCGAGCCCAAGCCCGTATGCTCGCACCTTCCTCTTTACCCCGTCCATAAGGTTCTGTACAACGTCAGGTTGTAGTTTTTTTTTGAACAGAAATCCATTTTCTCTTGAAGTCCACCTCCGATTTGACAATTTTTGGGTTCTTCCGGAGGGCCTGCTTCATAATCGCCCAATATTTCTCTATTGAGCGAAGCTCCGGCGCGTTGGGCGGGTTCATTTCCATTGGCACGAAGGTGACCCCGTTGGCTTCGGACCACTCCAACACGTCCTTTGAATAGTGGCACGAAGCGAGATCCGGCCAGAAGATGGTCGGGCCCTCGTGCTGCTTCTGTAGGCACTCATTAAGGTAAACCTGCCCGTTTACCGTGCCGGTCATCACGAAGGGGGCGCTCCGCTTTCCGCAAGAGCAGATCGCTTGCCACACCATGTACTTTTTGGCAAACTTGGATAGTTTCTGCTTGCGAATCTCCGGAACGCTGAATTTGTCCTCTGCGGAGAAGAACAACAGGCCCGGCAGCTGACGAAAGTCCGCTTTGACGTACGTTTCGTCGTCCATTACCAGGCAATGCGGCTTCGTCAGCATTTCGGTGTACAGCTTCCGGGCTCGCGTCTTCCCTACCATGTTTTGCCTTTCGTCGCGGTTAGAGCCTTCTGAACCTTGTATGTACGCAGGTCCTCCCGCTGCTTAGTCCGCTGGACGAATGAACTTGACAAATTCAGCTTATTGGCGACATCCCGGACCGAACTTCTCGGATCACGTCTAAACTGCTTAACTACGCGCTTGTGATCTTTTTCACTGACGAAGCATCCATTTTTGCCGTTCTTCACCTTCCGGTCGATGGTTAGGTTCTCGAAGTATCGTTTTAGTACTCTGCTGACCGTGGATTGGACGATTCCCAGCATCTTACCGATGTCCCGATGTGACAACTCCGGATTCTCGAAATGAGTGCACAGGATTAATTCACGACGCTCTTTTTCGTTCGACGACACTTTTTCCAAATTACGAAAAATTGACAGTGAAGCATGGCCAGCGTGATCTATACACTCTTATCTGATTATAAGCGAAAGCTGAAGATATAATTCCTAAAAATTAAATTTCTACAGCGTTTTTTCCGTGATGCAATTTGATGTGACACACCCTTTATACCTGCGGCGTTACAAAGGAAAATTTTAAAATTATTACATGCGTATCACGTAGGAGTAGACAAAATGAAACAAAAAGCAAGATGTGTTCATTGGTTTGGGATTCATAATGATTTGGAGAATTATGCTAGAACTTGTGATGTGTGTATAAAAATGGCGGTTATACCTGGTCAAGATATAACCTATACTTGGCCTAAGGCAACTAAACCCTTTAGCAGAATACATGCAGATTTTTTTTTCTTCGAAGGCAATACTTGTTTGCTTATTATTGATAGTTTCTCAAAGTGGTTGGAGATTGAAATTATGAATTTTGGTACAGAAGCAAAAAAAAGTCAAAAGGAAATTTGTAACGTTTTTTGCAAGATTTGGGTTGCCTGACACAATATTCACTGACAATGGGCCGCGTTAGGGCACTAATTTCCTTCATAAGCGCTAAGCTCCGTTACAAGTACTAATTACCGTAATATGTTCTGAGAGAACATAAGAGAAAAATGTGAGCTGAGGGGGAGATATGATATTGCACTGGTCTTTTTTTTACACGGGTACCGCGTAAAAAAAACGCGTTAATTGGAAAATCCGCGTAAAAAAACCGCGTTAATTGGAAATGCCCTACGATGCCGTCCGACGTAAACATCCCTCACCATAGTTTCCCTCTTCGAGATCGAACCATCCCAACATTCGACACTACCGAAGACCTAAGCCACCTTCTACTAGTACCTACGATAGAAGATAACGTGGATCGGCGAGAGACTATGAATCTGGTCCGTAACTTGCGAGCCAGATTGGAGCAGAGTTTAGCGCAATCGAAGCCAACCGTCCCGCAGATGACTCATTTACAACGATGGCAATGGAAGCGATGCATTCAACAGTACATCGTTTGTCGATAATGCCTCTAACAGAGGGACTGACTGCCGAAGGTACAACTGGAGATGACGGACTGACGCGACAGAGCGCAACCTACACTGCCATCGTTAGCGCAGCAGTCTTCCACTCAATCCTCCTCTTCAGCAAATTTCTCTGCAGAATCCTCAAATGCAGTGTCTCCGGGTGCTACTTCAGCCGATTCCGCACAGTAGTCTCAGCATCTACTGGTAATGTAGGTTCCAAAGCAGCCTGCTTCGGTGCAGGAGATTCCAGCGCAGCAGCCTCCGGTACAGCAAACTCCGTGGCAAACTTATCAGGTACAGCAACCTCCAGTGCAGTATCCACTGGTGCAGCAACCACCAGCGCAGTATCCACAGGTGCAGCGTCCTCCCATGATGCAGTATTCAGTACAGGATTTACCTATGCAACAATCCCTTATACGGCAACCTCTGATGCACTGTATTCAGTGGATGCTGTTGCATCAGAGGTTGCCGTATAAGGGATTGTAGGTAGATAGATAGATAATAATCTACCTACGCAGCAGCCTCCAGCGTAGTACCCGCAAACGAAGCAACCGACGATCCAGCCTCAAACACAGTTTGCACCGATGCAGCAGTCAACGTATCAGTCTCCTTTACAGCCGCTTCAAGCGCAGACTCCCCCGGCGCAGCAGTTTCTGATGCAGCAGCCTTCCTCCGAGCTCTTGGGAAGAACCGCCACCAGATTGGAACTATACATAACCATTTGAATGAAATTGAACTATTCTTGAACCAACACGACATTGACGTTTTTCTCATCAATGAAACTCATCTGACGGATCACTACAACATCAGAGTCACGGGATATGATTTATATGGTACAAATCACACAAACGGGTCAGCAAGAGGAGGGGCTGCGGTCATCATTAAACGAGATATTCTACTATTATGGCACCGTCATAGTACTCTAAATATCCAAGCAGCGGATGTGTGCATCGAGAGTAAATTAGTGAAATTAGTACTAACAGCACTCTACTCTTCACCGAACTACCACCCCTCGGAGGAGAAACTGAAAGATTTCTTCTCACTCCAAGGACACCGATTTATCGTCGCTGGTGACGCAAAACACACCTTTTTGAGGATCAAGGCTGATTACCACTCGTGGCCGCGTATTATAAAACGTTATCACTGGCTCTGGCTATGACATTGCATCATGCGGCGAACCGACACACTGGCCAGAGGATCTCGCACAACTTCCGGACCTGCTAGATTTCGCTGTCACAAAAAATACCAATAATAAACGAATTCGATCGAAGCTTCATTTAGACTCATCATTTGATCACTCACCAATACTCCTGGAATACTTCATAGAAAAGGAAGTGAAGCAGAAGTCATCTAATCTCACTTACTTTTCAACGAACTGGACAAAGTATATCTCCTCTAACATTATCGATCTACCTCTGGATAATGAACATCATATCGAGGACGCAGTTAACCAGCTCAGCTTACTCATGAAGAGTGCTGCGAAGATAGCTACCCCACCTATGAAGACCCGAAAACACAAAAAAATTATTACCCACATAAAAGCAGCAGTTGCAGAAAAGAGACGACTAAGACGTATCTGGCAAAACAAACGACCGCCAGAATCTAAAAAACAATTCAATATGGTACAACGTAAATTAAGAAAGCTATTACAAGACGAGAAAGATGAAAAATTCCATATTTACTCAACTGAATTGTCGCCAAATCAAGATGCTAATTACTCACTATGGAAGGCAACTAAGAATCTAAAACGACAGGTACAGGTAACGCAGTTTAGAATGCCCCCTGGTAATTGGGCCAGAAGTGACGATGAAAATACAGCAACTTTTGCAAACTATCTTCAAAAAGTTTTCACTCCGAATCAATCAGGACATATTAAAGAAACGCTCGAATTTTCTGGTGCTACAAATCGAAACAAAATGAAAATCAAACATCGACTGGTGAGACATGTTATCAAAAATCATATCAATGTGAAAAAGTCACCCGGTATCGACCACATCAACGGAAATATGACCAAGGAACTACCTGACCTAGCAATTAAAAATCTCACGAGAATTTTTAAAGCAATGGCCCATATAGGATATTTACCCCAAGCATGGAAAATCTTGACATTATGATTCCTAAGCCTGGTAAAGATGTACAGAAAGTGGAATCTTATAGACCTATTATCATCTTTCCAATCTTCTCAAAAGTGTTCGAAAAAATTATCCTAATAAAATCAGCGCCCGAGATTGAAAGATTAATCCCGAATCATCAATTCGGATTCCGAGCAAAACATGGCACTATTGAACAAGTGCACCGATTGGTAGAAGGAATTCGTAAAGTATATGAAGGCCGCGGATATTGCTCAGCGCTTTTTCTTGATGTAACTCAAGCATTCGATAAAGTCTGGCACGAAGGACTGCTCTATAAAATTAATAATGTGCTACCACAAGTATATGAAATTATGCGTTCTTACCTACTGGGAAGAAAGTTTCATGTTCGGTATAACCAAACACTATCGCCAGAGCGAGAAATTTCTGCTGGCGTTCCTCAGGGCAGTGTTCTTGGACCAATTCTTTATCTCATCTACACAGCTGATCTCCCGACCGCGCGGATCTTAATGACTACAACATTCGCAGATGACACAGCTATTCTCAGCAGTCACAAAAATAGTACGATTGCTTCACGGGATCTCCAGGAACACATTACGGTTTTGGAAAAGTGGCTTCAAAAATTGGGAATTAAAGTAAATGAAAGTAAATGGAAGAAACACATAGAAGCAAAGAAAACGCGATTGAAATTGCAACCAAATCAAATACATTGGCTAATCGGGAGGAAGTCTACTTCTATACAAATCCATGCTGAAGCCTATTTGGCATCATGGCTGTCAATTTTCAGCTTCAGCAAGTAATATCAAAATCATCCAAAGAGTACAAAATAAGCTGCTAAGACAAATTGCTGGCGCCCCTTGGCACATCCGCAATAGTGTCATACATCGAGACTTAGGGATGGCGACGGTTAAAGAAGAAATTCATAAAATGAGGAGGAAATATGCGGAAAAGGTAAAGAATCATCCAAATCCACTAGTAAGGCGGCTCGGTCATCCTATGGTAATACGTCTGAAGAAAAAAACCTTAATTATTTGAACGTGGTTAAACGTTAGTGTTGTGCTTCAGCACACATGTGAAATTTTAATTGTAAGAATTAATAACAAACTGATACAAATTGATACTTTATTATGTTAGAACTAAATGCATAACCAAATATTGTTATTTCCACATCATGGAAGATTCAATAAATGTATGTATTCTCGAATCCTTCTGCAGGAACTTGTCAGAAAGTTGCCTTCAGCTCAGAAATTGATGTGGACCGGCTACAAGCGAGGACGTCTGAGGTGGACCGGGGAGACGTCAAGAGTAGAGAAATACTCAGAGACGGTGACTATTACTATTTCGGTTTTGGAACCACAGCGTCGTTACCCATTAGTGAATGCACGGTACAGAATTAGGACTTATCGATGCAATCCTTCGAAGTAGAGAAGGTAACAAAGAGGTTCGGTCACCTGAGGCAGCTGTCGATTCAAAGTTAGTTGCAGGTTGTGCAGGACAATCAACCGATTGTGTTCTCCAAGAGATTCATTTGGACAGACTCTTCGACAGCAAGACTCGTATACTTCGTGAGCAGATCGACAAAGCACAACGACGAAGTGGAGTTTCATACCTCCCGGGGCTCCACACATGGGGGGCGCTCGGGAAAGGTTGGTACGGTCTGTCAAGTCGGCTATGAAGGATGCATACACGGAGGGGAAATTAAGCGATGAAGAACTTTTAACGCTGGTCGTAGAAGCAGAGAGAACGGTTGACTCGAGGCCTCTGACATACTTACCCCTTGACTCCGAGGAGTCTGAAGCTTCACTTCCTTTTGGGAAATTCTAGTGGGGCGAAGCAGACTGGTGTGGGCATTAACGAATCCCAAAATAATTTGCGGGAAACCTGGGCAGGAATTCAACGGCAACTGGACAAGTTTCGGCAGCGTAAAACGCAATATTTCAGGATACGGTGGTTATTAAATTGGATTGTTCGATTATTTATCAAATAAAGTTTTTTTTTTTTTATTTTTTTATTTTTGAGACTTTCAGCCTCCTGGGCTGGTTCGTCTCAGAATCATCAAATAAAGTTTTAATTTTTGAATTTTTGAATTTTTGAAGTTGAGGTTAAATATTTCAGTGAGATATGCAAATCTACCTCACCAAAAAATACAGTTGAAAGCAAAACGATTCAATAAGTCTTTTTCAACAGCGAATAAAATTTTGCGTCGCTGATATGAAATGTTTTTTATATTATATCATATTGTGCCCAATAATTTCGAGAATGTCGTTCGCGTTTTGGTACAGTTTTGCTATAACAGTTATTGCAAAACATCGTAAGGAAAGCAGTGCAACGCTAGTTTGTGCTGAAAAGAATGAATCACGGCTCAAACTAAATCAAAATTCCAAAATCATAGTTTGATTTTCTATTCTGCTAAGATATTTTTAACAAAACTCGGACATATCATTTTCTGCTAACAGCATTTTATGAATTAACAGTCCTACATAACATCTCACACTTGTACTTGTTTTGGCATATCCCTTTAATGTACGAGAGAGTGAGTGAACTGCTCAAAAGAACTAGTTCACTTAAGTGAACGATTGGTCACTGAACGGTTCATTAAAATGAATCATAATCAGAGTGCCCATCTCTAAAAAATACAAAACCTTTGGTTTACGCTCAGCGCTTGCACACACACATATGAAAATTATGCAGTGTATGGTAGTCATCAATAACAATACACTAGAATATAAGGGGATGAAGAAGACCTGAAGAAGGTTAAAAATGACAACCTGGGAAACAAAAAGGAAGGTGAAGGCAGTGGATGGCGAACTGTCGAAAAACAGACGGAGAAACGGAAGAAGAAAGAAGAAAAGAAGAAAGGTGTGCAGGAGACAAAAAAGACGGGTGGGTAATGTCGGGGACATAACCGGAGTGACGTAGGACTATACAAAGGGGACAGCTTTTGTTAAATATATATTCTAAATATATTGTTTTATTTTCTTCTCCTACGTGAATACCTACCTATCTGCCTGAAAAATGGATTAGTTTACTGTTTACTCTTCATGAATATGTTGATGGTTCTGAAAAGAACCTTTGGTGTTGTGTTTTTGTTATCACTCGATATTCCCATCTTGTTCGGTAAAACCTTCCTGTTTAGCTATTGCGTTTGCCACTCGCCACAGCTTTCACAGTTGGAAAATTTCTTCCCATCCAGCTTGTGACATATTGTTCAGTAAATCACATTTAATGCGACGTGCCGGAGAAACACTTTGCCACTCAATGTGAAAAAGTCACCCGGTATCGACCACATCAACGGAAATATGACCAAGGAACTACCTGACCTAGCAATTAAAAATCTCACGAGAATTTTTAAAGCAATGGCCCATATAGGATATTTACCCCAAGCATGGAAAATCTTGACATTATGATTCCTAAGCCTGGTAAAGATGTACAGAAAGTGGAATCTTATAGACCTATTATCATCTTTCCAATCTTCTCAAAAGTGTTCGAAAAAATTATCCTAATAAAATCAGCGCCCGAGATTGAAAGATTAATCCCGAATCATCAATTCGGATTCCGAGCAAAACATGGCACTATTGAACAAGTGCACCGATTGGTAGAAGGAATTCGTAAAGTATATGAAGGCCGCGGATATTGCTCAGCGCTTTTTCTTGATGTAACTCAAGCATTCGATAAAGTCTGGCACGAAGGACTGCTCTATAAAATTAATAATGTGCTACCACAAGTATATGAAATTATGCGTTCTTACCTACTGGGAAGAAAGTTTCATGTTCGGTATAACCAAACACTATCGCCAGAGCGAGAAATTTCTGCTGGCGTTCCTCAGGGCAGTGTTCTTGGACCAATTCTTTATCTCATCTACACAGCTGATCTCCCGACCGCGCGGATCTTAATGACTACAACATTCGCAGATGACACAGCTATTCTCAGCAGTCACAAAAATAGTACGATTGCTTCACGGGATCTCCAGGAACACATTACGGTTTTGGAAAAGTGGCTTCAAAAATTGGGAATTAAAGTAAATGAAAGTAAATGGAAGAAACACATAGAAGCAAAGAAAACGCGATTGAAATTGCAACCAAATCAAATACATTGGCTAATCGGGAGGAAGTCTACTTCTATACAAATCCATGCTGAAGCCTATTTGGCATCATGGCTGTCAATTTTCAGCTTCAGCAAGTAATATCGAAATCATCCAAAGAGTACAAAATAAGCTGCTAAGACAAATTGCTGGCGCCCCTTGGCACATCCGCAATAGTGTCATACATCGAGACTTAGGGATGGCGACGGTTAAAGAAGAAATTCATAAAATGAGGAGGAAATATGCGGAAAAGGTAAAGAATCATCCAAATCCACTAGTAAGGCGGCTCGGTCATCCTATGGTAATACGTCTGAAGAAAAAAACCTTAATTATTTGAACGTGGTTAAACGTTAGTGTTGTGCTTCAGCACACATGTGAAATTTTAATTGTAAGAATTAATAACAAACTGATACAAATTGATACTTTATTATGTTAGAACTAAATGCATAACCAAATATTGTTATTTCCACATCATGGAAGATTCAATAAATGTATGTATTCTCGAATCCTTCTGCAGGAACTTGTCAGAAAGTTGCCTTCAGCTCAGAAATTGATGTGGACCGGCTACAAGCGAGGACGTCTGAGGTGGACCGGGGAGACGTCAAGAGTAGAGAAATACTCAGAGACGGTGACTATTACTATTTCGGTTTTGGAACCACAGCGTCGTTACCCATTAGTGAATGCACGGTACAGAATTAGGACTTATCGATGCAATCCTTCGAAGTAGAGAAGGTAACAAAGAGGTTCGGTCACCTGAGGCAGCTGTCGATTCAAAGTTAGTTGCAGGTTGTGCAGGACAATCAACCGATTGTGTTCTCCAAGAGATTCATTTGGACAGACTCTTCGACAGCAAGACTCGTATACTTCGTGAGCAGATCGACAAAGCACAACGACGAAGTGGAGTTTCATACCTCCCGGGGCTCCACACATGGGGGGCGCTCGGGAAAGGTTGGTACGGTCTGTCAAGTCGGCTATGAAGGATGCATACACGGAGGGGAAATTAAGCGATGAAGAACTTTTAACGCTGGTCGTAGAAGCAGAGAGAACGGTTGACTCGAGGCCTCTGACATACTTACCCCTTGACTCCGAGGAGTCTGAAGCTTCACTTCCTTTTGGGAAATTCTAGTGGGGCGAAGCAGACTGGTGTGGGCATTAACGAATCCCAAAATAATTTGCGGGAAACCTGGGCAGGAATTCAACGGCAACTGGACAAGTTTCGGCAGCGTAAAACGCAATATTTCAGGATACGGTGGTTATTAAATTGGATTGTTCGATTATTTATCAAATAAAGTTTTTTTTTTTTTAATTTTTTTATTTTTGAGACTTTCAGCCTCCTGGGCTGGTTCGTCTCAGAATCATCAAATAAAGTTTTAATTTTTGAATTTTTGAATTTTTGAAGTTGAGGTTAAATATTTCAGTGAGATATGCAAATCTACCTCACCAAAAAATACAGTTGAAAGCAAAACGATTCAATAAGTCTTTTTCAACAGCGAATAAAATTTTGCGTCGCTGATATGAAATGTTTTTTATATTATATCATATTGTGCCCAATAATTTCGAGAATGTCGTTCGCGTTTTGGTACAGTTTTGCTATAACAGTTATTGCAAAACATCGTAAGGAAAGCAGTGCAACGCTAGTTTGTGCTGAAAAGAATGAATCACGGCTCAAACTAAATCAAAATTCCAAAATCATAGTTTGATTTTCTATTCTGCTAAGATATTTTTAACAAAACTCGGACATATCATTTTCTGCTAACAGCATTTTATGAATTAACAGTCCTACATAACATCTCACACTTGTACTTGTTTTGGCATATCCCTTTAATGTACGAGAGAGTGAGTGAACTGCTCAAAAGAACTAGTTCACTTAAGTGAACGATTGGTCACTGAACGGTTCATTAAAATGAATCATAATCAGAGTGCCCATCTCTAAAAAATACAAAACCTTTGGTTTACGCTCAGCGCTTGCACACACACATATGAAAATTATGCAGTGTATGGTAGTCATCAATAACAATACACTAGAATATAAGGGGATGAAGAAGACCTGAAGAAGGTTAAAAATGACAACCTGGGAAACAAAAAGGAAGGTGAAGGCAGTGGATGGCGAACTGTCGAAAAACAGACGGAGAAACGGAAGAAGAAAGAAGAAAAGAAGAAAGGTGTGCAGGAGACAAAAAAGACGGGTGGGTAATGTCGGGGACATAACCGGAGTGACGTAGGACTATACAAAGGGGACAGCTTTTGTTAAATATATATTCTAAATATATTGTTTTATTTTCTTCTCCTACGTGAATACCTACCTATCTGCCTGAAAAATGGATTAGTTTACTGTTTACTCTTCATGAATATGTTGATGGTTCTGAAAAGAACCTTTGGTGTTGTGTTTTTGTTATCACTCGATATTCCCATCTTGTTCGGTAAAACCTTCCTGTTTAGCTATTGCGTTTGCCACTCGCCACAGCTTTCACAGTTGGAAAATTTCTTCCCATCCAGCTTGTGACATATTGTTCAGTAAATCACATTTAATGCGACGTGCCGGAGAAACACTTTGCCACTCACTGAAACTAATTGTTGCCTTGATGAGCGCCGAACCGAAGCTGATCTGTTCTTGATGCGGGTTTTCTGATTGTCGTGAGCAGCTTTGCAAGCCAACTCGAGCACTCCGACGGCCGAAACTCTATAATCGCTGTTAGGTATACTGGTGCTCCGGCACCAATCCGTTCGGCCTAGTTACCCTTGCGGAGCAATCAGTGAATGCGACCAACAGGGAACTGGAGACCTGCACGATTCGAGTGAAGGAAGGAAGGAAGGTCTTGTATTATAGAGACTTTAAACTTTTGCAGTTCATTCGTCTCTAGCCTTGAGAAAGGCCCTTTGAAAACTCTACTCTACTCTACTACTCTACTCCTGCGCTACCACCTCCGCCCTCTTGCCTTGAGAAAGGCACTCGATCCCTCGCCGTCCAGCTCGTCCAGCAACGATGTTGTCCAGTCGGTGACCACACAAAGAATGGTTCGAGTGAGACTTTGCCTTTCCCTTAACTTGTCCTCCTTTGTTACGTCCACGATGCCGATGCCGTACAACCACACGGGTTTACGGTTTGAAAGAAAAATAAGATATTTTTTTGGGGTCCGCGTGTTTTATACTCTAGCGGTACACACTCACAGGATAGAGACAAATCGGCAGACTCAGCCAGAGGGGCGAGTCCAACGAGACGAACGAATGAACGTTAAAAGGGAGCGATGGCAAAAAAATACATTCATTACGATTTGTTCGCTCGTTGGATTCACATGCAGGCTAAAAAGGGTCCTTTTCAGGATCACAAAATTATCTTCAATCTAAAGAGTTTATTGTTTTGTTATCACTCGATATCCCCATCTAGTTCGGCTAAACCTTTCTGTTTAGCGATTGCATTTGCCACTCGCCACAACTTTCACAGTTGGAAAATTTCTTCCCATCCAGCTTGTGACATATTTTACAGTAAATTACATTCAATGACACGTCGCATTACCACCACTCAGTATCGGATTGGAGGTAATTTCAACCTGTAATTGAACATTTGCGATGACAGTGGTACAGTGTCGACTTTCAATGTGGGATCATAATTTGGACCCCGAACTCTATGTTTACAAAAATGTCCAACTAAATATGTCGCATTACAGGTCCGTCCAATTAGCTAAATGTCGAGATATATGTAAATTACTGTACTTTCAATCTAGAAGCAATTTAAGAATTGGTGAAAATCAATAAGCTCAGAACAACTGCCAAATTCACATACTCATCATATCCTGACAATCAAATTATGAAAAAATCAATTTGTGTTTTATTATTATATTGGATATTGTTTTAGAAAGCATTGAACTGTATTTCCTAAACTCTTTTTTGGAATGTTTAATGGCCCTGAAAAGCGCCTTGTTTTATGGAATGGTTCCAATTTAGAAAACTTAGTACTCGTGGTATTGAAAAAAACCATTTCGAACGCCCTCGATGCCGCCTTGTTCTGAATTTGCCACCAAAGCAGTTTGTATAAAGAACAAACTTTTTTCTTCTGCTAACTCCATTCTTTGTGTGGACACCGACTGGACAACATCGTTGCTGGACGGGCTGGACGGCGAGGGATCGAGTGCCTTTCTCAAGGCAAGAGGGCGGAGGTGGTAGCGCTGGAGTAGAGTAATAGAGTAGAGTAGAGTTTTCAAAGGGCCTTTCTCAAGGCTAGAGACGAATGAACTGCAAAAGTTTAAAGTCTCTATAATACAATACCTTCCCTTCCTTCCTTCTTTCTGCTACCTCCATTCTTTGTGTGGACACCGACTGGACAACATCGTTGCTGGACGGGCTAGACGGCGAGGGATCGAGTGCCTTTCTCAAGGCAAGAGGGCGGAGGTGGTAGCGCTGGAGTAAAGTAGAGTAGAGTTTTCAAAGGGCCTTTCTCAAGGCTAGAGACGAATGAACTGCAAAAGTTTAAAGTCTCTATAATACAATACCTTCCTTCCTTCTGCTACCTGATGCCGTTTTGCGATTGCGTTTGCCACTCGCCACTCGCTGCAACTGCCTGTTGTTGTCTTGATGTGTTCTGTTCTGAATGCGGTTTTTCTTATCGTCGCGAGCAGCTTTACCAGCCAACTCGATCACTTCGGCGGCCGAAACTATATAACGCCGGCTAGGTGGACTGGTGCACTGGTACTAACGCGCTCGGCCTAGCTACCATTGCTGAGCAATTGGCGGATACACCTACGGGGAACTGTACACCTGCACGGAGTGGGACTTTGCCTTTCCCTTCACTTGTCCTCCTTTGTCACGTCCACAACCACACAGGTTTATGGTTTGAAAGAAAATGAGATATTTTTTTGGGGTCCGCGCGTTTGTACTTTAGTGGTACACGCTCACAGGATAGAGACAAATCGGCAGACTCAGCCAAAGGGGCGAGTCCAACGAGACGAACGAATGAGCGATGGCAAAAAAATACATTCATTACGATTTGTTCGCTCGGTGGATTCACATGCAGGCTAAAAAAGGTCCTTTTCAGGATCACAAAATTATCTTCAATCTAAAGAGTTTATTGTTTTGTTATCACTCGATATCCCCATCTTGTTCGGCTAAACCTTTCTGTTTAGCGATTGCGTTTGCCACTCGCCACAGCTTTCACAGTTGGAAAATTTCTTCCCATCCAGCTTTGTGACATGTTGTACAGTAAATTACATTCAATGCAACGTGCCGAAGCGCCACTCAGTGTCGCATTGGAGGCGATTTTAACCTGTAATTGAACATTTGCGATGACAGTGGTACAGTGCCGACTTTCAATGTGGGGTCATAATTTGGATCTCTATGTTTACAAAAATGTCCAACTAAATAAGTCGCATTACATGTCCGTCCAATTAGCTAAATGTCGAACTAATTGTAAATTACTGTACTTTCAATCTGGAAATAATTTATGAATTGGTGAAAATTGAATAATCAGGAAAGTTCCCAACTATCAATAAGCTCAGAACAACTGCCAAATTCACATACTCATCAGATCCTGGCAAACAAATTATGAAAAAAAAATCAATTTGTGTTTTATTATTATTTTGGATAATGTTTTAGAAAGCATTGAACTTTATTTCCTAAACTCTTTTTTGGAAGGTTTAATGGCCCTGAAAAGCGCCTTGTTTTATGGAATGGTTCCAATTTAGAAAACTTAGTACTCGTGGTTTTGAAAAAAAACCATTTCGAACGCCCTCGATGCCGCCTTGTTCTGGATTTGCCACCAAAGCAGATTGTATAAAGAACAAACTTTTTTCTTCTGCTACCTGCTGCCGTTTTGCGATTGCGTTTGCCATTCGCCACTCGCTGCAACTGCCTGTTGTCTTGATGTCCACCGAACCGAATGTGTTCTGTTCCGAATGCGGGTTTTCTTATCGTCGCGAGCAGCTTTGCCAGCTAACTCGATCACTTCGGCGGCCGAAACTATATAACGCCGGCTAGGTGGACTGGTGCACTGGTACTAACGCGCTCGGCCTAGCTACCCTTGCGGGGAACTCCAGATCAACAAGGTTCGAGTGGGATTTTGCCTTTCCCTTCACTTTTCCTCCTTTACCATGTCCAGACATGGCTGCTTGGGTTGGTTTGTTGATGTGTTGTGATGCGAACCGATGTGGTGTACGGTTTGAATGAGAATGATCGTTACGGCAGCGGAGCGGGGATTTTTAAGCTGACTGGCTGGCTCGAGAATTACGCATGTTTGAGACTGCGACCAATGTTTCGTTCATTTTTTTTTCTTTTTCCTTCCCAATCGTGCTTCATTCTATTTCGCTGCTGCTCTGGTTGCCCATTTTGGTCGGTACGATTTGAGGAGCACAAAATGGACCAATCAAAAATGGGTACATAGGGCACTTTGACAATGCTTGATATTTCACAATTATTCAATTATTTATCTCATGAAAAATGAAATGTTATTCGTTATGATAGATGCGTAGATATATTTCCTATCAATTGATGCAAAAACCTTTGCGATCTATTGAGAAATGCTCGAGTTATAAGCGTTCCAAATCTTGCATTTTTTCCTACTTGTTCAGTGCCTAGATTTCCATTTCACCCCCTATATCTTCCGGTTAGACGTAGTCCTACGTCAAAAAAACAGGCCCAGACGCGAGCGAAGAAAGGGAGATGCTCTGATCGTCGAGGTGAAGGAAGGAGCGACTTACGCATCACTCCTGCGGAAAGTGAGAGACGATCCGGAGTTGAAAGAACTGGGAGAGAATGTGATGAAAACCAGGCGCACCCAGAAAGGAGAGATGCTCTTCGAGCTCAAGAGGGATCCGGCGGTCAAAAGTTCAGCCTTCAAGGAACTGGTTGCGAAGTCGCTCGGTGAGGAGGCGAAGGTGAGGGCTCTATCCCAGGAATCAGTGGTCGAATGCAGAAATCTCGACGAAATCACGACAGACGAGGAGTTAAGGCGCGAGTTAATAGAACAGTGTAAGCTGGACAATACACCAATGACGATCCGTATGAGGATGGCGTATGGTGACACGCAGACGGCGTCGATACGGCTCTCAACAGTCGCAGCCAATAAGATGGTAGAAACGACCAAAATAAAAGTTGGCTGGTCGGTTTGCTCGCTGAAGATGGTACCCCGGGTGGCCAAGCGGATGGAGAGATGCTTCCAGTGCATGGGCTTTGGACATCAGGCAAGAAGCTGCACAGGCCCCGACAGGTCTGAACTGTGCAGGAGATGCGGTGAGAAAGGGCATGTTGCGAGAGACTGCACGAAGAAACCGAAATGCCTGCTCTGCAAACCAGAGAACGGCAGCGACCATGCGACAGGAAGCTTCAAGTGTCCCTCGTATAAGAAGGCGTTAGCAGAATCGCAGTAACGGAGATAATTCAGATCAATCTGAACCATTGCAACACAGCTCAGCAACTGTTGTGGCAGTCGACAACAGAGACAAAATGCGACGTTGCAATCATAGCGGAGCCGTACCGAGTACCCAGTGATAATGGCAGCTGGGCGACGGATAGCTTAGGGATTGCTGCAATACAGGTGATGGGCAGATATCCTATCCAGGAAGTGGTTGGAGGTTCACATGAAGGTTTCGTAATCGCTAAAATTAATGGAATCTTCATGTGTAGTTGCTACGCACCCCCGAGATGGACAACTGAGCAATTCCACCAGATGCTAGACGCAATGACCGAGGAACTAATCGGTAGAACACCGATCGTCATTGGAGGCGACTTCAACGCCTGGGCGGTGGAGTGGGGAAGTAGATGCACCAACATCAGAGGGTACAGTCTACTGGAAGCTCTAGCAAAGCTGGATGTAACGTTACTGAACGAAGGTACCACCAGCACTTTCCGGAAAGATGGGCGCGAATCCATCATAGACGTTACTTTTTGCAGTCCGTCGCTGTTGGCGAGTACGGAGTGGAAAGTGTGCGAGTCGTATACGCACAGTGATCACCAGGCGATCCGGTACAGAATCGGTCAACGAAACCACGTGCTAGTTCGGAGGACAACAAGCGGTGAGCGGAAGTGGAAGACGAATGCTTTCGACAATGACCTTTTCGTCGAAGCACTTCGTCTAGCTAGCGGAGCTTCAGATTGGAACGCAGAAAAGTTGACAGATCTACTGGTGAGAGCATGCGACACTACCATGCCGAGGAAAGTTGTACCAAAAAATGGAAGACGCCCAGCTTACTGGTGGAACGACTCTCTTCGCAACCTTCGCGCTAGCTGTCTTCAAGCCAGAAGACGCGTTCAGAGAGCACGAAATAGCGCTGATAGAGAGGAACGTATTACGGTGTACCGAGCAGCTAGAGCCGCCTTGAAACGGGGAATTACACTGAGCAAAGCGAACTGTTTCAAGGAGCTGTGCCGAGATGCAGATGCCAACCCATGGGGCAACGCGTATCGAGTCGTGATGGCGAAGATCAGAGGACCTGTGACGCCCGTCGAATCGTGTCCCGAGAAGCTGAAGGTCATTGTGGAGGGTTTATTTCCGATGCATGATCCTACGATATGGCCACCGACACCGTACGCCGAAATAGCTACCGAACGTTCTCAAGTTTCCAGTGAAGAACTGGTAGCAGTGGCGAAGAGACTGCAGGTAAACAAAGCGCCCGGCCCCGACGGAATCCCCAACGCGGCCTTGAAAACGGCGATTCAGGCGTTCCCGGACATTTTCAGGATAGTGCTACAGAAATGCCTGGATGATGGTCACTTTCCTAAGAAATGGAAGATCCAAAAGTTAGTGTTGCTGCCAAAACCAGGAAAGCCCCCGGGGGTACCAACATCCTATAGGCCTATATGCCTGCTGGATACTCTTGGGAAACTCTTGGAAAGGATTATCCTCAACAGACTGACGAAATGTACGGAGAGTGACCATGGTCTGTCAAAGATGCAGTTTGGATTCCGGAAAGGCAGGTCCACCGTTGATGCTATCCGGACAGTGGTTGAAAAAGCAGAGAAGGCATCACAGCAAAAGCGGAGGGGCGACCGACACTGTGCTGTAGTAACGATCGACGTGAGGAATGCTTTCAACAGCGCTAGCTGGGAAGCCATTGCCGAGTCCCTACACCTATATGCCTGCTGGATACTCTTGGGAAACTCTTGGAAAGGATTATCCTCAACAGACTGACGAAATGTACGGAGAGTGACCATGGTCTGTCAAAGATGCAGTTTGGATTCCGGAAAGGCAGGTCCACCGTTGATGCTATCCGGACAGTGGTTGAAAAAGCAGAGAAGGCATCACAGCAAAAGCGGAGGGGCGACCGACACTGTGCTGTAGTAACGATCGACGTGAGGAATGCTTTCAACAGCGCTAGCTGGGAAGCCATTGCCGAGTCCCTACACCGTTTTTTTTTTTTTTTATAGAGGTGAGGAACGCTCTACCAGCCTTATCTGGGAAGGGTTAACCCAGACGTCGAGTGGGGATCGCACCCACAAAAATCAAGCCCTCTACTCGTTGCCTTATTCCCCCTGGGACCACATCTAGGCGACTACTTCAGGGGGCGGCTGTGCTCATGCACTCTTCGAGTTTTCAACGCTGACTAGCTTTGTCCTTCCCTTTTTCTCAACATTTTTTCTCTCTATTCGCTTTTCATTCCACTGCGCTTATGTCCTCTTCGCAGGCATCCATTTACCCGTCGAGACGTGTACCGATTAGGAATTGCCCTCCAACTTGACGCGCAACCCGTCACAGTCACCCTCGCGGGATTTCTCACCTGTCGAAACGTGCACCGATTAGGAAGCGCCCTCCAACTTGACGCGCGCCCCGTCACAATCACCCTCGCAGGATTTCTCTTCCCAGCGGAGTGCCGATTAGGTAGTGCCCTCCTACATGACGCGCACTCCGTCACAGCTACTCTCGTGAGGTATACACCATTTTGATCACGGCTTCATCCTTCGCGGTGTTTCTCCATCCAGGCCACGATCAGGCGTTGCCAGGCAGGCATTTTTGCTGTTCTCCGCGGCAGTATCCGGTTACCTGTCGAGACGTGCACCGATTAGGAAGCGCCCTCCAACTTGACGCGCGCCCCGTCACAGTCACCCTCACAGGATTTCTCTCCCAGCGGAGCGCCGATTAGGTAGTGCCCTCCAACATGACGCGCACTCCGTCACGGCGGCTCTCGGGGGGGACTATCCGGTACTACAGCCGTCTCGATTATTCATCTCTTATGGTCAGGCGTTATCCGCATGCTGGTCGGTCCTCCACTTCCGCTGTAGCTCGGACATGATATGTACGATTGCACTGTTTACTGCGTTCCAGGTGCCCTCGTCACGACACATTTCCTCCACGATGTTCCCAGCATGAAGGGTAGGCAGCCCCTCACGCACTGTGGTGAATCTGGGACATTCGAATACGATGTGTTCCGGTGTTTCCTCCACATTTCCACACTCCGGACAAAGAGGCGATCTTGCGTGTCCGAACCGGTGCAGATACTGCCTGAAGCAGCCATGACCAGACAAAAATTGCGTTAGATGGAAATTTACCTCTCCGTGTTTCCTGTTCACCCAGCCCATTAGTGTCGGTATGAGCCTGTGCGTCCACCTGCCGTTTTGCGCGGCACTCCACTCTTGCTGCCACCTAGCCATCGACTCCGCCCTCATTAGCTTCCGGATTCCTCTGGTTCCCCTCCTCCTATAGCACTCGCTGTCCTCCGCCAAGATGATGTCTATGGGGACCAACCTGGCTATGACGTAGACCGCTTCTGTTGACACGGTTCTGTACGCACTCGCGACTCGCATCTCCATGAGCCGGTACGTACTATTCAGCCTCTTCGTGTTCCGCTGAGTTTCTAACGCCGCGATCCAGGCTGGACCACCGTAACGTAGTGTCGATGAGGAGACACTAGCCAAGAGGTGCCTCTTGCTGCTGCTTGGGCCAAAGTTGTTGGGCATGATTCGTGTCAGTGCATTGATTGCCTTCGTTGCTTTTTTACAAGCGTAGTCGACGTGACTGTTGAAGTTCAGTCGATCGTCGATCTGCACCCCCAGGTATTTTAGGTCTCGCTTCGAGGTTATCGAGTGCTCTCCAATTGTGATTTCTGCACGTTGCACCGCCCTGCGGTTGCTGACAATCAGCATTTCCGTCTTGTGGTGGGCTATCTGCAGTTTCACACTTTGCATCCACCTTCCGATCATGTCTATCGACTCGGTCGCGAGCATTTCGACCCGTTCCAAAGATTCCCCTGTCGCGAGAATATCGATGTCATCCGCGAAGCCAATGATCTCCACACCTCTGGGCAGATTCAGTTTTAGTACACCATCGTACATACTGTTCCAGAGCGATGGGCCCAGGATAGAGCCCTGCGGAACTCCCGCCGTAGTTTTAATCTGCGCCTGGCCCGTGTTTGTCTCGTACACCAGCACACGGTTCTCGAAGTAGCTTCTCAGTATTCTACACAGGTAGTCTGGGACTTTCATCGTGTGGAGCGCAGTCGCGATGGCCTCCCAGCTGGCACTATTGAACGCGTTCTTAACGTCGATCGTTATCACTGCGCAGTATCGATTTCCTCTGAGCTTCTGTTTGGATGCTCTGTTGGCTCTTTCGACCACTATGCGAATGGCATCTACCGTGGATCTCCCTTTCCGAAATCCGAATTGATTATCGGACAGTCCACGAACTCCCTCCGTGCATTCCGTCAGCCTATTAAGGATGATTCTCTCCAAAAGTTTCCCAAGAGTGTCCAACAGGCATATGGGTCTATACGATGCTGGACCACCCGGCGTCTTTCCTGGCTTGGGCAGTAGTACTAGCTGTTGTACCTTCCATCGATCCGGAAAGTAGCATTCGTCCCTACACCGTATGAAGGTTCCTGGGTACCTGTGCAGAATTCTAGGAAGCTACTTCCAGAACCGCGTCCTAGTCTACGAGACGAGCACGGGGCAGACAACGTTGAATATAACGGCCGGAGTACCACAAGGCTCTCCGGCCCAACGCTCTGGAACGTAATGTATAACGGAGTACTGAATCTGAAGCTTCCCAAAGGCGTGGAGATCGTGGGCTTCGCGGATGATATCGCTCTCACAGTGACAGGCGAGACACTCGAAGAGGTGAAGATGCTTGCAACCGAGTCCATCGTCTCAGTAGGGAACTGGATGCAAGCAGCGAAACTGCAGATTGCTCATAATAAAACGGAAGTATTGTTGGTGAGTAACTGCAAAGCCGTGCAGCGAGCGGAAATCACAGTCGGGGAACACGTGATAACTTCTGAGCGTAGGTTGAAATACTTGAGAGTTATGATCGACGACCGGCTGAATTTCAACAACCACGTCGACTACGTCTGCGAGAAAGCGGAGAAGTCCATTAGCGCGATAGCGAGAATAATGCCGAATAACGCAGGACCTTGCAGTAGCAAAAGGCGTCTCCTGGCTGCTGTATCCTCGTCCATACTGCGGTACGGAGCACCAGCCTGTTCGGCGGCTCTCGAAACCCACCGGAATCGTAGAAAACTGGACCGTACGTTTCGGCTCATGGCGATGCGAGTTGCGAGCGCGTATAGGACGATCTCGTTGGAGGCAGTCTGCGTTATCGCCGGCATGATCCCTATTGGCATCACTCTGGCGGAAGACAGAGAGTGCTACAGACGAAAGGAAATCAGGGGTATCCGGAAAACAGCGAGAGTAGAATCACTCTTGAAGTGGCAGCAGGAATGGGACACGGCGGAGAAAGGCAGGTGGACATATGGGCTCATACCGGTACTATCGACCTGGCTGAACAGGAAGCACGGGGAGGTGAATTTTCATCTGACACAGTTCCTGTCTGGACATGGCTGCTTCAGGCAATATTTGCACCGGTTTGGGCACGCAACGTCGCCACTCTGTCCGGAGTGTGAAGATGTGGAGGAAACACCAGAACACGTGGTATTTGTGTGTCCCAGGTTCACCGCAAGACGCGAGGGGCTGCCTGCCCTTCATGCCGGGAACATAGTAGAGAAAATGTGTCGCGACGAGGGCACCTGGAACGCTGTGAACAGTGTAATCATACACATCATGTCCGAGCTACAGCGGAAGTGGAGGGTCGACCAGCGTAGTAATAACCCCTGACCATAGAAGAGGAACTAATGCGAGGGCTGTTGCAAAGTGTAGTACCCCCACGAGAGTCGTTGTGACGGAGTGCGCGTTATGTTGGAGGGCACTGCCTAATCGGCGCTCCGTTGGGAAGAGAAATCCTGCGAGGGTGGCTGTGACGGGGCGCGCGTCAAGTTGGAGGGCGCTTCCTAATCGGTTCACGTCTCGACAGGTGAGAAACCCCGCGAGGGTGACTGTGACGGGTTGCGCGTCAAGCTGGAGGGCAATTCCTAATCGGTACACGTCTCGACGGGTAAGCGGAATCTGGAGAGCATGGTCAAGAAAATGCTGGCAATGCCTGTTGGTGGATTGAGAGAGGAACATTGCGAGGGTCGTTTCGGCGGAGCGAGAGCCTAGGAGAGCATCATCAAATCGGTGGGTACCCCCACGAGAGTTGCTGTGACGGAGTGCGCGTTATGTTGGAGGGCACTGCCTAATCGGCGCTCCGTTGGGAAGAGAAATCCTGCGAGGGTGGCTGTGACGGGGCGCGCGTCAAGTTGGAGGGCGCTTCCTAATCGGTTCACGTCTCGACAGGTGAGAAACCCCGCGAGGGTGACTGTGACGGGTTGCGCGTCAAGCTGGAGGGCAATTCCTAATCGGTACACGTCTCGACGGGTAAGCGGAATCTGGAGAGCATGGTCAAGAAAATGCTGGCAATGCCTGTTGGTGGATTGAGAGAGGAACATTGCGAGGGTCGTTTCGGCGGAGCGAGAGCCTAGGAGAGCATCATCAAATCGGTGGGTACCCCCACGAGAGTTGCTGTGACGGAGTGCGCGTTATGTTGGAGGGCACTGCCTAATCGGCGCTCCGTTGGGAAGAGAAATCCTGTGAGGGTGGCTGCGACGGGGCGCGCGTCAAGATGGAGGGCGCTTCCTAATCGGTTCACGTCTCGACAGGTGAGAAACCCCGCGAGGGTGACTGTGACGGGTTGCGCGTCATGTTGGAGGGCAATTCCTAATCGGTACACGTCTCGACGGGTAAAAGGAAGCCTGTGCTGCGGATGTGCGTGGCGGAGTACAACGGAAACGTAAATCAGATGTATAGAGAAAAAGGGAAGGATCAACGCTTTCTGACCTAGAGGACCTTGAGAGGAGGATGAGGAAAGCATTTAAAGAGGCCGGAATGCACCATCCTCAATCGGCACTGGAGAGAGTTTCACTGCCACGCAAAGAAGGGGGACTTGGAATAGTCGACATATCTGCACTGTGTGTTGCCCAGGTACGACAACTGCGCGAGTACTTCGCAGAACGCGCAAACCAAAACGCGCTATACCGGGCTGTCTGCGCCGCCGACAGAGGATACAGCGCTCTGCACTTGGCGCAAGCGGAGTACCAACTCAACTGCAATCTGCAGACAGTGGAGGAGAAGATTGCAGCTTGGAAGCAGAAGGCAGTGCATGGTGCCCACCCCCATCAACTGGATCGGCCACACGTCGACAAGGCCGCATCTAATCTGTGGCTAACGCGTGGTGAACTCTCTTCAGTAGTAGAAGCCGACATGATAGCCATCCAGGACAGGATAATGCCGACGAGAAACTGCAGGCGGTACGTCTGGCATCAAGACGTTGATGACCAGGTGAAAACATAGAGCACATTATGGGAGGCTGTCCCGTTTTGGCCAACGCAGCCTACACCGAGCGCCACAACAACGTGGCCCGTATTGTTCATCGACAACTGGCGCTCCAATGTGCTCTACTGGAAGACAACGTACCAAACTACCGGTACCTGCCTGCACCTGTCCTGGAAAATGACCGTTGGCCGTGGAGCTCAAGGAACTGTGGGGGCTAAGGGAGGTCCCAAGAATTGTTCCAGTCGTTCTCTCTGGAACTGGAATTGTCCCGAAGACACTTCTGGAAGCGCTAAAGGTGTTGAATATGGAGAAGGAATTGGCCGGCATCCAAAAGTCGGTCATACTTAGCACCTGCGCGATTGTCCGACAATTTCTCGGTCAGGACTGAAACAGCACGAGCATGCAGATACGTGCATTCCGCAGAGCCTAGTCCCCCTTTGGCATTCAGAAGCCCGGGGGCAGGTGAAAATTCTGGCTAGGTTCGCCTAGTTAAGAAGTGAGATAAGTCTGCCAAAATAGAATATAAGTTGAAGCATTGTTTGTTTACAATGCCTAATTATACTATTAAACCTACGAATTACTTAGGATCTAGATTTAACCTAAAATTCTACGGTGAATTGAAAGGCCAACCTATTGAACAAGCCACTGAAATGTAAGAAAATGAAATTATAATGCTATCTGAAATTAATGCCAAATTAATTTGTAGTTAATAAGTAGTGTAGTGAATAAAACTCGCTGCAGGAATCAGTGCATTGCTTTTCATTGCTGTCCTAACAATTATAGCTGCCGGATTGACTTATACTTTTTTGCTCTGGGGGAAGCGCTCTGGCATAGTTGCAACATTCGTAAAAAGTAAAGTGACTACCAGCCAAAAGTGTTGAATGTCAAAATTCTTCGCCCCGAGATGAAGCTGTCAGTACAAACGAAGTATCGAGCGTATCGAAGCATCGTCAATTGATAATCAGAGTCAGAGACTTTTGATCAAGTCTCTGATTATGACATGCCATACAAATGAAACACAAATTTATGCATAGCTCGAGAAGGAACCAAATTTGACAAGTGGAGGTTTTAGGGGACAATGAATGTTTCTATGGTGATTCGAGATCTCTAGAGAGAGGGCTGCCATACAAATGAAACACAAATTTCTGCATAACTCGAGAACTAATTAGGCAAATTGAACCAAATTTAACAAGTGAATATTTTATCGGTTCATAAATTCGACACTCCTCCCTCCTCTGTAAGGAAGAGTTTCTGTACAAATGAAATATACATTCCTGCATAGCTCGAGAACTAATCGAGCTAATGGAACCAAATTTGGCATGTGTAAAAGAATGTTTCTATGGTGACTCCATTACTTCTCTACGCGGCGATGCCATACAAATGGAACACAAGTGTCTGCATATCTTGGAACCAAATTTGGCATGTGGAGGTTTCAGAGGACAAGAAATGTTTCTATGGTGCTTCGACACTTCTTCTCCTTCTCTGAGGGGGGCTGCCAAACAAATGAAACACGAATTTCTGCATAAATTTAATTCTCTTATATTCCACAGTTACATTGTGGTAAACGTTGTTAATCCATTCGATGCTTGTGCTAACGAAATTGATCTTTGTTCGAAAGTGGAAATGGATTTTCATGTGAAAAAATGCACATCGTATATTCTATTTTTATGAATAAAAATTGGTCACCAAATGTGTTGGCAAGCGCAAAATCCGAGGAAGGAATGGTCCGATTTTAGCTGTCTCTATTTTATAATATTTTCTGTGTCAAACATGTAACGGAGAAATAGAAGAATTTTAGAAGAATCTTGAATGAGAATTGTATCTGAAAATAATTTAATTTGTTTGAGTTTGAGTTGTGGAAGAAGTACTAGGAAATTTGTAGTGAAAGGAAATTGTAAAGGGTCAATCAGAAGATCAACAATGAATAGTGCTGCGGTGGACCCATAAACGTTAGCTTAGTAAGAAAACGTTTAAACGAGAAAAGTATACAAACATACTTTTGTGAATATTCAAATGTATACATACCTTGTAGCATTGTTTTCGTCAGTTGCAACAGTCATGGTGATGTCAACATTATTAAGCATTGACGAAGTATTCGATAACCCATATGCCTCAAAGATACTGGAGTCTTTGATATTGATGTCAAGCTCAAATTTTCCATCACTGAACATATTTTTAGGAAAAGATTATCTGGCACCGAATCACACACGCTCGTCAATTTTGTCATTACATACTTTTATTTGCCCAATTAAGCTGAAACTGGAATGAAACAATAAAAGCAATATATTGTGAGCAATATACAAAAACTAGGGGTGGATGATATCTGTGTTACAATCATAAGGTTGACGTAGGACCACCGTTGGTTTAGTATTCATTTGTTCAAAGTTGTATCTTAATCTATTCCCAATGATAGAAATAGAATTGGAATACTCTTACGCCTAAACGGCTACTGTGTAATAGATAAAAATGTGTATCGATAAGATAGGACTACTCTTACGCCAAAAATGTCTTCTGTAATATACAACAAAAAATATTGCTAGATAAAAATGTACACGAATAAATTCGGCTCTGTTACAGCTGAACTGAATAATAAAATGAACAGATGGAATAAAAAAAAATTTTAAAGATTGTTCAAAATATCAAACTCTTTTTACGCTTCTTTTATGCATGTTTTGCCAATGTATTCAGATGTAAAAATTTTGCAAATCCGTTTAGGACAATAGCAATATCGAAACGGGATTGACTAGGGCGAGCAAAATTGGCTCATCGAACAATGATTTCAAGCAGGTGCCCATTTTCATAGATTTTTGTGATTTCATGTCTGAATTACCCCGTCATTCAGACGGCAAAGAGATACAAACGCTTATATCACATACAACATTTCAGAATTTTTTTTTACTTTCTTGGTGACTAAATAAACGAAATAAACTCTATCGGTTAATCTCAACAACCTCGAAAAGAGTAGCACTGCTTCATTATGATCAAGATAAGCGCAAATTCAATCCTAGTTGGAAGCAGCTTGCGACTGGCACGCGAGCCCAAATAAATTAATAACTTGAACTTATTGAATAACTTGGTATTCCCCAAATAATTTTAGGTGCCCAACCTTAACACTTTCTTCACCATAGTGTCAGTCTAATGCATTGATGACAGGAAACAAACAATGTTAACTGCTTGGATAAAGGCTGAATACTTGCCTCAGCAGAGATTCATTGCTAATTCCCTAGCGTAAATATTTCCCTCCCGCTATCTCCCCTTCTTGTTTATATTTATCAGTACGACTGCATAATTTGCAACACAAAACAATCGTCAATACTGGAATAAAAAAATAGGAGATTGTTGCATCGTTACAGGGCCAGTGCACATGGGAGCAGATACAAATGGGGTTTCAGCGTAGCGAAGATGCACTATTTTTACGTACGCGTTATGAAGCACGCACGTACGCACACAAGTATCCATATATCGATGGCTTAAACTAAATGTACACACACTTATCTCCGTTTTGCGCTGTTCTCAACAGAAGTCCTTTCTGTTAATATTGCCAGTCTAGATTAGCTTAGCTGTCATCCTTTGTGGAGAGAGTTTTCGTACCGTCATGCGAAACCAAATCACTGACAAAATTCCAGAACATTTATTTTCTTGGTGAGCTGACGATAGCCTAACTTGATGATTGTGTAACTAACAATATATAGCTACACAATTGCGTAGCTCAGAACCTTAATGCAATGGCGTCAGTTTAATGCAATGATTGCAATGCCAGAGACATCAATGAGTGAGTAATTTGGTCGCGTTCACAGTTCAATCCGAAACGTAGACATGTGATGACGCAAAACAAGGAAGAACAAGCGTTGTTCACTGTTTCGTATCTAGAACGATACTGAAAGGTTGCCTTTCCTTCCTTTCCTTGTTGAATTAAAGAGACTTTAAACTTCTTCATTTCATTCGTCTCTAGCCTTCAAAAAGGCCCTTGGAAAACTCTACTCTTTCCTCTTATTACTCCTCCACCCCCATTGCCTTGAGAAAACCATTCGATCCATCGCCGTCCAACTCGCCCAGCAAAGGTGTTGTCCAGTCGGTGTCCTCACGAAGAATGAAGTTTGCCTCAGCATAGTTCACTGTTTATACTCTAGGCAAATATTCCCCTTCGTTCTTCTTCTTTTCCTTTGTTCACGCAGACTTTACTTTTTACGATTTCCCCTTCGTGGTCGTCGATAAGTTGCTCGTTATTGACAGCTCTGTTCGGGATAGCACACAAATGGACAGAACAAATGTCGGAAATGCTTCCAATTTTCATCAATTTAAACCATATATAGACTATAGGATTGTAATGTAGGGTAAATTATCTTGGTTTGTCCAATTTGGGGTGTTTTTACGCAACTAGTAAATGCAAATCGATTTTTTTTCATGAAAATCACACATAATCGATACGAGTTTGGGTTTGTTGAAAAGCCCCAAGTCTCTAGTTGCTAATACTACCATAAGGTGTTGAAATTATTCAAATTTTTATGTTTTTTAACGATTTTCCTTAAAGAAGAATTATGATCATGGTTTGACCACCTCTGATCATGGTTTGCCCAAAAAAATGATCATGGTTTGTCCGGTTTTAGAAATCTCTATTTTTGAATAAAACATTCGAATTCACAATTAGATGTTGCATTTATCATTGCTTGAGTTTACTGTCATCATATTGATTCATTCATAATTTAGGCTTTCTTCAGAATATTGCCTTTTCTTGGGCATTTTAGAAGTGTTCCTCCTCAACACAATCAACACAGAAAAACCAAACTTCTGCTATGCGCGAAGCACACCATAAACAAACATAAACAAACTGCAGCGCGCCAAGCGGTTGCCATAGAAATCATGTGGACAAAACAACATTATTGAATTGGACAACTCATGATCAGAATTGAGTTCATCAAAATGCGTTAATTTAATGGTTTAGCTATGTAAATCCGATACAAATGGTGACCAAGCATGATGTTTACAATATTTATAAGTGTTGTAATCCAGAAAAGGTCTGAATATGTGCCAAATAATCATCTGGTGATCGATTAAAAGTTAGCTCGAATGAGGGGCGCATTGACACAAATAGAAGGTGTATTTTATAATCCTTTAAAACATGTGATTTCGTAAAATTATACTATCAAACTACTATAAATCATGTAAAAGGCAATTTCATTTATATGTTTCGAAGCATTCAAAGGCCTTATTTGACACAGGAGCGCTGAATTAGAGCATTCAAAAAAGTGGGCAAACCATGATCATATTTTCGACTGGACAAACCAAGATCATTTATCCTCATATCAAACAAATCTTAGCGAATTTCCGATTCGTTTGGTATGTAAAACGCCGAATCCGTTCATGGCAAAAATAGTTATTAACGTTATCTTTGGTTGGTTCAGGTCAATCACGGAGAGCAACTACGAATTTTACAGTCTACCCAAGCTCAAGTTCGTCAGTTATCGGAAATCAAATTTACGTGCGTACTTCGATCCAATGTCACCTCGGCCTTAGTTTAAGCCAATCCTTTGTACAACTAACAAGCAAATAAATGTTCTTCAGAATATGAGAGTAAACGGGTTGTTCTCGTTATTATTGGCCGAATTCTAGAATACATTATTGATTGTATTTGTTTATTATTGTTTTCATGGTCTCGGGACCTAAGGCGCTATATTATATATGCTTATATATGCGGATGCTTTCGGCTGAGGACGATGGGAGAGCAAAAGTTTTGCTTCGAAATACAACGGTTGTGTTGTCTATCACATGTGTTCTACCAACGACGTTGGAAAAGCGAAGGTTTTGGACCGATAAGCTTCGGGTGTGTGGTCAAACACATGTTTTCGATCGAGGACGATAGGAGTGCAAAAGTTTTCCGCTGAAGTGCATCGGTTGTATTGCCAATCACATGTTTTGGACCGAGGACGATAGGAGTGCAAAAGTTTTGTGCCGACGTGCATCGGTTGTGATGCCAATCAGATGTTTTCTACCGAGGACGATGGAGGAGCAAAATCTTTGCTTCGAGGTGCACCAGTTGTGTTGTCAATCACATGTTTTCGATCGAGGACGATACGAAAGCAAAAGTTTTGCGCCGACGTGCATCGGTTGTGTTGCCAATCGGATGTTTTCTACTGAGGACGATGGGAGAGCAAAAGTTTTGCTTCGAGGTGCATCGATTTTTTTGTCAAATACATGTTTTCGACCGAAGACGATAGGACAGCAAGAGTTTTATGGCCGATTTACACCAGATGTTTGTATTCGACTGAGGACGATGGAAGAGCAAAGGTTTTGTTTCGAGGTACATCGGTTTTGTTGTCAATCAAATGTCTTCGACCGAGGACGATAGGATGGTAAAAGTATTGCTTCGAGGTGCATCGGTTGTGTTGCCAATCGGATGTTTTGACTGAGGACGATGGGAGAGCAAAAGTTTTGTTTGCAAAAGTTTCACGCCGACGTGCATCGGTTGTGTTGCCAATCGGATGTTCTCTACTGAGGACGATGGGAGAGCAAAAGTTTTGCTTCGAGGTGCATCGATTTTTTTGTCAAATACATGTTTTCGACCGAACACGATAGGACAGCAAGAGTCCTAGCTTCCACCCCCCCCCCCCTCCCTCCTTTAGAAAGGGGTAGAGTGTCTATCCACCATGGAAACATTTATCGCATCATAAAACCTCCACATGACAAATTTGGGTTCGTTTTCTTGACTAATTCTCAAGTTATGCTGAAATTTGTGTTTCATTTGTATGACAGTCTTCGTTCAATATTTCTGTGCGACTAGATGTATGCAACTATAACCCAATAATTGACAAGTGTGTTATTTTTTCAAAAAAGACGGGTGGGTAATGTCGGGGACATAACCGGAGTGACGTAGGACTATACAAAGGGGACAGCTTTTGTTAAATATATATTTTAAATATATTGTTTTATTTTCTTCTCCTACGTGAATACCTACCTATCTGCCTGAAAAATGGATTAGTTTACTGTTTACTCTTCATGAATATGTTGATGGTTCTGAAAAGAACCTTTGGTGTTGTGTTTTTGTTATCACTCGATATTCCCATCTTGTTCGGTAAAACCTTCCTGTTTAGCTATTGCGTTTGCCACTCGCCACAGCTTTCACAGTTGGAAAATTTCTTCCCATCCAGCTTGTGACATATTGTTCAGTAAATCACATTTAATGCGACGTGCCGGAGAAACACTTTGCCACTCACTGAAACTAATTGTTGCCTTGATGAGCGCCGAACCGAAGCTGCTCTGTTCTTGATGCGGGTTTTCTGATTGTCGTGAGCAGCTTTGCAAGCCAACTCGAGCACTCCGACGGCCGAAACTCTATAATCGCTGTTAGGTATACTGGTGCTCCGGCACCAATCCGTTCGGCCTAGTTACCCTTGCGGAGCAATCAGTGAATGCGACCAACAGGGAACTGGAGACCTGCACGATTCGAGTGAAGGAAGGAAGGAAGGTCTTGTATTATAGAGACTTTAAACTTTTGCAGTTCATTCGTCTCTAGCCTTGAGAAAGGCCCTTTGAAAACTCTACTCTACTCTACTACTCTACTCCTGCGCTACCACCTCCGCCCTCTTGCCTTGAGAAAGGCACTCGATCCCTCGCCGTCCAGCTCGTCCAGCAACGATGTTGTCCAGTCGGTGACCACACAAAGAATGGTTCGAGTGAGACTTTGCCTTTCCCTTAACTTGTCCTCCTTTGTTACGTCCACGATGCCGATGCCGTACAACCACACGGGTTTACGGTTTGAAAGAAAAATAAGATATTTTTTTGGGGTCCGCGTGTTTTATACTCTAGCGGTACACACTCACAGGATAGAGACAAATCGGCAGACTCAGCCAGAGGGGCGAGTCCAACGAGACGAACGAATGAACGTTAAAAGGGAGCGATGGCAAAAAAATACATTCATTACGATTTGTTCGCTCGTTGGATTCACATGCAGGCTAAAAAGGGTCCTTTTCAGGATCACAAAATTATCTTCAATCTAAAGAGTTTATTGTTTTGTTATCACTCGATATCCCCATCTAGTTCGGCTAAACCTTTCTGTTTAGCGATTGCATTTGCCACTCGCCACAGCTTTCACAGTTGGAAAATTTCTTCCCATCCAGCTTGTGACATATTTTACAGTAAATTACATTCAATGACACGTCGCATTACCACCACTCAGTATCGGATTGGAGGTAATTTCAACCTGTAATTGAACATTTGCGATGACAGTGGTACAGTGTCGACTTTCAATGTGGGATCATAATTTGGACCCCGAACTCTATATTTACAAAAATGTCCAACTAAATATGTCGCATTACAGGTCCGTCCAATTAGCTAAATGTCGAGATATATGTAAATTACTGTACTTTCAATCTAGAAGCAATTTAAGAATTGGTGAAAATCAATAAGCTCAGAACAACTGCCAAATTCACATACTCATCATATCCTGACAATCAAATTATGAAAAAATCAATTTGTGTTTTATTATTATATTGGATATTGTTTTAGAAAGCATTGAACTGTATTTCCTAAACTCTTTTTTGGAATGTTTAATGGCCCTGAAAAGCGCCTTGTTTTATGGAATGGTTCCAATTTAGAAAACTTAGTACTCGTGGTATTGAAAAAAACCATTTCGAACGCCCTCGATGCCGCCTTGTTCTGAATTTGCCACCAAAGCAGTTTGTATAAAGAACAAACTTTTTTCTTCTGCTAACTCCATTCTTTGTGTGGACACCGACTGGACAACATCGTTGCTGGACGGGCTGGACGGCGAGGGATCGAGTGCCTTTCTCAAGGCAAGAGGGCGGAGGTGGTAGCGCTGGAGTAGAGTAATAGAGTAGAGTAGAGTTTTCAAAGGGCCTTTCTCAAGGCTAGAGACGAATGAACTGCAAAAGTTTAAAGTCTCTATAATACAATACCTTCCCTTCCTTCCTTCTTTCTGCTACCTCCATTCTTTGTGTGGACACCGACTGGACAACATCGTTGCTGGACGGGCTGGACGGCGAGGGATCGAGTGCCTTTCTCAAGGCAAGAGGGCGGAGGTGGTAGCGCTGGAGTAAAGTAGAGTAGAGTTTTCAAAGGGCCTTTCTCAAGGCTAGAGACGAATGAACTGCAAAAGTTTAAAGTCTCTATAATACAATACCTTCCTTCCTTCTGCTACCTGATGCCGTTTTGCGATTGCGTTTGCCACTCGCCACTCGCTGCAACTGCCTGTTGTTGTCTTGATGTGTTCTGTTCTGAATGCGGGTTTTCTTATCGTCGCGAGCAGCTTTACCAGCCAACTCGATCACTTCGGCGGCCGAAACTATATAACGCCGGCTAGGTGGACTGGTGCACTGGTACTAACGCGCTCGGCCTAGCTACCATTGCTGAGCAATTGGCGGATACACCTACGGGGAACTGTACACCTGCACGGAGTGGGACTTTGCCTTTCCCTTCACTTGTCCTCCTTTGTCACGTCCACAACCACACAGGTTTATGGTTTGAAAGAAAATGAGATATTTTTTTGGGGTCCGCGCGTTTGTACTTTAGTGGTACACGCTCACAGGATAGAGACAAATCGGCAGACTCAGCCAAAGGGGCGAGTCCAACGAGACGAACGAATGAGCGATGGCAAAAAAATACATTCATTACGATTTGTTCGCTCGGTGGATTCACATGCAGGCTAAAAAAGGTCCTTTTCAGGATCACAAAATTATCTTCAATCTAAAGAGTTTATTGTTTTGTTATCACTCGATATCCCCATCTTGTTCGGCTAAACCTTTCTGTTTAGCGATTGCGTTTGCCACTCGCCACAGCTTTCACAGTTGGAAAATTTCTTCCCATCCAGCTTTGTGACATGTTGTACAGTAAATTACATTCAATGCAACGTGCCGAAGCGCCACTCAGTGTCGCATTGGAGGCGATTTTAACCTGTAATTGAACATTTGCGATGACAGTGGTACAGTGCCGACTTTCAATGTGGGGTCATAATTTGGATCTCTATGTTTACAAAAATGTCCAACTAAATAAGTCGCATTACATGTCCGTCCAATTAGCTAAATGTCGAACTAATTGTAAATTACTGTACTTTCAATCTGGAAATAATTTATGAATTGGTGAAAATTGAATAATCAGGAAAGTTCCCAACTATCAATAAGCTCAGAACAACTGCCAAATTCACATACTCATCAGATCCTGGCAAACAAATTATGAAAAAAAAATCAATTTGTGTTTTATTATTATTTTGGATAATGTTTTAGAAAGCATTGAACTTTATTTCCTAAACTCTTTTTTGGAAGGTTTAATGGCCCTGAAAAGCGCCTTGTTTTATGGAATGGTTCCAATTTAGAAAACTTAGTACTCGTGGTTTTGAAAAAAAACCATTTCGAACGCCCTCGATGTCGCCTTGTTCTGGATTTGCCACCAAAGCAGATTGTATAAAGAACAAACTTTTTTCTTCTGCTACCTGCTGCCGTTTTGCGATTGCGTTTGCCATTCGCCACTCGCTGCAACTGCCTGTTGTCTTGATGTCCACCGAACCGAATGTGTTCTGTTCCGAATGCGGGTTTTCTTATCGTCACGAGCAGCTTTGCCAGCTAACTCGATCACTTCGGCGGCCGAAACTATATAACGCCGGCTAGGTGGACTGGTGCACTGGTACTAACGCGCTCGGCCTAGCTACCCTTGCGGGGAACTCCAGATCAACAAGGTTCGAGTGGGATTTTGCCTTTCCCTTCACTTTTCCTCCTTTACCATGTCCAGACATGGCTGCTTGGGTTGGTTTGTTGATGTGTTGTGATGCGAACCGATGTGGTGTACGGATGAATGAGAATGATCGTTACGGCAGCGGAGCGGGGATTTTTAAGCTGACTGGCTGGCTCGAGAATTACGCATGTTTGAGACTGCGACCAATGTTTCGTTCATTTTTTTTTCTTTTTCCTTCCCAATCGTGCTTCATTCTATTTCGCTGCTGCTCTGGTTGCCCGTTTTGGTCGGTACGATTTGAGGAGCACAAAATGGACCAATCAAAAATGGGTACATAGGGCATTTTGACAATGCTTGATATTTCACAATTATTCAATTATTTATCTCATGAAAAATGAAATGTTATTCGTTATGATAGATGCGTAGATATATTTCCTATCAATTGATGCAAAAACCTTTGCGATCTATTGAGAAATGCTCGAGTTATAAGCGTTCCAAATCTTGCATTTTTTCCTACTTGTTCAGTGCCTAGATTTCCATTTCACCCCCTATATCTTCCGGTTAGACGTAGTCCTACGTCAAAAGGCTAATAGGCTTTAATTTGATATGTCGATCATCTGAATCGGTCCTGTAGTTCAAAAGTAAAAATTTTTTGAAAAAAAGGCATTTTTGGGGAAAAGGGAAAAATGATTTTTGGACCATCGGTTCACTTTAAAAAATCATAACTTAAAAACAAAAAACGCCTCTCTCGTTTCAAGATATGTTATGAAAAATTTCTCAGCTTTAGAAAAAAAATTATATATTAGGCTGTCAAAAAAGTCCTGCGGTATTTCCGCGAGGTGTCGTTGTAAGCGCGTAGTTCTAGTTGTATTCATTGTATCGAGTCATACTATAGTTTGTTGGAAAGGTGCGCGCTATAATATAGTACTTGACAGTGTTTTGTTTGGTTAAGTCGTTCGTGAGTTATAGTGTCGCAAATATGGAGCAAAATAAAGAGAAAATCCGACATATTTTACAGTACTACTATGACAAAGGCAAAAATGCATCTCAAGCTGCCAATAAAATTTGTGCAGTTTATGGACCCGATACAGTTTCCATTTCCACCGCACAACGATGGTTTCAACGTTTTCGTTCTGGTGTAGAGGTCGTCGAAGATGTGCCACGCTCCGGAAGGCCTGTCGTCGAAAATTGCGACAAAATCGCTGAATTAGCCGAGATAGACCGGCATAGTAGCAGCCGTAGCATCGGCCAAGAGCTGGGGATAAGTCATCAAACCGTTATTAACCATTTGAAGAAGCTTGGATTCACAAAGAAGCTCGATGTATGGGTGCCACACATGTTGACGCAAAAAAACATCTATGACCGTATCGACGCATGTGAATCGCTGCTGAATCGCAACAAAATCGACCCGTTTCTGAAGCGGATGGTGACTGGCGATGAAAAGTGGGTCACTTACGACAACGTGAAGCGCAAACGGTCGTGGTCGAAGCCCGCTGAAGCGACTCAGACGGTGGCCAAGCCCTCATTAACGGCCAGGAAGGTTCTGCTGTGTGTTTGGTGGGATTGTCAAGGAATAATCTATTATGAGCTGCTTCCCTATGGCCAAACGCTCAATTCGGACCTGTACTGCCAACAACTGGACCGCTTGAAGTTAGCACTCATGAAGAAGAGGCCATCTTTGATAAACAGAGGCCGCATTGTCTTCCATCATTACAACGCCAGGCCACACACTTCTTTGGTGACGCGCCAGAAGCTCCGGGAGCTCGGATGGGAGGTTCTTTTGCATCCGCCGTATAGTCCGGACCATGCACCAAGTGACTACCACCTGTTTTTGTTCGTGGCGAACGAGCTAGGTAGTCAGAAGTTAGCCACAAAAGAGGCCTGTGAAAATTGGCTATCCGAGTTTTTTGCTAATAAGGAAGCGAGCTTCTATAACAGGGGTATTATGAAGTTGGCATCTCGTTGGGAACAAGTAGTCAGAAGTTAGCCACAAAAGAGGCCTGTGAAAATTGGCTATCCGAGTTTTGACGTAGAACTACGTCTTTCATTAAGGGTGCCAAATCAGAAAACAGGTCACGTTTTTTGAAATAAAGTTAACGTTAATAACTATTTTTGCCGCGAACGGATTTTGGCGATTTACATACTAAACGAATCGGAAATTCCGTAAGATTTGTTTAATATGCTATGCATTAGAATCCCCTGGTTATTAAATGGTTAAAATTCATGAAAACTTTAAGCGTTTCCATTTTCCCATACATTTGTTCTGTTCATTTGTGTGCTTTCCCGAACAGAGATGCCAATAACGAGCAACCTATCGACGACCAACGGAGGGGAAATCGTAGGATTTAAAGTCTCCGTGAACAAAAAAAAAGGAGAAAAATGAAGGGGAATACTTGCCAAGAGTATAAACAGTGGATCTCGCTGAGGCAAACTTTCACACCATTACATTCGGGATCAACCGTCGTCGCGTTAAGAAGTGTCTTTCGGTACCTAGTAAAGTGTTGAAAATACTGCCTTTCTCAAGGCATTTTGCCCTTTTCCAGTTCAGTGTGCTCTTAATATGAAAACTTCGTCGGATGTAAACCAGAGTTCAGTGGATCACAAATCTAAAAGGAAAAAACGTGGTCATTCAGCAGATGGCATGGAAAATCAGCTTCTTAACAGGAACCCGGACTGTATGCAAACAGAGCCAGATGGCCCAGCAGAAGTTCAGCCGAAAAAATCAACTCATAAGAAGAAACAACCTCCACTGGTTGTTAAAAATGTGGAAATAAAAACCCTCGTCGAATCAATTCCAAAATGTGGTGTGAATCCGATGTTTAAAATCACTCGGTTCGGAACAAAAATTATTTGCGACTCAGCTGAGGAATTCAACAAAGTGGAAAAATATATACAGAAATGCGAGTATGAATACTACACACACGACAAACCTGGAGAAAGACCCTATCGAGTTGTTCTTCGTGGTCTTCCATTGGTCGACCCTAAGGAGCTTCAATCACTGTTACAAAGCGAATGCAAACTTGAATGCAATGCCGTACACATCATCAAACGAAAACTCGAGTCTGTGAATCAAGATGATGCAATATATCTTGTTCAATTCCAAAAAGGGTACGCTACCCTTAAGAAGCTGCTTGAGGTCAAATATGTTGCGAATTTCTTTATCCGTTGGCAGGCCTATCGTAATAAGCGTGCTGACGTAACTCAGTGTATGAATTGCCTGTACCACGGTCATGGAACTCGAAACTGCCACCTGAAGGGCAGGTGTAACAATTGTGGAGCTGCTCATGCTACGGAAAGCTGTCCAACGAAAACTGAACCAGCCAAAAGATGTGCAAATTGTGCAGTGTCACATCCAGCAACAGATCGTAGTTGTCCTAAACGCGCCGACTATATACGTATCCGGCAACAAACAACACATTCAAATCGAACAAGTAGAACATCAACCAAAAGACCACCTGTGCCAGAATTCAATGAAAAAGAGTTTCCTCCTATGCCAAACTCTGTGGAACCAATACGACCTTCAAATTCAGTAAGCTCTCAGATTCCAAGTTACGCCGGAAGCTACTCTCGTTGTCTTGATCCTCGCATCAGAGCTAAAATGCAAGAACAAGCTGTAAATCCCAGCCCAACGGAAAGCGATCAAGCCTTATACAGTTCCTCTGAATTGTGGGCAATTTTCAACGAGCTCTGTGAACGTATAAAACTGTGCAAAAATCGCGTGGACCAAATGCAGGTTCTTAACGATATGATGTTCAGATATGGGGTCAATTGAGCCCCGCAAAATCAGAATTGCAAATTGGAACGCTCGCTCTGTTCGACCGAAGAAGATTGAATTGTGCAACTTTTTGACCCAACAAAATATCGACGTGGGCATTATCACAGAAACCCGGCTAAACCCTTCTATTAATTTCTCGCTTCCAAATTACATTAAAACCCGGCTAGATCGTTCCAATCAAAGTGGTGGCGGTGTGGCAATCATAATCAGGCGTGGCATCAAGTTCGAAATAATTTCTCATCCAAAGACAAAAATCATCGAGGCAGTAGGCGTGAAAATCCATAGTTTTCGTGGTCACATTACGTTTTTTGCTGTTTATACACCAAGACAGTGCGTGGATAGAAACGGTTCGTCAAATATCTTTGTAGAGGACTTGGAGAAACTTACTAATAATAGATCAAGGTTCGTGATTGCAGGCGATCTTAACGCTCGTCATGGCTTGTGGCTGAATCAAATTTGTAATAAAAATGGCAAACTATTAGCCGATCATCTCTGTTCTGGAACCTGTTCCATCCACTTCTCGGATGAACCAACATTTTTATCACCATCGGGATCAACTTCCACGATAGATTTGTTTCTGTCAGATTTGCCATTATCGAAACCGATTACACACTATGGGTTAAGTTCCGATCACTATCCGGTGGTGTGCGAATTGGAATGCTCTCCAACTTCAGTTCCAGCTATGAAGCGCAGAGATTATCATGGAGTTGATTGGGTGGCCTTCAACCGAATAGTTGATACACATCTTCCTGATGATCCGATACTATCAAGTACAGAAGCGATCGAAAACCACTTGGGCATTTTTGAACATGCAATCCACGTTGCAGAGGACACTTGCGTCCAATGGGTACCTGTTAGAGAGACATACATCGCAATCGATTCATATACAAAACGTCTAATTCAGCAGAGAGACGCCGTACGAAGACAGTTTCAACGAACGGGTTGCCTAAACAAGAAACAAGAAACCCGCTTTCTCAGTCATCTCATTGCTGATCGGATGGGGTATATTAGAAACCAGAAGTTTGCTAGTGAGATAGAGCGTCTAGGAATACATTCAAACCCTTTTTGGAAATTAACGAAAATACTAAAACGGAAACCGAAATCTTTACCTCCACTAAAGGATGATTTAGGTGGAATACTGGTATCACCGTCGGAGAAGGCGAATGCTATCGCGAAAAAATTAGTTGAGGCCCATAACCTAGGAGGAAACATCGTAAGTTCAAACGAAGCTGCAGTTGAACAATCAATTATACAACTAAACATGCGAAATGAAAACCCAGTTGCTGTTAATGTAACGGCAGCCGACGTTAACATGGCTGTGAAACTCGGGAAGAATATGAAGGTCCCGGGAACCGATGCTATTTTCAACTTAGTACTGAAAAAATTAAATAACAGAACCTACAACTTCTTGGCCGCTATCTTCACCAGGTGTTTCCAATTGGAATATTTTCCTACCAGATGGAAAACAGGTAAAGTCATTCCGATACACAAACCAGGGAAAGATCCTACGCTTCCAGCGAGTTACAGGCCAATCACGCTTCTGTCTGCGGTGAGCAAAATTTTTGAACGTATAATCCTCCAGCGGCTGATGATACATATCGATCAACAACAAATCATTATTCCGGAGCAGTTTGGATTTCGCAAACGTCATTCCACAGTACACCAATTGGTTCGTGTGGAAAAAATCATCAAGAGGAACAAGGCTTTATCTAACAACTGTGCTATGGTGCTACTAGACGTGGAGAAGGCCTTCGATAACGTTTGGCACGATGGCCTAATCCATAAATTAGTAGGAGCAAATTTCCCACTGTACCTAGTAAAAATGGTGCGTAGTTATTTGAAGACGAGAAAATTTCGTGTGCATATTACTGGTTCCTGCTCTGAACTATGTGATATTTCTGCGGGTGTACCTCAAGGCAGTCTTTTGGGCCCCATTCTATATGTGATATACACCTCCGACGTTCCCCAACTACCAGCTGGTTGCAGTCTTGCATTATACGCAGATGACAGCGCCATCATTGCGAATGGCAGGATACCAGTACATTATAGATCAAGACTTCAACGAGGAGTAACGAGTTATGTGGAATACCTTCATAGTTGGAAGATTAAAGTAAATGAGGGAAAAAGTCAAGTTATTCTGTTTAAGCATCGCCCTTCGCCGAAGTTATCCCCTCCACCAAACTGCTACATCAGTGTAAACGGCAGACGCGTGAATTGGACCAACGAAGTAAAGTACCTCGGAGTTATTATGGACGATAAATTACTGTACCGTGTACACACGGATGAAATCAGGCGTAAATGTATTGGTCTATTGCAGTCCCTATACCGATAAATCGAAGATCCAAGCTTCATTTGGAATATAAATTAGCAGTATTCAAAATGATTATTGCTCCTGTTGTTAATTACGCCATGCCGGTATGGGGTTCCTGTGCTGAGATGCACAAGAAAAAACTGCAAATAGTGCAGAACAAACTCTTGAGGATGATCCTTGATGCACCACCTCGAACTAGAATTAGAGACCTGCATAGTATTTCCGGGTGCAAAACCATTCAGCAACGTATAGACGAGTCCTACGAGTGGTTAACAGCGAGCGCTGCATCGTCTGAACATCGTCTCATTCATGAGCTAACAAATTAGGAAATTATGAAAATTTAGGTTAAGTAGGTTATAAAATTAAAATCAATATATGATGAAGATTCATCAAATCTAAAAATAAATTTACACAACAAAAATTTAAAAAACAAACATAATAATAATGTAAATGGTTGTAAAGGTTGAAAAATTGAAAATTGTATCTCTTGAAAATGAAAACATATGTATAACACTATAGAACTGAATAAAATTATAATTAATCTTTAAAAAAAAAAAAAAGGCAAACTTTCATTCGGCATCGGACTGTTGAGTAATCCAGTTCACTTTGCTTTTGCTTCGATCTAAGATTGGACCCCACCAGTGGTAATCCAACTTTGATATCGTCGTTTGGCTTTTCTGTTCGATTTTCGCGTTATTCGTATCGTGTGTTTTTCTTTCCGCGTCATAAATTGGACGCTTCACATAGTGTGTGATGAGCAAGAAGAAGAGGAAGGCAGGCTCTAGCCCTGCAAAAAACGACCGCATTGCCAGGGGCAATAAAATTTCGAGGCAAGCGTCATCCAATGATGCACGCGATGTTGATGCAGTGAAAAGCGCTCGCACTGAACCGAGCCTTCGTGAGTGTGACACCGCATCGTACAACAGCGAAGTAGGCGATTTCGACGCGTCGGTCGAAAATGTAAACGCTGTTACCCAGACAGCAACCAAAATCAAGCTCCCCCCGCAGGTGGTGAAGGCGGTCGCTCTTGAAAAACTCATCAGCGAATTCGCATCGATGGGTGCTACAGCAGAGTACAAGCTGTGTGGCATAATTCAGTTTTTTTTCCAAGCAGTTAACATTGTCTGTTTTCCGTCATCATAAGGGTTCGTTGGTGCCTTTGAGAATGCATCAATTCATTAAACTGACGTTATGGCGAAGCAAGCGTTAATATTGTGCGCCAAAAAATAATTTGGGGAAAACCAAGTATCTTGAATGTCTTACTGGAATGTTATAAATTATTTGGGTTCGCGTGCCAGTCGCACAACTGCCTTCAACTAGGATTGCATTTGCACTAATATTGATCATAATGAAGTATTGCTACTGTTTTCGAGGTTGTTATTAACAAAAAAAAGTTTATTTCGCTTGTTTAGTCACCAAGAAAACAAATGTCGTTCTGGAATTTTGTATGTGATTAGGTTTCGCTTGCCAGTAACAAAACTTCTTCCACTAAGGGTGACAGCTGCGCTTCTCTCGAGCATGAGAAAGTAATGCTTTTTTTCGAGGTCAGTAATATTAAAAGGAGCGTATCTTTTGAGAATAGCGCAAAATGATGCGAAGTGTTTATATTCCTAGTAGTTTCAAGCCACCAATGTATGGCTCTGTATGCATGCTATGGCGAACGCTTGTTTGGCGCTTGGTTTACGTTGTACGAACGATGCCTAGAGGTGCGATTGCTTTGAGGCGATACTAAATAACATGTAACATGATATTTTGACGTAGGACTACGTCTAACCGGAAGATATAGGGGGTGAAATGGAAATCTAGGCACTGAACAAGTAGGAAAAAATGCAAGATTTGGAACGCTTATAACTCGAGCATTTCTCAATAGATCGCAAAGGTTTTCTATCAATTGATAGGAAATATATCTACGCATCTATCATAATGAATAACATTTCATTTTTCTTGAGATAAATAATTGAATAATTGTGAAATATCAAGCATTCTCAAAATGCACTATGTGCCCATTTTTGATTGGTCCATTTTGTGCTCCTCAAATCGTACCGACCAAAACGGGCAACCAGAGCAGCAGCGAAATAGAATGAAGCACGATTGGAAAGGAGAAAGAAAAAAATGAACGAAACATTGGTCGCAGTCTCACACATGCGTTATTCTCGAGCCAGCCAGTCAGCTTAAAAATCCCCGCTCCGCTGCCGTAACGACATTCTTTGTGTGGACACCGACTGGACAACATCGTTGCTGGACGAGCTGGACGGCGATCGAGTGCCTTTCTCAAGGCAAGAGGGCGGAGGTGGTAGCGCTGGAGTAGAGTAATAGAGTAGAGTAGAGTTTTCAAAGGGCCTTTCTCAAGGCTAGAGACGAATGAACTGCAAAAGTTTAAAGTCTCTATAATTCAAGACCTTCCTTCCTTCCTTCCGTAACGATCATTCTCATTCAAACCGTACACCACATCGGTTCGCATCACAACACATCAACAAACCAACCCAAGCAGCCATGTCTGGACATGGTAAAGGAGGAAAAGTGAAGGGAAAGGCAAAATCCCGCTCGAACTGTGTTGATCTGGAGTTCCCCGCAAGGGTAGCTAGGCCGAGCGCGTTAGTACCAGTGTACCAGTCCACCTAGCCGGTGTTATATAGTTTCGGCCGCCGAAGTGATCGAGTTGCCTGATGAAGCTGCTCGCGACGATAAGAAAAACCGCATTCAGAACAGAACACATCAAGACGACAACAGGCAGTTGCAGCGAGTGGCGAGTGGCAAACGCAATCGCAAAACGGCATCAGGTAGCAGAAGAAAAAAGTTTGTTCTTTATACAAACTGCTTTGGTGGCAAATCCAGAACAAGGCGGCATCGAGGGCGTTCGAAATGGTTTTTTTCAAAACCACGAGTACCAAGTTTTCTAAATTGGAACCATTCCATAAAACAAGGCGCTTTTCAGGGCCATTAAACCTTCCAAAAAAGAGTTTAGGAAATACAGTTCAATGCTTTCTAAACCAATATCCAAAATAATAATAAAACACAAATTGAATTGATGGGAAGAAAATTTCCAACTGTGAAAGCTGTGGCGAGTGACAAATGCAATTGCTAAACAGAAAGGATTAGCCGAACAAGATGGGGATATCGAGTGATAACAAAACAATAAACTCTTTAGATTGAAGATAATTTTGTGATCCTGAAAAGGACCCTTTTTAGCTTGCATGTGAATCCAACGAGCGAACAAATCGTAATGAATGTATTTTTTTGCCATCGCTGCCTTTTAACGCTCATTCGTTCGTCTCGTTGGACTCGCCCCTTTGGCTGAGTCTGCCGATTTGTCTCTATCCTGTGAGTGTGTACTGCTAGAGTATAAAACACGCGGACCCCAAAAAAAATATCTTATTTTCTTTCAAACCGTAAACCCGTGTGGTTGTACGGCATCGGCATCGTGGACGTAACAAAGGAGGACAAGTTAAGGTAATGGGCTCCACTACCACATTCCACGTATTCGGTCCCACACGTTGCTGGACATATTCGGCTGTATGGCAAATGCGAGAATTACCTCATACGCACATTTTTAGTTTGATTAATCGTCAAGATACGCCTTTGGGGAATCGATAGTGTTATTTCCTCGGGAATCCCATATTCATCTACTGATCAACTACTCTCCTGTATACTAAAATCTGCTCGAGTCAAAATTACCCAATCGGATCCCAATATTGCATTATGTAACCCGTTTGACTCAAGTCCAATAGGGTCGTGCAAATGTGTCAAACAATTCGACACAGATCTCATTGAACTTCATGTTCCATTTTTATGAAGGGAAAATGACAATGAATTTTCGGATGAAAGCTTTTGAAACAAAAATCATATATGAAAAAAGGCTCTCATATATGTTCTGTGTAATGTGGGGGAACAAAAATTGTGTCTGATAATGATTCTATATTATGGATAAAAGTTTGGCGGAAATGCGAGAAGATGTATAGAGAAATAATTAAATTAAGGCTATGACTAAGTCTCCAAGGTATTTAAACAACTTTGAGTAATAATTTTTATTCAAATTTTAACAATGTAAAATGGCTTCCGGTTCTACTAAGTATTTTTCACCAGTCAGTAATTGAATGAAATTAATATAAATTTTCTCAATTTCAATTTTCTACTTTGCTACAAATTGTTAAAACAGTCATACACACTTACACTTATGCATTAGTTATTGTTCATTTAACGACCAAAATATTTTTACTAGATTCAATATATATGGCAATGATTGATATGAGGTACATACTAGGGGGGGCATCGCTGATTAATGGTCAGTTGCACCCCAATAGGAAGTATTCCGTGTCGGTCACACAGATAGAGCACTGTAGACTGCACATCCCAATTATGAGAATCTTTGTAATACTAATCTCGAACCAACCGCGAGTAATCGGTTACAAATTACTAACATAGTCGTAAGACAAAAATTGTCAAAATATTGAACTCCCGGCCCCGTCAGGCTAACGCCATATGTACCTTAATAAAATATATATTTTTTTGAAAAAAAAGTTTGCCAGGTCAGCTAGTAATTTGATATTATAATGACGAGTTTTGGACTTCCAAGAAATTTATATTAAAAGTGAATTGTAAAGGGTCAATTAGAAGATGAATCAATGAACAGTTCTACGATTGGACCCATGATCGTAAGTACGAAAACGTGAATGTTTGAATGTATTGATAACAAAAAATAATTTTTTGGCGGGACGAAGTTTGCCGGGTCAGCTAGTAAATGAATAAATAAATAAACTTCGCCTGCGAATGACAGATCTGTAATGTCCGAAAAAGAACCTGAGACTATTGAGAACCAGAGCAGAGGGTCCAAAGCCCCCGAGAAGAATGATTGTAATAGCTGTTATATACAAAGAAGATATGGTTAAACCCCAAAAGAATTCCCTCCGTGACCTACTCAGGTAAAAAAAAAATCATATATCACTAAATATTTCTTGTTATAAGTTTCTTGGATACCTTCTCAGGTTGCGAAAAATAACCTCGGTCGAGAAAATTTAAATAAATTTGAAATTTCCAACTTTAAATTCCGAAAGTAAATTGAAATAAAACACACTTAGAATTCGAATTTCGATGAAACTTTTATTTCAAATTAAAGTTTGGTTTATGCCATTATGTGTGAAATACAACATCATTCAAATGTCCACCTAGGGCTTCCTCGCACACCTTCATCCGGAACAGGTAATTTTCGATGACTTTTCGGCACATATGGGGCGGTATCTCGGTCATAACTTCACGAATGTTGTCTTTCAAATGTTCAAGAGTTTGCGGAGAGTTGGTATAGACACGGTCTTTCGCATAACCCCACAGAAAAAAGTCTAGCGGGTTCAAATCGCATGATCTAGACGGCCAATTGGCATCACCAAAACGCGAAGTTATGCTTCCCTCAAATTTCGTTCGCAATATGGCCATGTTTGGTCGTGTTGTGTGGCACGTGGCGCCGTCCTGCTGAAACTATATGTCATCCGTATCCATATCTTCAATTTGTGGCAAAAAAAAATCGGTTAACATGCGGCCATAGCGCTCACCATTCACAATTACCGTCTCGCCGTCCTCATTTTCAAAGAAATACGGCCCGATGACTCCACCAGACCATAATGCACAATAAACAGTGACTTTTGGCGAATGCAATGGCCTCTCAACAATCACGTGTGGTTTTTCTGAGCCCCATATACGGAAATTTTGGGTGTTCACATAGCCACCGAGCTCGAAATGTGCCTCATGCGTGGACGTGGCCGGCTATTTAAAGCTCATATCACCGAAAATTTCACAATGAGAATGATTTGCTACTCCCAAGCATCATTCAGTGTGTTCTGTGTGCAACTTCGGTGATTCAGGTCAATCACGAAGAGCAACTACGAAGTGAACTGTCTACCCAAGTGCAGGCTCAAATAGTTAAATCAATATATAAATAAATACCCCAGTCGACACCATGGGGAGGTAGGGTTGGAGTTACTGAACGAGAAGCTAAGCATTACGAATGGGGTCTATTTTATGCCTGCATGGTACGGTACATATATTCGTTTATATAAATAGATGTCGGTTCTTACTGCCATATTAAATTGAAAACAAAATGGACTGATTATCTCGCAGACATAGATTACTAATCAAAATTACTACTTAAGTCATTACCCGAACATATTTATTTCATAACATGTCGAAAAAATTTCTAATCCGGGAAAATCCTAGGCCGATTGGGTATTGATCTCGATTCCTATGTTAGTGCTCGCCCGGAATTTATAAGGGAACTCCCGCTTTACTAGATATCCGACAACGCTCGACAAATGCAATCGTTTTCAAGACCAAAGAGTTGAGCTAACCTAAGCCTAATTCCAACCGATTTCTCAGGTCCGACATTCAACTGAACCTATCAACCTTAATCTGCAATAACATGCCACAACCCATATAAATCTTGCCTAAGATTATCTGTCCCTAGTATCACTCCTATTGGTATGATCGTACGGAAACTCATAAAAACGAGTGGTTCTATAGTTGTGAAACGCAGTGTATATCACATCGAACTCAATAGAACAATGTGAATTTTTTTTTCATACAATCAGTTTTTGAATCTTCCAATGTGAACTATTATGAACACAAACACAAAGCATATTCTTCATAGTCATTAAGCATGATCAGCGTTTGTACCGAATCACCGATATTTAAACATTATTATCTTGGCACTTTTCATGATTAGTTCATCTTTAGATAATAAAATTGAACATGTTGCCATAAGTCCATAAGTCCATAAGTTTTTTTGCGTTAACTCGGGTGGCACCCTTCCATCGAGATTCCATTCAATTGGTTTCTAACGGAATTTGTGCAATATTGAACTGCTGACAATCGAAACACGATTGTCACATCTGACGATTTTCATTATTTTATGAACACTTCGACATTACAGTATTAGGAACATAAACTTTATTCACATTCATAGCTAACTCTCCAGCGTTTTCAGCTTTATCGAAGTAATACCTATTTTATTCTTGTTCGTATTCATCTTCGACGCGCTGACAAAATTGAGTCAGACGATCACAAAACGGTCTGAAAGCTTTGTAGTACGGAATCTTATCTTTCTAACGCTACTTAGGGAAAACGAACCGCACTTATAAAACATAAGATATCGATCAGTAGAGCCGGAAAGAATAATGGATTTCTTTTTCCTTAAACAAATATTTGGGCCAAATGAGCTGAAATTGGAAAAAGATATCACGGCTTTTTGTATCAATTAATTTATTATCCTCTTTGGCGTCATGAAAACATAGAGATAGATTACTTGACGCACTTCAATTTTGTCACATGCACTTAAAATATTGTAAGGACGAAGGAACCTACTTCAAATATTAGAATAATTGAATTGAATCTCAACAATACCATCAAACACAAAGTTCACAACTTTTGAAAGACATAGCCTAATTCATTTAGAAAAATGCGTTATATGATGATGTGTCATAAATTATTTTGTTGAAACACTTCAAAATAAAAAGCATCACTTACCATATGCCATACACTATATGCTTCACGAATGAAAGCGTAATTAACCGTTGAAATCACGCTGCAAATCACGAATAATACATCTAAACACATATTTGTGATTCTTTTAGTATTCTGTATTTATAGTTGAACATCCACAGTGTTGATGTTAGAATCAATCAGCGGTAATCCGAATACTTATTTCGAATTAGGCTTTTCATCGTTTCTCTGGAACGCGTAATTAATGATAACCACAACTACCACATTATAATTTGTTTCGATAGTAAATTAATTCGGCACTTCATGATAGAATATTCTCCTCACACATTACACACTTCGATTATTTCCCTCACTGGCTGTTACTAACCTGCTAAAATTCAAGTACTCCAACACTCATCGGATTGAATAAACCTTCGTTCATCAAACCATATTCTCCAGCACATGTGGTGTTAATTTAGCCTGAATGAGATCTTCACCATTAGACTCAGCAAACAACGTTTCATATGAACAAATATACAAATAAGAAACTCTTGACCGTTGCAAATTCAAAGGAATGATATCACATGCCAGCTATTGACATACCGCCAACCCACTTCATAAACTTTCACACGCTGAAGAATTACCGTACAAATAACAATGTTCTCCCCAAGACATAAGCGAAGCGACTGATATCGATTGCCGTTGGATATTTCCAACCCATCTTCTACAGATGCCATAAATTGGCGAAAATACATCGGTTATGTTTCATGAGCATGCGCTTGCAAGGAAACTCTCGTTTGTTTCGACCCTAACAATGTTGCCAATTCGAAGTATGAGGATGATTGAATGAAACTTGATAAGAAGCTGTCCACATACCATGTGGGTATTCCTTACATCCACTCCCTTGTTGTCTACGTGGACATTCCTCCGGATTTGAAGATTTTGAAAAAAAATGTATATATACTAACTGCGTTTTACTGTGATGTTATTATATAAATACGTCTTCGTGTGAAATCTTTCGAAACAGTTCAACTGTTCCGTTGAATATGAGACACTTTTGCTGTTGATGCTATATATTTTTTTATATATGAGACTATTCAGATGACATAAGACACTTATCCAAACAATTAGCTCTTTAAAAACAACTACTTTAACATAATTTGAACCAGTAGTTACTCAAATTATGATTTCTGCGTATCCGAAATGATCAGAACTTTTCACTTTAGGTAAACAAAGATTTTGTCTCTTGGGACACTCATGCGATTATTCAAATAACATGGGGCATTTATGCAAACAGTAATTTACGTTGCTCCTTTCAGATCGGCCTGTAAAAAGCTTTTCTGAACTCTAATCCATCCGATTTGGAGCCCTGAAAAGGGCCGTTTCCGCGGTTATAACGCTGCAGGAGGCCTATTCGAAGATACCAATTTGTGTGCTAATCATACAAAACGTGTCACATCATGCCCAAGGACATCCAGCTGGCCCATCGTATTCGAGGAGAGCGTGCTATATTAGTTTAGCATATAATCAACGGCCCTTTTCAGGGCTCCAAATTTGATGGATTAGAGTTCAGAAAAGTTTTTTACAGGCCGAACTGAAAGGAGCATTTAGCAAAAATCGTGGTGTCGATGAAAATTCGATACCGATTGGTGCCATGGATGTGGATTTCATAATGAAGAATATGAAATATATGACATGATGTAGTGAATATATTCCCATATCGAAGAAATCACTTTGATGAAGCTGTTTACCGTTTGTCGTTTTTAATTGTTGGGAAATGGTATTATTTTTGCTGAGTAAATTCCAAGAAAAAATCCATTCCTTCTTTAAGCGTGATTCATTCTGCTTCGGATCAACGGAACAGTATGATAATTATTTCATACAAAAGATAAAATATCCAAGAGTTATATGATTGCTATTTATTGACTCGAAAAATTGTTTCAATAGCTTAATGATAGCTTCGAAAACAGGTTATTGAAATCATTCGTATCCGTATGTAGCGCGCCCACCTGGAAACCCAATTATCTTATAGGAATGTGAGATGGGGAAGCTCATACTCACGTCTATGCATTATGCTGTACTCTTCCAATTAATTTCGTTTTTGTAGGCCGAACTGAAAAATTTTCAGTCGAGTTAACTCTCTTTTACAGTAATGCTTTTGGATCCGGACGTTTTTTATCCGGACACTTTGCATTACATTCAATATCATACCACCGTCATAACATTTCTTTCATGTTGAATTTATGCGATTAATAGTTACTAATATAGTTACTGATTGTTACATGAAAGTTACTAATCAATCGCATTAATTCAACATACACAAAATGTTGTGGCTGCGATATGATATTAAATGTAACGCAAAGTGTCCGGATTCAAATACATTACTGTATACTTACTTCGATGTTATTCGTTTCTCTCTCAGGCTAAGCTACGAATATAATAAAGAGGGTGGGGTTTACATTCTATACTTTTATGGTTTATAATATGATGCTTCCTTTGCTTTCGTTCATTTCTTACTCTACTCTCGCACCGTAAGGACTCGTTTCATCGGGACCAAGCAGACAGCTCGTTAGTCTTTCGGTGGTAAGGGACCACGAAAGCAGCTCGGATAAGCGCACCAGTCACAGGAAGTGTGTTAAAAAGACACATCGCTATCGACCGGGAACTTTGCGTGAAATCGCTATCAGAAGTCGACCGAATTGCTGATCGGCAAGCTACCTTTGCAGCATTCGGTTCGTGGAATTGCTCAGGACTTCAAAACCGACTTGCGCTTCCAAAGTTCCGCGGTTATGACGCTGCAGGAGGCCTATTCGAAGATACCAATTTGTGTGCTATCCACGCAAAACGCGTCACATCATGCCGAAGGACATTCAGCTGGCCCGTCGAATCCAAGGAGAGCGTGCTATATTAGCTTAGCATATAATCAATGGCCCTTTACAGGGCTCCAAATTTGATGGATTAGAGTTCAGAAAAGTTTCTTGCAGGCAAAACTGCAAGGAGTATTTTCGTTTGGATGCCATTCAGCATTGAGAAAATTCCGGAAAGATCTAAAGGGTGTGTCACATCAAATTGCATCACGGAAAAAACGCTGTAGAAATTTAATTTTAAGGAATTATATCTTCAGCTTTCGCTTATAATCAGATAAGAGTGTATAGATCACGTTGACCATGCTTCACTGTCAATTTTTCGTAAATTTGGAAAAATGTCGTCGAACGGAAAAGAGCGTCGTGAATTAATCCTGTGCACTCATTTCGAGAATCCGGAGTTGTCACATCGGGACATCGGTAAGATGCTGGGAATCGTCCAATCCACGGTCAGCAGAGTACTAAAACGATACTTCGAGAATGCCCGGAAGCTGTACACCGAAATGCTGACGAAGCCGCATTGCCTGGTAATGGACGACGAAACCTACGTCAAAGCGGACTTTCGTCAGCTGCCGGGCCTGTTGTTCTTCTCCGCAGAGGACAAATTCAGCGTTCCGGAGGAGATTCGCAAGCAGAAACTATCCGAGTTTGCCAAAAAGTACATGGTGTGGCAAGCGATCTGCTCTTGCGGAAAGCGGAGCGCCCCCTTCGTGATGACCGGCACGGTAAACGGGCAGGTTTACCTTAAGGAGTGCCTACAGAAGCGCTTACTACCACTATTGAAGCAGCACGAGGGCCCGACCATCTTCTGGCCGGATCTCGTTTCGTGCCACTATTCAACGGGACGTGTTGGAGTGGTACGAAGCCAACGGGGTCACCTTCGTGCCAAAGGAAATGAACCCGCGCCGGAGCTTCGCCCAATAGAGAAATATTGGGCGATTATGAAGCAGGCCCTCCGGAAGAACCCAAAAGTTGTCAAATCGGAGGCGGACTTCAAGAGAAAATGGACTTCTGTTCAAAAAAAAACTACAACCTGACGTTGTGCAGAACCTTATGGACGGGGTAAAGAGGAAGGTGCGAGCATTCGGGCTTGGGCTCGAAGTATGAATAAAAAGAAAATGCCAAAAGTTGTTTAATAGTTTTTATTTTACTGTCTAAAATTTTCAAAAGGATCGGTCTACTGCGCGCATTTCTACAGCGTTTTTTTCGTGATGCAATTTGATGTGACACACCCTTTAATCGTTGCTGAAAAATAATCTACCAGTTCCCTGGTGTAGAGTTGTGGGGAAACATACTCAGAAACGGGAAGGTAGTATGGTGAATTGACTAAATAATATCAGCAGTGTAAGCGGAGAGTTTGGTGGTACCAGAGCAACGAGGCGGTATCTATACATATATACATGTATATAAGTAACCAACGTATTGGTGAATGTGCTGCACAAGGAATGGGAAGTAAAGGCAGTTGAGAGTAAGTCCCATTGCTGAACGGACGTGGTATCCACGGTGTGCTAAAGGCATTAACCAGCGGATAGAAGCTTGAGGGCTTGTGGCAAGACGACTGCAAGGATTGTACACCTGAGAATTGAAAAATACATTCATGCGAAAGAGTTTATTTTATTGTTTTGTAACCATAAACACAGCGACCAAATATTTTTTCAATCAAGGGCTATTAACAGGTGGTTATCGAGTTAGCATTAACCACTGGAGGGCTTCGAGTATCGAGGAAAATCTGGAAAAATCTAATCGTTGCTGAAAATTAATCTTAATTCCTTGGGATTGAAAAATACATTCATGCGAAAGAGTTTATTTTAATGTTTGCTAACCATATAACACAGCGACCGAATACATTTGATTTAGTAATTTTTCAATCAAGTTTAATTAGCAGGGAAGCTTCTGAACTTTATTCTTCCCCATCAGTAGGATATTTTCGTATCCAATATTGTATGCGCGCGCCACGGAAAGCGTTTCGCATCGCGAAAATTATATATTATGCTGCCAAAAAAGTCCTGCGGTATTTTTTTTGAATTTTCATTTGTTCATAAAATTAGTTACAATCATCTGTTTTAAGTCAAATATGCGCCGTTTTGTTCGATGACTTGTTCCCAACGAGATGCCAACTTCATAATACCCCTTTTCGTTTGCTGGTTATTGAGAAGAAACCTGGAAAGAAGTGATCGTTACTAAAAAATAATCTGCCAGTTCCCCTTGGAATTGAAAATTACATTCAAGTGAGTTTATTTTAATGTTTTCTATCCATATAATACTGCGACCACATACAGTTTTGTGATTTGTCAATCAAGTGCAGTTAGCAGGAAAGCTTCTGAAGATTATTCATCAGAACAAGGTTTTTTGTATCCAATATTGGATGCATAAAACCTTGAGCCGTGAGAAACGTAACGCTCTCGTTTCTGAAGTCCCCCAAATATTCATTTATTCATTCATTCAGAATGGATTTAGATTCAACTTCAAACAAATGATCTCTAAATCAACGATAGTCCTACGTCACCCTTGCGGTTATACCATAGATATAACCCACTTCCTGTTTTTGCATCAGAAATCATGTTTTCGTTCCTCTTCACATGAACGTTATACTTATGACAGACATACAGCTGTACTTGCGTTGTACTTCGAAAATTGTATGTCTGTCACCATGTACAGCGCTAGAACCATGCAAGCAACTCGGTACAATCGCTGTACCTGTACCGACCTGTTTTACCGCTGTACATGGCTACAGTTGTACTGTGCGCAGCGCCATAGACGGTTAGTGGTGGGTAGCATGAACAAGCAGAATCAAATCATTTGATAAACGTTCTTTTCATTGACTTTCTTTTAAGTTAATAACTCAGATTGGAAACTTTTTTGTTGTGTTTGATAGTTTAGACACTAAATAAAAACCTTTTTCATTGAAATATGTGGTGGAATTTGGAAAAATATCTGATTGTCAGTTTGACATACGGTGCAATGTACAACCAAAGTATGTCTGTCATGGTACGATGGTACCTGTACAACGCTGTACACGTACAACGCAAGTACAGCTGTATGTCTGTCCCTGGTATTAAATAAGATTGCGTACACGGGTATAAAATTAGTGTCAGGGGAAAATGAAAGTGTGGATTGAAGTCAGTTGGATGAAGAGGCAGATTTGTATTCATTAGTCGCGTCAGTTAAAATAACCACTGACTGGACTAGTTCACCGGTCATCTTCGCTAGTCCTCGTTAGTCTAAAAACCAATTGTAGTGATTAAGAACGCCTCACATCCGAAATGACCTTGAATCTATGAGCTAGATCTCATTGTAATCAACGGACAAAAAAGTTTAGTAACAAACTAAACCGATTTTTTCCGTATAGAACTATGAGCATTAAGTGAGCATTAGCATTGCATTAAGAGTAAGTAGAAACGGCAGTGAAAATCACCTAGTTTTTACATTTGAGCAATCTATATAAATAAAAATGGATGAACAAATGTATTTATACAGGGGACTGTTTGACCTTAAGTGTTTGTGGAGACACTATTTTTTTTTATATAAATACGTTTATTTGTCGTTTTTGTTTGGTAAAAATTATTTACATAATTGATTCAACCTCGATTTCGAAACTAAATTTTAGTTCATCTATGTCAATTCTACCATTGCTGCTATCAATGAAGGTGATATATGTCAACAGCAATCTCATTATCAAAATTCGTTCATTCATTGCTATCCCCTCCAGCGACGGCCGAAGGAGATTCTCTAAATGGAGTGCGCGTTGTCCACCAGTTACCACTAGCAGATGTTGTTGTAGCACATTGAAAGCATCTCGTACTCTCGGACACCCAAAAAATTTGTGCTGTATTGTTTCCACACTCGAAGAACAGTGTATACAATTCTCATCGTCCGTTCGCCTCATAACGAACATCAGTCGCCGGTGCGAGAACTTCTCGTTTACCCACATGTATAGAAGACTACGTTGTGTTGGATATAAGTCCCGAGCAGCAATATTCTTCCACACACGGGGCCAGTTAGTTGCAGGATTTGCTATTTCTACTTTCGGTTTAGCTGTACGTTCTATGAAGAAACGGTGGATGAGATTGGCGGATGGTTGCTGTCGGATTTGGAAGGGGAAATTTGGAATGTGGTTTAGGATAAGCTTTAGGCAAGGAAGATCTGAAGGGGGAGTGGTTGTTTGGGAGAGGAAGGAATTGTAATAGGGAAGGGAACTCATTTCGTGTAGGTGCCGATTGATCAACAATGCCTTACACTTTATCGCTGGCAATTGAAGATTGAGACCGCCATTCTCCCGTCTTCGTGCTAGCTGCTCCATTGGTATGGTTGCACATGCACCACGGAATAGAAAGCGTCGCATAATGGTCGTCAGTTTCGCCACGTGTGCTGCCGTTGGATGCAGATTCGCTTCCATATACCATGTCCTCGAGGAAATAAAAATGTTCAACAGCGTTACCTTCTGGGTTAATGATAAATTTCGTGAAGAATGCAGCCATACTTGACGCGAAAAGTTCGTCACGAGTAAGTCCCAATTTGTCTTTGCCATACATCGGACCGAATTGGTAAAAATAATCCCGAGTATTTTGACGGTGTTTTCCGTACGAAGCCACGTTGTAGTGATTGGATCGTTTACGCATCCAACGTCTATTGCGATGGTTTTATTCTCATTCAAGCGTGCCCCTGCTACTTTTTCAAAACGCCGGAACAAAACACGCATCGCATCAAGCTTATCTACACTTGATACAATTGCACTAATGTTGTCAGCGTAAGCGGTAATTAGGTCTGCTCCACACACGTGCTCTAATCGCTGCAGAAGTGGGTGAAGATAGAGCACGAAAAGATGCATCGAAAGAGGATCTCCTTGTCGGACAGATCGTTGAATTTGGAATGGTGCGGAGAGGTGTCCGTTTATGAGCAAGCGAGACGAAGAGGCTGCTGATACACGAGAGAGCAAATCTACAAGTTGTGGATTGAAGCCCAGAGCTCGCATCGTGGTAAATAAGAAACGATGGTTCACACGATCGAAAGCATGATCGAGATCGAAAGAGATCAGCTTGCCTTTTTGTCTGTCCGCTTTCAGCTGAGCAATTTTGTCTTTCAATGCTAGCGTTGCTTGAAAGATATTGCGACTGCCATTTGAACATTTTTGTGAGCGAGTTAAAATGCTATGAGCTCGAAGCACATTTTCAAGTCGCTGCTTCAAAACACGCGACAGAATTTTGTAGTCGTAATTGACTAAACTAATCGGTCGGTAGGAACGTGCGCTGTCTCCCGAATCTCGTTTCTTAACCAGTACGATCACCCCATCGACGAACTGGGATGGGAAATTTGACCTGATAGCGTCATTGATAACCAGGTTCAGCTCACAATGTATCACATCGAAAGTTCGCATATAAAACTCTTTTGGCAGTCCGTCGGGTCCTGGTGATTTTCTCGATGCGCTTGTGCGGATAGCTGAAAATATCTCACTCGTAGTAATTTCATTCATACAGCCTTCGTTTGTTTCGTCCCGCAGTGATTCTCTCGCACTGGAACGGGTGGCCTTCTTCCTCTTCTACATGCCCGGGTGCGTATAGATTTTTAAAATACTCAACCATATGGTTTTGTATCGCAGCAGAATCGCCGATGATTTCATCTCTTTCGTTTCGCAGCCGCTCGATGATAGTTTTTCGGCGCACTCGCTCGCCCAGCTGGTAAGTCGATAGCGGCTCACCAGCAACGAAGGTTTCGTTTATACGCACGAACATTTCGGAGAAAGTTCGCTGGTGTGTTAGCATTTTTGCCTTTATCCGATTGATGGTGGTGAGCATGGACCGGTTGTTTTGGTAGCCATCGTACGCATGCCGTAGTAACTGATATAGACGTTGTTGTTCACGATGGAAGTTATCGAAGGCTGTTTTGGACTTCCATCGGAAAAAGGACTTTATTTTAGGCTTTGCGCACGACAGCCACCATTCCATCCACGACGGATAATTTCGGCGTTGACGAGTCCAGTGCTGCCACCGTATTTGGAACTCGGTAATATTTTCTACGGTCAGTAGATGCAGACGTAAGGACCAAAATCCACGACCATGTGCTCTGTCGGGGAGGGGAAGGCAAATTCTCGCGGTGACGGCCTTATGATCCGAAAAACAGCACACATGTACAGCTGTTGTTCTCAGCTGTTCTCGGAGACCGTTGCTCACATAAAATCGATCGAGTCTAGACGAGGAGTTATGTGTGATGTAAGTGTATTTCGTCTCTCGTGGACGGAGCCGCTGCAACACATCATGCAGATGTAACTGCTGTACGGTGGCTAAAAGAGCGGGACTCTAATTTTGTCCCGTCGCATCGCATTGACGAATTACGCAGTTGAAGTCGCCTCCTAAGATGACGTGATCGGTACGATGCCGAAGGTAGTATGCAATAGTGTTATTGCAGAACCGCTCTCTTTCAGCACGAAGAACGGAACCAGATGGGGCGTATACATTACATAACGTAGTGTTGTGGACACGGAGAGCGAGCAATCTCCCGTCTAGGCTTTTCTCTACATGTGAGAATTTGATGTGTTCTTTTAAAGCGATTGCCGTTCCTCTTCTTGAATGGTCGACATTACAAATAACGTTGTAGCCTGGCAATATCCAACTCGGAGGTGCGAACGAACGTGCGAAGGGCGTTTAACTTGGTTTGGTTGGTGATGGTATTAATATTTATCGTTCCGATGTTACAACTGACGTACTCCATTTTATTGAATTTCTTCGTCGGAGATTCTAACGTGTATTGGTTCAGTGACGATGATATCTTCTCCGAAGTGGCGCATTTTCTTGCCTGGTGGTTGTCTACGCGAGCGCCGGCTGGCGTTCGAGGCTTGAGGAGTTTGTGAGGTGTCTGTTTCGTTGCCATCGGGTCTACGATGCGACGTGATGGCGTTCGGGAATGAAATAGGCGAGAGCTGGATTACAGCTTGTGATGTGGACGGTTTCGTTATTGAAGGTGTAGCGGGAGGTGGCATCGTCTTTTTTTGTTGTGGTGTTGCAGATTGTGTCTCACTCATTCCAAGGAGATTCGGCTTCAGACTCGAGTTATCATGTTGTCCGATATCGAGCGGACTTATTGCCATCCGTTTTGACGAAACTGATGATAGTTTACGGAGGTTCGTTGGTTTGGTGTGTTGAGTTTTAGTCGGGTTTCCCTTCGTTACGCTAGCGTACGATTGATCTGCTGCGAGCTTCTGCTCGATATCGGACAACGACCAGCAGTTTCTTGTTCTGTACACATGGAATGCCAATGTGTACAAATTCGTGGCAGTGTAGGCAAGTTTGCCGCTGCCCCTTATATCTCACCGCAGTTTCTTCTCCCTGAACCGTCACGAGAGAAGGAATGTTCTTCGTGACCACCATGCGAACAATACGAACCCCGGTTTTAACACCACCGAAGTCGCTGTATCGGTCATCCCACAGAAGGTCACGAACACTTATTACTTCGTCGTACTCGGCGAGAAAATCAGCAATCTGTTCATTAGTGATGCTTTCGGGTAGCTCAAGTAGTTTTACCTCGACCGCGCCGTCCTCCATCGCAATTCGTAATTTGTATGGTTTTCCTTCAAACACGAACTCATGCTTGTTGTCGTGCTGCTCAACTATTTGTTCAGCAAGTTGCAGGTTGTTGACCTTTACGAAGGTACATGCAAGTCGTTTGCTTGGCTGGAGTTGTAGAACGTTTTCACGTGTGAGACCGAGCTCTTTTCCGACGAACTTATGAATCTCATCATGAGAAAGCAGTTTCGGAAACTGCGAGTAATCGACGCGAAACGTATTTTCGCTGCGCGGCATCACGGAATGTGACGTCGCGAAAAGCGTAGATGAAAAAAATGTAGAACGTATTAAATAGTCTGTGAACGACTTCCGAATTTGCTCCTCTAAAAAATCGACTGATCAACTCGGAAGTTGAGCGCTAACTGTTATAGTAGTCATGACTCCTATTTATAATGTGTCTCCGGATCTCGCAGCTGTTATCATTGTAAGTTGTTAGCATTGAGTCTAGGTAAATAAAGGGTGTGTCACATCAAATTGCATCACGGAAAAAACTCTGTAGAAATTCGCCCAGTAGACCGATCCTTTTGAAAATTTTAGACAGTAAAATAAAAACTATTAAACAACTTTTGGCATTTTCTTTCTATTCATACTTCGAGCCCAAGCCCGTATGCTCGCACCTTCCTCTTTACCCCGTCCATAAGGTTCTGTACAACGTCAGGTTGTAGTTTTTGACGTGGGACTACGTCTAACCGGAATATATGGGGGGTAAAATGAAAACATAAACACTGAACATGCAGGAAAAAATGCAAGATTTCGAATGCTTCTAACTCGAACATTTTCTACTGGATCGGAAAGATGTTTGCATCAATTGATAGGGAATATTTCTACGCATCTATCGCAAATAATAAAATGTCATTTTTCATTAGATAAATAATTGAATAACTGTAAAATGTTAAGCGTTATCTAAACGCCCTAACTGCCTCGTTTTGATTGGCTCGATTTACGGTTTCCCCAACATAGACTTCAAAACCAAGCAGCGTTGGGGAAATCGGAATTGAAAATACATGAATGTAGGGGGACTTTTGTTCTCTCCGAAATATGTTCCCTAACACAGACTTCAAAACCAAGCAGCATTGGCGAAACCGACATTGCAAATACATGAAAGTAGAGGCAGCTTTTGTTCCCACCGAAATGCGTTTCTCTAACACAGACTTCAAGTCCAAGGAGCGTGGGGAAGTTGGCATTGCAAATACATGCAATTCGGGGGCATTTTTGTTCCGACTGAAATGTGTTTCCCTACCACAGACTTCAAATCCATGGAGCGAGGGAAAATTGGCATTGCTAATACATGCAAGTCGAGGGCAATTTGTTCCGACTAAAATATGTTTCCCCAACACAGGCTTCAGAAACAAGGTGTCTAGGGAAATTGGGATTGCAAATTCATGCAGGTCGGGAGTATTTTTGTTCCGACTGAAATCTGATTACCTATAAATACTTCTAAACCAAGGTGTCTGGGGAAATCGGCATTGCAAATACATGCAAACTGCGAGTACTTTTATACTCGCTTGCCTTTGTGCAGACTAGAATGCGTTTCCCTAACACGGTCTCCTAAACTTAGGTACCTGGTAAGATCGTGCAGACATTAGAGACATGGAATTTGTTCAAACTTTTTACTCACAACGCAAATATATTGAATTCAATTGAATTCGGAAATTGTTTCATTCAATCAATGCATACAAATGATTAATAAGCTAAGATAGTCCAACGTCAACCTTGCGGTTATATCATAGATATAACCCACCCATTTTTTTGAACAGAAATCCATTTTCTCTTGAAGTCCGCCTCCGATTTGACATCTTTTGGGTTCTTCCGGAGGGCCTGCTTCATAATCGTCTAATATTTCTCTATTGGGCGAAGCTCCGGTGCGTTGGGCGGGTTCATTTCCTTTGGCACGAAGGTGACCCCGTTGGCTTCGTACCACTCCAACACGTCCTTTGAATAGTGGCACGAAGCGAGATCCGGCCAGAAGATGGTCGGGCCCTCGTGCTGCTTCAATAGTGGTAGTAAGCGCTTCTGTAGGCACTCCTTAAGGTAAACCTGCCCGTTTACCGTGCCGGTCATCACGAAGGGGGCGCTCCGCTTGCCGCAAGAGCAGATCGCTTGTCACACCATGTACTTTTTGGCAAACTTGGATAGTTTCTGCTTGCGAATCTCCTCCTCTGCGGAGAAGAACAACAGGTCCGGCAGCTGACGAAAGTCTGCTTTGACGTACGTTTCGTCGTCCATTACCAGGCAATGCGGCTTCGTCAGCATTTCGGTGTACAGCTTCCGGGCTCGCGTCTTCCACACCATGTTTTGCCTTTCGTCGCGGTTAGGAGCCTTCTGAACCTTGTATGTACGCAGGCCCTCCCGCTGCTTGGTCCGCTGGACGAATGAACTTGACAAATTCAGCTTATTGGTGACATCCCGGACCGAACTTCTCGGATCACGTCTAAACTGCTTAACTACGCGCTTGTGATCTTTTTCACTGACGGAGCATCCATTTTTGCCGTTCTTCACCTTCCGGTCGATGGTTAGGTTCTCGAAGTATCGTTTTAGTACTCTGCTGACCGTGGATTGGACGATTCCCAGCATCTTACCGATGTCCCGATGTGACAACTCCGGATTCTCGAAATGAGTGCACAGGATTAATTCACGACGATCTTTTTCGTTCGACGACATTTTTCCAAATTTACGAAAAAAATTGACAGTGAAGCATGGCCAACGTGATCTATACACTCTTATCTGATTATAAGCGAAAGCTGAAGATATAATTCCTAAAAATTAAATTTCTACAGCGTTTTTTCCGTGATGCAATTTGATGTGACACACCCTTTAAATTGGTCCACTACCACGAATATGTTCGAAAATTACATAATGATAAGCGTTGTTAGTCCATTCGATGTTTGCGCTATCGAAATAGTTCTTTGTTTCAAGGTTTTCAGGCAAAATATCGCACACCTATATCTATATTTATATAAATAAAAATGAAAGGCTGAATGTATTGCTAAGTACAAAACCAGAAGAAGCCCAAATACTCTTTTTGTCCAGTACTTGTTCACGGTTTGGTTGGCTGCTACGACCGCAGACGACCGCCACCTTGCTCTCGGTCTCTTCAGCTTCTACTGCATTTTACGGTTGCGCAGTACTGTCGGACGACCAGAACCATGCTTCCTTCCGACGCTCTCGAAATCTATGAAGCGAATGAAACGAATAGCAGATGGAGATGCGTTCTATCAATGGTTTTTCGGTAAAATAATATGAAATACCAGGTGTTCATAGAGAGTGGGACTGAGAATCAATGCGTCTAAAACCAAATACATGCTGGCTTCCGGATCCGAGCAAGATAGGACCCGATTAGACAGCAGCGTAGTGATTGACGGCGATGAGTTGGTGGCAATAGACCAATTTATTTACCTAGACTCAATGCTAACAACTTACAATTGTACAGGGTTTTCCAACTTTAAATTCCGAAAGTAAATTGAAATAAAACACACTTAGAATTCCAATTTCGATGAAACTTTTATTTCAAATTAAAGTTTGGTTTATGCCATTATGTGTGAAATACAACATCATTCAAATGTCCACCTAGGGCACCTTGATCCGGAACAGGTAATTTTCGATGACTTTTTGGCACATATGGGGCGGTATCTCGGTCATAACTTCACGAATGTTGTCTTTCAAATGTTCAAGAGTTTGCGGAGAGTTGGCATAGATACGGTCTTTCGCATAACCCCACAAAAAAAAAGTCTAGCGGGTTCAAATCGCATGTTCTGGACGGCCAATTGGCATCACCAAAACGCGAAATTATGCGTCCCTCAAATTTCGTTCGCAATATGGCCATGTTCGGTCGTGTTGTGTGGCACGTGGCGCCGTCCTGCTGAAACCACATGTCATCCGTATCCATATCTTCAATTTGTGGCAAAAAAAAATCGTTTAACATGCGGCTATAGCGCTCACCATTCACAGTTACCGTCTCGCCGTCCTCATTTTCAAAGAAATATGGCCCGATGACTCCACCATAATGCGCACCAAACAGTGACTTTTGGCGGATGCAATGGCCTCTCAACAATCACGTGTGGATTTTCCGAGCCCCATATACGGAAATTTTGAGTGTTCACATAGCCACCGAGCTCGAAATGTGCCTCATCGCCGAAGAAAATTTGATGCGAAAATTCAGCATTTTGCTGCTGTTGTTCGTTCACCCAATCGACGTATGCCCGACGTATTCCATGGTTTTGTACCAGTTGGACTTTATATGGATGTAGGTGCAAGTCCAAATGCAAAATTCGCCACAATGATGTGTTTGACAAGCCCAATTGCTGGGCACGCCGTGGAATCGAAACATTCGGGTCATCCTCCACACTGGCAGCAACAGCAGCAATATTTTCGGCCGAACGCACATTACGATGATGCACAGGTTTCACAATATCCGCTACGGATGCAGTTTGTTCGAATTTACGCACTACATTAGCGATTGTGTGCTCTGTAGGCCGTCCATGACGACCAAATCCATCCGTAATGCTCGAAAAACATTTGCCGGTTTTTCATCATTTTTATAGTATAATTTAACAAAATTAACACGTTGTGCGATGCTAAAACGATCCATATTGAAAAATAGCAGACATTCAACTAACGATATGACGCTTTGGTTGACAGCCATGTCAAACGGTTGTCAGCGCAGGGCTGTATACTTTCGGAAGCCCGAAATGGAAAACCCTGTACAATCCCAGCAGTCGTCGCGTCACAAGCCCCTTACGCTTTATTCGCCAGTCAACGTCTGTTGCACTCTGTCGCTATAACGTCCGTTCGCCAGCCGGGCTTACTATCAACTGCCTGAACTACCCGTGCAACACATCCATCATCATGTTCGTTACTTATGTTGAAACGAAAACATTGTTGAGAAATGTTGAGAAAACATTGAAAAAGATTATTTTTCAGCAACGATAACATCTTTCCAGAATCTCCTCGACACTCAAAGCCCACCAGTGGTTAATGCTAACTCGATAACCGCCTGTTAATTGCAATTGATTGAAAAATCACAAAACTAAATGTATTTGGTCGCAGTGTTATATGCTTAGAAAACATTAAAATAAACTCTTTCGCTTGAAAGTAATTTTTAATTCCAAGTTTTTCGATGCTGATACTCTCTTGGTCGCTTTCTCTTCTCCTCCTGAAGGATCGGCTTTTCTGCGCTTCCTCACAATTTCAAACAAACTGAATGCGTTTTAGGTCAAATCAAGTAATGAATCACCCGATCCGTCGCCGTCCAGCTCGTCCAGCTCGTTCAGCTCGTTCAGCAACGATGTTGTCCAGTCAATGTCCTCACGAAAAATGAATACGTTTCAGGTCAGGCGATGTTGTCCATTCGGTGTCCACATAAAGAACGAAAGCGTTTCACCACCAGAATATCGCTTATGTATGCTTTTTGTCCGTGATTGAATCGAGAGAAGGTGTGGTTTACGATGGCAATTTGGAAGGCAAACTAGAGGGGAATGAACTCTCTGAGTTTGAAACTTTCGGCGACTGACCAATAATCGATTGAAAATTGTATGATTTTAGCGATGCGAAACTTTTTTCGTTGCGCACACATCCAATATTGGATACGAAAATATCCTACTGATGGGGAAGAATAATCTTCAGAAGCTTTCCAGCTAATTGCACTAGACTGAAAAATCACAAAACCAAATGTATTTGGTTGCAGTGTTATATGGACAGAAAACATTAAAATAAACTCTTCCCTTTGAATGTAATTTTCAATTCCAAGGGGAACTGGCAGATTATTTTTAAGCAACGATGACATCTTTCCGGAATATTCTCGATGCTGGTTGGCAACCAAACGAAAAGAGTTCCGCGAGTGGCATCACTCTCCTCCTGATGGATTTTCTTCTGGCCTAAGGTGCACAAACAGGCTCTTGGTGACACCGTTCATCAGCGCTTTCATGATGAACGAAGTTTGCTTCACCACAACAGCAACAACACGCTCCAATCGCTGTTCAATTATAACTGGATTTCCTAGTGGCGCTCGGTTATATACCGATTGGTGACTTCAATAGCCTGTTTTGAAAGCAATGTTAAGGCTGTTGAAACAAGTTTTTGGATGAAAAAGTAACAAGTATATAACGCGTAGACATTTTATCTTTCGAATGAAGTGTTTATCATACAATTTCGTTCAGTTGTTTAGGAGCTACTAACCCTCAAAATCTCGGTCTCTGGCGTAACGCTTTCGTTTTCGAAACTGTGATTTTACACCCCGGTATAGAAATGAAAAACGTAGTCCTACGTCAAAATTGTTGTATTGCCTTTAGAAGTCGTTGGTTAAGCAAAATATTGAAATAACATTACAAGCGCAACAGAAAAAATTAAATTAAAAAAAAATTAAAATTTACCCTTATAAAGGGTAAAACAACGTTTGTTAAAAATCATCTTAGGCGGTGTGCAAGAGAACGGCGAATGAAGGCGAAGGATGCGCCGTGGTCAAGCTGGAACGATACGTCGGACAGGACATGTTGTACGAATGCCGGAAAACTATCCTGCAGAAAATAGTGTTTATCTGAAACCCGTCGAATACGAGACGAAGAGGAGAGCAACGAACAAAGTGGTTAGACTAAGTGGAGTAAATCTTGAACCGAGTTAATTGGAGAAATACAAACAGTAGTACAACAAATATTTAAAAAAAAACCACTCTTCTATGGTATGACAGAAATAAAAATAAGGGAAGACGATTCTATTCCGCCTCCGAATCAACCACACCAAATTTACTCATTTGCATCACATTCCTAGAAGAGAAAAACTGGATTGCCAACATACCTAGGACAGTAGGATTAGAAATAATTTTGGACAGAACTTAGGATGCATTCTAGGTAATGATGAAATACAGAAAAAATTGTATTTAATTTTCAAAAATAAACTGAACATTATAAAAAAAAATATGAGAACGCAACCACAGTGCAAGTCGGAGATATTTACTTTGACCAAAAATCCCCTAGTCAGAATGGGAATCTAGTCCGAATCCCCGGCATAATAATATGTGACGCAGACCACCCGGCCACGGGAGCACTTAATTAAAAAAAATCTCTATTAACGAAAAGTGGAGTAGTAGTGGACGCTCTCGTAACCAAGCCAAAGAACTAAAGATGGGAAGAACACAAAAATGAAGCGAAATGACACATAATGATTTTAATTACAAGATGGTATTATGCGAATCAGGTGGGCCACACTCGAAAGTTGATTGAGTATGATTCTGTACGATGATGAAATGATGAGAAAGCCAACCAATTCAAGCTCGAGTTGAATAATGTGCACTTATTTCTTACACCACCTTCTGTTTTATTGAATTTGAAGTTAGCTTGATAAATGTAGTTGTTATGCACTGATTATTTTTTCTACAAATCCAGAAGAGATTGATTGAATTCATGCTCACTTATCGACCATATGAGATGAAACAAACCTGATTCGCTAAAATCCAATTTCACGAAAAGAAAAATGGAACTTTTTATCCGAGAAACAACCTCGTACACCCATTTGAAATAAATAAACCATTTTGTATACAAATATACATTCAGCGTCGCTTCAACCATCACATACAATGTAAACAATTCGAATGAAATCGGTAAATAATCGTCTATTTTGAATTATATCGCACAACGGGGTATACATTGAAAGAATTCATAATGTGTATAAATTCTCGAGCTATGCACGCGTTAATTTGTTTGACATGGAATATGTTCGCAATGTGTTCAGGAAAAATTGATGTGGAACGATTATTTAGGCATATCTTCCCCAGAGAATGGTGCTTTTCTTGAATCATTTTTTGTCAACGGTCACAATTGATTATTACATGGCCACATACAGAAATAAATTCGATTTGGCATTAATCGAAAAAGATAAACAATATTATTCTTGGTGTAATTTACATTCTTTCTATTATAGGGGAGGGGGTCCTAAACCGATCGTTCCGGGGGTTCTGTGGCGACCTCCACATTTAATTCGAATTACATACAGGTCGAAACATTTTTTTATTTTCCTTTTCTGGAGCACTGAATAGCGCTAAACCTGGAGTGAAAGAAAAAACGTAACCACGAAATCAAAATATCAGCGATAAGCTACCTTACCTTTGACACCATTAAAAATCGGTAGGTAGCGCCATTCCTGAGGATTCATGGTGAAATATACTCCTGATTTGGCTCTCTTTTCTATTACTTCTAGGGATTCAAGTTTGAAATCGCCAAAATATTTTACGTACTTCATGGCCCTCGTAATTAAGGTGTCGCATCAAGCCCCACTCTCCTATAAGTCTATATTCCTATTTTCGGGATAACGAAGATTCGAATAATATCATGATAATATTCAGCTTTTTCAGAAAAAAATGTTATTGGGCAAGGAGCAGATCAAGTTCAAAATAAAGTGCTATGTGTGCAGTGGCGTAGCGTGACTGGGCGACAGTCGGGGCGGGTGCCTCCGTTAATCAAATCTTGTTATGAAGGTTATGTTTTCGTTTTGACGTAGGACTTCGTCTTTCATTTCTGTACTGGAGTGTAAGTTCAAAGTTTCAAAAACGAGAGCATTACGTTGGAGGTGCAATGTTTTGAGCATGAATAATACTTTTCCGACTCGACGAAGTGATATGGTTATAATTTTATTTGGAAGATAAAATAATAGTTAAATGCTTGCTGCTCATTGACCCGATTTTTTTTTTCAATGGCACAAAAATTTCAAAGCTTTCAATCACACAAATCAGTAGACAAGCGAGTACCCGTTCGGAAATTCATTTAGTATTTTATTTAGTTAATTAATATATTAACAGATTGACATAGAATCCTAATGATACAAACTACTTATATTTAACTTAATCTAATTGGAATTGAGGTTGCCTGAGACGATTTTTATTGCTTCTTTAGTTAAATGTAAATCTATGTGTACGAACTGACGGTTAAATATTCGAGCCATGCTAGCAACGGGCTGATGATACGCATAATGAGTGCGCGCAGTTGGAAGGCGTAGAAAGTTGTGGTTTCGCAAATTCCTCCTTCTAACATTGAAGTTAATATAGCTTAGCAATTCAGAGCAGTCGATGTTGGCTTGGATGACATCGTATACGAACATTGCTTTAGCTGTACCACGCCGTTCGCATAGTCGATTCAATCCCTGAAGCTTACAGCGATTTTCATACCTTGGGAGGTTTTGAGGGTCATTCCAAGGAAGACGACGTAATGCATAGCGAACAAATTCACGCCGGACGGATTCAACTCTTAATATGCTGTTCTGGTAATATGGAGCCCACACAACCGAAGAATATTCCAGAATCGAGCGAACAAGAGTATAGCACTTTAATGCAATGTATTTCGATGAAATATTTGGTTATGCGAAATAGGACTACAAGAGCTGTAGAAGCTTTTGAAACTATGTATGGCACATGCATAGGTATATCGTAATGTGTTTGTGAGAAAAAGAGTGGACTATAGAATGGTATAGAATGGTCTCACTCGTTCGCAAAAGAAATATGCTCTCACTCTCCCAATCCTGTTTATATTCTACTACCGATCTGATCGGAGCTTCTAGTAAAAACCGAACCATCGATGATAATTCAATTTACATTGCGTACAAATGGTATCATTGGCAATGGATTCCATAGCGGAGAATACGAAATGTTTGATATGGAGTGGAGAATATTTATCCATATCAAAGAAACCACATTATTTGATGAAAGCAGCAGTTCTTATATCAAATGTTCACGAATGCCGCAATCGATCGATGATTCTAATTAGCGAGAAGGGGGTAGTATTTGCGCTGGGTATTTCCAAGGGGGAATCAAATTTTTACTTTGAGCGTTGATAATTCTTTCCCGGCTCCAAGAAGTGGTATGGTAATGATTTTATTCGAAAAGTAAAATGTCTAAGAATTATATTCTTGCTACACATTGATCCTAAAAAATGTTTCAATAGCTTATAAATAGCTTTGAAAACAGGCTATTGAAGCCATACAAACTGTATATATGCGGGTGCCCGCTCGGAAATCTATTTTTATTCACACATTCATTCGAAGACTGTTGGACAATTCAGCATCTACGCACTAGGGATCATTGAAACATTGCCCATCGACCATTATTTAATTTTTTCAGACAGTCTCAGCTCAATAGAGGCAATCCGCTCAATGAAATTTGATAATCGCTCATCCTATTTCCTAGCAAGAATATGTTATCCATTAAGTGTTTTGGTAGAAAAATTATTCAAGATTACCTTAGCATGGGTTCCCTCTCATTGCTCGTTCCCGGGGAATGAGAAAGCGGACTCGCTAGCTAAGGTGGGCGCTTCAGAAGGCACACTTTTTGAATGGCAAATTACTTATAATGAATTTTTCCACATTCCTCGTCAGCACATACTCGTAAGTTGGCAGCGCATGTGGAGTGAAGATGAGTTCGGTCCTTGGTTACACACGATTATCCCTAAGGTCTCGACAAGTGCATGGATCAAGGGATTGAATGTAGATCGTGATTTCATTCGCGTGATATCTCAGCTTATGACCAATCACTACAACCTAAACGCGCATCTTTATCGCATTGGGCTCGCAGCAAACAATCTTTGTGATGGAGCGATCGCTACCACGACATTCTAGCATGTTGTCTGGTCGTGTATCCGGTTCCATGCTGCCCGCTCTCAGCTCTCCAGAGCATTGAGGGCACAAGGTTTTTATATGGTGAAGTATCCCCGTCCGGGATATCTTAGGTAGCCGAAATCCTGATCTTCTGCTCCATCTATACCTGTTCCTCAGAAACGCCGATGTCAACGTTTAATGATGTTTCCTCCGTTGTATCTCTGTATCATATCCCTCCTATCCGATCGATAAACTTTTACTTAGTCGAGGTAATACATACACATACTCTTTACAGATACACGGGCCGAAGGTAGTGCAGCCCACTGATCATTCACCAAGAGCTGAGGAATGTACCGCTCATGGCAACTACTCACGAGCTTATGATTCTACCGGCTAGTGACCGTTCTATGTTGGATTCCTCGGGTCGAGAAAAACGCACCACACTAGATATGGGGTACAGACCTGGGGGGCGTTGCTAATTAATGGTCAGCTGCATCTCAATAGGAAGTATCCCGTGTCGGTCACACGTACAGAGCATTGAAGACTGCAACATCCCAATTATGGGTACACTCGTAATACTAACCTCGAACCAACCGCGAGTAATCGGTTACATATTACTAACATAGTTATAAGGCAAACATTGTCGAAATATTGAACTCCCGGCCCCGTGGCTGAAGCCATATGAGCCTACAAATATATTCGATGAACGTCCTTTTACGTTTGATATAATTTTTATTTATTCATTTCGTCAAACAAATGTAGACTACACACTTATACACTAATGTTACAATGTTTTCTTAGGTTAAATATTATTTTTGCGGTACATGTTTCTTTTTAGCTGTTTTTTATTCATTGTTGTGTCAATTATTTCGCAGTGCTGATTGTATATACGCATCATGCGATTGATAGGGGCGTTATTTGTATAATTTGTTCTGGATGTTTTGGTTAGAAACAAATTTCGCGTTCTTAGTTGACGCCCCGGTACATAGAAATTTAGTTTTTCTAGTAATTCAGCTGACTGTACTCGTTGCGAAATAAGGTCATTAACAAAAGAAAGCATTGCAAATTCACGGCGTTCTTTTAGTGTTTGGATGTTTATGAGCATGCAACGTGCTTCATATGAAGGAAGTGGAAATGAGGTCCAGTTGAGTTTACGAAGTGCAAATAGAAGAAACTGTTTCTGGACTGACTCAATGCGTTCTTCATGTACGACCATATACGGGTTCCAAACGATGTTACAGTATTCCAGATAAGGCCTTACATATGTAATATATAAAAGCTTTATTGTGTATGGGTCCTGGAAGTTATGTGAGAAGCGTTTGACAAAACTTAACACACTATTCGCCTTATTTATTACAGAGTTGTAGTGTTCTATGAATGTGAGTTTACAGTCCAGGACGACGCCTAGATCTCTAACTATTTCACATTTTTCTACATTTTGATTTCCAAGACATATTACAATATTTGGTACATGTTTTTTTCTGCTAAATGTTATAGAGTTGCACTTTTTCACATTCAGTGTTAGTAGATTTTTATCACACCAAGTATGGAATACATGTATTTCGTTTCGAAATGCTTCATGTCGTCGGCATACATTGATACGCTTGAGAACGAAGGAGATGTCATTAACGTACAGAATGAAAAGAAGAGGACCAAGATGAGAGCCTTGTGGGACTCCCGAAGTGACTTTTACTGGATTTGAAAGAGAATTTTGAAAATGAACAATTTGTTCACGGTTTGTTAGATAAGAATTGAGCCAGTTTAAGAGTCTTTGTTCCATTCCTATTTTCTGCAATTTGAAGAGTAGTAATGGAATGTCGATGCGGTCAAATGCTTTACTGAAGTCAGTGTAAAGAGTTTCTACGTGTTTGCCATTTTCCATTGCATTCAAAATAAAAGTCACAAAAGCCAACAGTTTAGTTGCAGTTGAACGGCCTTTGAAGAAGCCATGTTGCATTGTAACCATATATGGTTACAATTAGAACCTCACATAAAAAAGGAAAATTTGATTCTCACTATTTGGTTTACGGGAGGGGTGATCGAAGGAGAAAAAACAATGTTCGACGACAGCAAAATGTGGGGATTCCAAACCAACGGGAAAACCCTATTAAATTTTGAATCCCCGCCATGATGGGTGGTTGGGTGGAATTAACCACTAGGTGGCTACGATGAGCAGGACTGGATGACAGTTTGGAATGGTAGGAAAGTGGAATGGTTGGAACGGAAGAATTCGGGAAGAAGGAAAGCAGGAGGTTCGAGAAAGTAATTGAAAAGGAATTGAGGTCTCTTGGGTTTCGACCGCGGAATCGTGCACATCGATCAAGTTGGATCAAAGTGATTCTCACCAGTTTTCTGTATAGTGAATATCACGTTGCGGATCATTACAGTGAGCGGAGAAACCGGCTGAAATAGCCCTGGTCGCTGACCATAGTAAGGTCAGCTAAATATCAAGGACCAGCCAGAAGAGTGTGCCTGTCTCGCCCTCACCAGCCTCATGCTGGTACGGATCACCGTAAGGAGCTACGCAGGCCAGTTGTCACGAGTTGCTCGTCACGCTCCACTCGTTCATCGTCAAGGACAACACGGAGGTTGCGACCTTCCACCAAAGCCAAGATCCTGGAGAAATAGCTACGTCATACCAGACGCCCGTTCGCCGTTGCCGACCGCCATCTCGCCGATACCATTCCCGTCCACGCCGTAGCCGATCATCACCCGTCAGTACCCGCCGCCAACCCGAGATATCAACCAGTAACCGGAGAAGTATCCGTGAGTCAATAAATATTGTTCATTAACCTGAAAATTACTTCTTTTCGCTAACCCAAATCCGAAAGCTTTCCCACACAACTCACACGACGACCCTGAGACCCGAGGACCCAAAAGAGGCCTTTCGCGCCCACCCCTGTACGGTCATAGATAAGGCCGAGGGGCTTTGATTGCGTTCCCTTCCGGAACCAGCAGATTATATCCTCGGGGGCTGAGAGCAGCCGCACCAGAGTAAATCGTAACATTTGGCGCCCAACTAAAAAAAAACAACTGGATTGTTTCTCAGAGAAAAATATTCCTAGAATATTTTTTTTCGAGGTGTGGGGGAGCTTTCGCGAAAATCAAATTTTCACGAAATATTAGCTTCCTAGTGAACAATAATCCGCCCTGGTCAGTGTGAAGTGAAGAAAAAATCTTATAAAAAAAAACTGAGACAAAGATGGTGAAAGTGTTATAGAGATTTCGCGACGGTGAGTGAAAGCACGTGGTTGACCAATAATAGTAACCTCCAATCAAAGAAACCCAGAACGAGTAGATATTTTCGGATTGATTCCGCGGGAATAAAGTGTCCATTCAAAGAAATTCCATACAGTTTCACAAGTTTTCGAATAAATACAGGTGTTTTCGGATACACAAACGTGTTGGAATAATTGTTTCGCCAACCTAAACTCCCACCCCGAATCGTATTTATTTTCACATTCGTCTTACGTGACTGAACGTTACAATGTCACGTATTTCCGATTCAGATTTCTGTGCGTTGTACCGCACACTTCGTGTCGATCATTTAACCGCGGGTGAGCTCGATTACGAGTTGCTTCTTCGTGACGTCGTTATCCCTGATGATGAGTCCCGTTGTAAACGTCGCCGTAGATTGAGTCAAATCCTGAAATATGAGAGATCCAAACATGAGTATTTGTTACGGTATGATCATGATCCGGAACTGGACATAGAATATTGTCAAAAAGTTTTGGACGAAATCGGTCAAATTTTAGTCAAAAATTCTAAAAATAGTAATCACTGCAGAGCAAGGCCATCATTTAGGCCATCGTTTAATAATGATTAAAAATCATTGCCCTGATGAGAAGTTGTTATCGAGTTGCAATGAAATGTACTATGAAACGATAACATTGTTCAGTGAATACTTCGGAAACGAAAACAATATTTTCGCAGATGTTGATTTACCTTCAGGTAGTGATCGAGAGGAAAGTGCTGTGGCAAATCCTACTCCTAACCCTCCTACTGAGAATGAATTACCTCCCACGACAGAGTCCGAACAACCACGCTACACGGGAACAATTCCTAAACACAAACCGAACTTTATCACCAAGGATGAGTTTACGTCAGTGATGAAAGACGTTAATGATCTATTCAAAGAATTGTCGGTGGAGCTACGGTTCCTGAAAACTCAATTACAGGAGTCTCGAAAACCTCCCTCGCCGATACCAAAAAATAATATTTCCGAACCTTTCCGAGAACTCTGTTCTTTCAAAGATCCTTTTAATTTTAACATGAGAACTGACGAGCGAAGTACATATCCGAAACCACTCCCTCGATCAACGATGATTGTTACTACAGCGGTGAGTCAAGCCATCCCGTTTCCGGCACCGCGTGCAACTCTCGCGACATCCACAATGAATGGATTGTTTGCCCAGGAGCAATTTCCTTCTCGTTGTGATTACTACAACCTACCCAATGTGTACCCGAAGTGGTCCACTAACTCTTCGAGTAATATGGCACCTAATTTCAACAATCCTCAGTCAACATCGAACCATCAGTTCAACACTGTAACATCGCAGTGGTGGGACCTTCCTCGAGTGCCCTTAGCAGAACCAACTGTCTCGTTAGCTTCGGCACCTTGGCATCCCTCCACGATGCCCCAGTTTTACAATTATCCTCAAAGGAGCCAGTTGCCCGTTATTTCTCCAAAGCGCAAGGTAATACCGGTCTCTCAGTGGAAGATTCAGAAGTATAAAGCTGATGATCAAGGTCTAGGAATGAATGAATTCCTAGAGAACGTAAATCAAATGGCTCTTTCCGAACACGTTTCAGAAGCAGAGTTATTCGATGCAGCAATCCATCTCTTTGAGGGCCCAGCCCTGAACTGGTACACTGCTATGCGCAGTCAAAATCGGTTGCGGAACTGGGACCATTTGGTCGAAGAGTTCCGAAAAGCATTCCGACATCCAGATTTGGACGCGGTATTGCGTGTAAAAATTTATCAGAATCGACAACAACGAAACGAGACATTTCAACAGTACTATCTTCAAATGGAGAAGCTGTTCCGTAGTATGTCTCAACCAATGTCCGAGACAGACAAACTAGAAGTACTAAAGATGAACTTACGATACGACTTCCGTAAGCTGCTGGTAGGCAGAAGTATTAGCACGCTAGCTCAACTTGTTGCGCTAGGACATGATCTCGACGCCGCTGATTCGTCGGCCTTCGCTAGAGTTTTTGGAAACCCCAAAAAGGAAGCTTGTGTTGTAACGAACAGTGGTAGAAATAACCAACAGCCATCAAAAACATTTTACAACAAAAATCAGCAAATAGAAAATAATGGTAATCGATATTCGAAGCCTGGAAATAATCAGAAGCCGAACTTTCAGAACAAACCCCCGAAAAATGATTACAAACCCCAAAGTCAACCTAGTCCGAAGCCGGATCAGGTTAAACAGAAATCATATTTAGAATCTGAGAGGCCGTTTGGTAGATTACTACAAAATTATCGACCTCCGTCAAAAGATGAGTGTTTCAATTGTGGAGAGGAACATAAAACTTTAGAATGTACTTTACCGAAGCGGCTGTTTTGCGAGATCTGCGCTTTTCCTGGCGTAGCGTACAAATATTGTCCCTACTGTATAAAAAACTCGGAAAGGGAATCCTAAAGTCGTTGGATTCCTCCGAAGCGCCCATGAAAGAGACCCTTGCCCGGTTACTTTCGGAACTTGGACAATTTTACAACTTGCGAAGTGATAAATCAGAATCCCACCATGATAATGTCGTAACTCAGGTCCATAAAATCACGTTGACCTCCCCAGATGATGACGATGAGCGTCCACACGTTAACATTAATATTTTCGATGTTTCGGTTTCTGCACTGTTAGACAGTGGAAGCCATCGCACAATGTTTAATTCACATGTGTTCAACAAATTGAGAAATGTACGTATTCGTAAACCTGTTGATACTATTGAACTAGTCACTGCTAGTGGCGAAGCACTAGAGGTTGCAGGAGAAGTACTAGTTCCATACACGTTCATGGACAAAGTCAGAGTCCACACTTTACGTCCCAAACTTAGCAATTGATTGCATTTGTGGCATAGATTTTTGGCGCACATATGGCATCCGTCCATCTATTTCGACTTGTACTGTTTCAGCGAAACCGCATAGCCCGATTCCAGATGAGGAGAGTCGGACAAAATTAACAAATACACAAGAAACAGTGCTTGAACAGGTTAAGCAATGCTTTAAAACTGCTACTCTTGAAAGGCTAGATACTACTCCGCTTATTGAACATGACATTGTGCTCGCACCTGAATTTATTACTACTAAACCAGTTCGACAGTATCCATACCCGATTGCACCAAAGATACAAGAAGGTTTATTAGCAGAAATAGACAGCCTTCTTGCTCGAGGAATTATCGAGGAATCAAACTCAGAATGGTCGTTAAATATCGTACCAGTTCGAAAATCCTCTGGTAGTATTAGACTATGCCTGGACGCTCGGAAACTCAATGAGCGAACCGTACGTGACGCTTATCCTCTTCCCCACCCTGGACGCATTCTTGGTCGATTACCACGGGCCCGTTACTTGAGTACTATTGATCTTACTGAAGCTTTCCTTCAGATCCCATTGGCCCGTGGCTCCCGTAAATACTGTGCGTTCAGTGTGCAGGGGAAGGGAATGTTCCAGTTCACCCGACTTCCTTTCGGTCTCATCAATAGCCCAGCTACACTGGCCAGACTGATGAACCGAGTTCTGGGACAGGGTGTGCTGGAACCAAACGCCTTCGTGTACTTGGACGATATCGTCGTAGTCACGGAGACGTTTGAAAATCACGTTCGTCTCCTCAAAGAGGTTTCGAGACGATTAAAGGAAGCCAATTTAACTATTAAATTGGAAAAATCCCACTTCTGTCTTGACGAAATCCCATTCTTGGGATACATACTGTCTTCTCGGGGTTTGCAAACTAACCCTGAAAAGATCAGACCAATTGTAGAGTATGAGAGGCCAACAACAGTGACGAAACTTCGTCGTTTTCTCGGGATGTCAAACTATTATCGGCGATTTATTGCCGATTATAGTCGCATTACCGCACCACTCTCAGAACTCCTGAAAACACAGGCGAAAGTTCTGAAATGGAACTCGGCCGCAGAAGACGCTTTTCAAGCAATTAAAGAAAAGCTCATTACTGCTCCAATTCTCACAAGTCCCAACTTCGACCATGAATTTATTATTCACACTGATGCGAGTGACCACGCTATCGCTGGAATTTTGACCCAAAAAATAGATGGTAGTGAGCAAGTGATTGAATATTTCTCGAAAAAATTGACAACGCCCGAACGGCGATATCATGCCACCGAGAAAGAAGGACTGGCCGCCCTTCTCTCAATTGAGCATTTTCGCGGTTACGTGGAAGGAAGTCATTTCGTCCTCGTAACCGATTCCTCAGCTTTGACATTTATAATGCGAACAAAATGGAAGACATCTTCCAGATTGAGCCGCTGGAGCTTAAACCTCCAACAGTTCGATATTACAATTATTCATCGTCGTGGCAAGGAAAATGTGGTACCGGATGCACTTTCGCGAAGCGTATGCGCAATTTCCGTGAAATCTGAATCGTCCTGGTACCACATCTTGAAACGAATGGTGTGTGAAGCCCCTGAAGATTATCCTGACTTCCGGATTCAGGATAATCAGCTGATGAAGTACGTTTTCACCAATAATCCTTCTGATCACAGGTTCGATTGGAAAATCGTCCTTAGTCCCGATTCTAGAAAATTAATTATTTCATCTTCCCATGATGAGTTTATGAACATCGGAATAGACAAAACAATTTCCAAAATCAGACAAAAATATTATTGGCCGAAAATGACCAATGATGTCCGGCAACATGTACAAAAATGTAATGTTTGCCGGGAGATAAAACCACCAAATGCGTCAACCACTCCGCTGATGGGAGATATACGCCTTTCGAACCAACCCTGGCAGGTCATAGCTCTTGATTATATAGGCCCTTTGCCAAGGTCACGTTCAGGAAAACAGTATATCCTCGTTATAACAGACTTATTCAGCAAATGGACTCAACTACATGCTTTCCCGAGCATTTCGGTGTCGACATTGAAGACTGTGTTACGTGACCAATGGTTTTTCTGCAATTCCGTCCCGTCGATATTGCTCACTGAAAACGCTAGCACTTTTGTGTCTAAAGAGTTTGGCACTCTACTGGAAGAGTTCGGAGTAAAACACTGGCTTACGTCCCGATATCACTCGCAAGCTAATCCAGTTGAGCGCGTGAATCGCTCGATAAACGCTTCGATCCGTACCTACGCACGGGACGATCAACGCTCATGGGACACAAAATTGTCCGAGATCGAGTTAGTCATAAATGGGACAGTACACTCCGCTACTAGGTACACACCGTACTTCGTTTTTTTTTTAGCAGACTTATCTCACTTCTTAACTAGGCGAACCTAGCCAGAATTTTCACCTGCCCCCGGGCTTCTGAATGCCAAAGGGGGACTAGGCTCTGTGGAATGCACGTATCTGCATGCTCGTGCTGTTTTAGTCCTGACCGAGGAATTGTCGGACAATCGCGCAGGTGCTAAGGATGACCGACTTTTGGATGCCGGCCAATTCCTTATCGATGTTCAACACCTTTAGCGCTTCCAGAAGTGTCTTCGGGATAATTCCAGTTCCAGAGAGAACGACTGGAACAATTCTTGGGACCTCCCTTAGCCCCCACAGTTCCTTGAGCTCCACGGCCAATGGTCGGTACTTGCAGATTTTGCGACCGTGGGTCTCCTCCAGATTCTGGTTCAGTGGAATAGCGACATCGATGATGGTGACTTTGCGGTCGCTCTTGTCGTAAACCATTATATCTGGGCGGTTGTGGTGGATCGAGAGGTCGGTCAGAACAGTGCGATCCCAGTACAGCTTGAAACGGTCATTTTCCAGGACAGGTGCAGGCAGGTACCGGTAGTTTGGTACGTTGTCTTCCAGTAGAGCACATTGGAGCGCCAGTTGTCGATGAACAATACGGGCCACGTTGTTGTGGCGCTCGGTGTAGGCTGCGTTGGCCACAACGGGACAGCCTCCCATAATGTGCTCTATGTTTTCACCTGGTTGATGGCACATCCGGCAAATGTCATCAACGTCTTGATGCCAGACGTACCGCCTGCAGTTTCTCGTCGGCATTATCCTGTCCTGGATGGCTATCATGTCGGCTTCTACTACTGAAGAGAGTTCACCACGCGTTAGCCACAGATTAGATGCGGCCTTGTCGACGTGTGGCCGGTCCAGTTGATGGGGGTGGGCACCATGCACTGCCTTCTGCTTCCAAGCTGCAATCTTCTCCTCTACTGTCTGCAGATTGCAGTTTAGTTGGTACTCCGCTTGCGCCAAGTGCAGAGCGCTGTATCCTCTGTCAGCGGCGCAGACAGCCCGGTATAGCGCGTTTTGGTTGGCGCGTTCTGCGAAGTACTCGCGCAGTTGTCGTACCTGGGCAACACACAGTGCAGAAATGTCGACGATTCCAAGTCCCCCTTCTTTGCGTGGTAGTGAAACTCTCTCCAGTGCCGATTGAGGATGGTGCATTCCGGCCTCTTTGAATGCTTTCCTCATCCTCCTCTCAAGATCCTCTAGGTCAGTTTTGCTCCATTTGACTACACCAAAACTGAAGGTCAGCAGGGGAACCGCGAATGTGTTGATCGCGCGTACCTTGTTCCCCACGTTGAGGAAAGTCCTCAAGACACAGTTCACTCGACTCAAGAACTTGTCTCGCAGCTCCGTCTTGATGTCGGAGTTGCGAATCCCGGTGAGCTGTCTGAATCCAAGATATTTATAGGATTCGCCACGAACCATGTCTCTTATAAACTCGCCGTCATAGACCTCGTAGCCTCCGGATTCGGTAAGTTGTCCTTTCAGCAGGTGGACACAGCGACACTTGTCGAGGCCGAACTCCATACAGATGTCCCTGCTTATTTCTTCGACAACCCGGATAGCTACACCTAGACGCTGACGTGAATCAGCGTAGACCTTGAGATCGTCCATGTAAAAGGTATGGGTCACTTCTTCGTGGGCGCCGTCGCCATACCTTATTTTATAGCCATGACCGTTTCTATTGAGCGTCCTACTGAGGGGGTTCAGTGCCAGACAAAACCAAAGCGGGCTGAAAGAGTCGCCTTGGAATATCCCCCTCTTTATCTGCAACGTTCTAGACTGCAACACATTTTCCCCATCACTAAGGTGCAGAGACGTGCTCCACTGCCTCATCGCATGCTGCAGGAACCTAACGACGACGGGATCAATTTTGTAGAGCTCCAATACCCGGACGAGAAACGAGTGAGGTATGGAGTCATAAGCCTTCCTGTAATCGATATAGGCCATGCTTAGGTTCCGCTGGTTATAAGCCGCCTGGCCGACTATGGCTGCGTCGATGATGGCCTGGTCTTTGCAGCCATGCGTATTTTTTCTGCATCCTTACTGCTCTTCTGCGATGATATGGTGTTGTTCGCAGTGGGCAGAAACTTTGGCGGTTATGATGCTGCTTAATATCTTGTAACTCGATAGGCACGTTATCGGCCTGTACTTTGATGGGTTCAATGTGTTGCTGTCTTTCGGGAGGAGGAAGGTGACGCCACGGGTGGCGAATTCAGGAAGGTTGTGTGGGTCACGTAGCACCTTGTTGAAGCACTCAGCTATCTTTGGATGTGCGACGGTCAGCTTCTTGTGCCAAAAGTTCTGGACACCATCGGGGCCCGGTGCTGCCCAGTTCCTCAGGTACCGCGAGGCTTCGCGGACATCGTTCTCTCCGACGATGATAGCTGGCATCTCTCCAATTTCACCACAACTCTCCTCCTCCCGTCTTAACCACATTCGCCCGTCGCGATGTTCTACTGGGGTCTCCCAAATACCAGCCCAGAAGTTCGTCACATCGCTAATATCTGGCAAACCTTCGCGGTAGTCGGGCTTCTCGTCGCTAATGTGGTCGTAGAACGCTTTCTCGTTATCTCTGAACATCCGATTTTGTTCCTGGCGCTTTGCAGAGTCAGAGTAACGTTTCAGCCGTTTTGTAAGGACGCTCAATTGCTGTACCAGTGTGTCGAGTTTTTCCGTCAGCTGGTGAGCTCCCAGCTGGCGAAGTTCAGTAGGCCGCACGATCACAGCAACTTGGCGACATAATTTCACCGATCTGCTGCCTCTTTTGTACGCCATCAGTCTTCCAATTGCGGCGCGCTTGTTTAGGATCCGTTGCTCCAATCTCCTTCGCCATGGAGGCTCACGCCTTTCACGGAGATGTTGGAGCAGTCCGCCTCTTGGCCTAATACGGTATCCTAAACTTTTGGCGGTCGCCACAGCAGCGCAGAGAACATGAGGAGCTGCAACTGAAAGTTTACAGTTGCAGCTCCTCCATGTTCTCAGCATCAACCAAGTGCAGCGGAAGAACGTGCTCGTTCATGAGCTTTACTGCACTTGTCAGCCTGCGGGAATGCTGCAACTTCGGGATCCTGGGGCGCGACAATGGGTCTGTGTCGCGGAACTGTGAGATCGCCTCGTCGTAGTGGAAGACCAGATCGCGTAGTAGTTGTTGATCTGGCTGTGGGTCTTCCGGCTCAGGGGGTTGTTGTACTGTGGCCTCCACTGGTGCTGATTCGCGTGCCCCACTCGCGAATGAATTGCTCAGCCGTACTGAACTTCGTCTCGACACATCGCTTGCTCTGTTGTTCCTGGAGCTTATTTCTCTCTGCACCTGCTGCTTGATCTCGTCGATTTGCGTTTGGGAGAGCATGTTGTTGCGTACTATCGCTCTACGCCTCGCGTTCATCGCGTTCTGATCAAGCCTCCCAACGAACTCTGGATACGCTTCCTCGAACATTGTTAGTATTCGAGGGCGACCGCTCATGTCCGTCTCCAAAGCAGTGCAGATGTAATAGGCGCGGATCACGAATTCATTCATTTCGTGTGTCCACATGATCCGGCGCCTAGTGGTACCCACAAGTGTGGACGACTGTCGTCTGGCAGTCGCAACACGTCTCGTAGGCGCAGCGTTTCTTGGGTGATGTCGATGGCTGCTGTTTCCGTGTGGCGGTAGCTCTTCGGGTTGAACCCGGCTGGTGGCCCGCTCTTGCACATTGCCCTCCAGCCGCTGGCCGCTCGCTCTTACACCCGTTCCAGGACCAGCTCCAGTTCGGGGACCCTCCTCGGGTGATCGCATTCTAATTAATCTTCGTGATCGTAGCTCCATTTTATTGGGTGTATCTCCTTTGCCCGGGAGACAGCGGGTTGGCAAGGCCTCCATGACCCGGGAGGCCTTCCCCGGGAGAGATATAGCGCTCTGACTCGCTCGCACCCCCTCACTTAGCCACTTTCGACACCCGTTCTCGGAGCCAAGACCAGGTGTGTGTTTCCAGTTCACGCCCGATCTAAAAATGTCGTCATATGATCTTCGTGGAGGCGTGAGATAGGAACATTTGAGACCAACAGGCAGGCTCCTACCCTATGTTGATCCCCATTTGAGAACCAAATTTTTTTTTTTTTTTTGGCAGACTTATCTCACTTCTTAACTAGGCAAACCTAGCCAGAATTTTCACCTGCCCCCGGGCTTCTGAATGCCAAAGGGGGACTAGGCTCTGCGGAATGCACGTATCTGCATGCTCGTGCTGTTTCAGTCCTGACCGAGAAATTGTCGGACAATCGCGCAGGTGCTAAGGATGACCGACTTTTGGATGCCGGCCAATTCCTTCTCCATGTTCAACACCTTTAGCGTTTCCAGAAGTGTCTTCGGGACAATTCCAGTTCCAGAGAGAACGACTGGAACAATTCGTGGGACCTCCCTTAGCCCCCACAGTTCCTTGAGCTCCACGGCCAATGGTCGGTACTTGCAGATTTTGCGACCGTGGGTCCTCCAGATTCTGGTTCAGTGGAATAGCGACATCGATGATGGTGACTTTGCGGTCGCTCTTGTCGTAAACCATTATATCTGGGCGGTTGTGGCGGATCGAGATTTCGGTCAGAACAGTGCGATCCCAGTACAGCTTGAAACGGTCATTTTCCAGGACAGGTGCAGGCAGGTACCGGTAGTTTGGTACGTTATCTTCCAGTAGAGCACATTGGAGCGCCAGTTGTCGATGAACAATACGGGCCACGTTGTTGTGGCGCTCGGTGTAGGCTGCGTTGGCCAAAACGGGACAGCCTCCCATAATGTGCTCTATGTTTTCACCTGGTTGATGGCACATCCGGCAAATGTCATCAACGTCTTGATGCCAGACGTACCGCCTGCAGTTTCTCGTCGGCATTATCCTGTCCTGGATGGCTATCATGTCGGCTTCTACTACTGAAGAGAGTTCACCACGCGTTAGCCACAGATTAGATGCGGCCTTGTCGACGTGTGGCCGGTCCAGTTGATGGGGGTGGGCACCATGCACTGCCTTCTGCTTCCAAGCTGCAATCTTCTCCTCCACTGTCTGCAGATTGCAGTTGAGTTGGTACTCCGCTTGCGCCAAGTGCAGAGCGCTGTATCCTCTGTCGGCGGCGCAGACAGCCCGGTATAGCGCGTTTTGGTTGGCGCGTTCTGCGAAGTACTCGCGCAGTTGTCGTACCTGGGCAACACACAGTGCAGAAATGTCGACGATTCCAAGTCCCCCTTCTTTGCGTGGTAGTGAAACTCTCTCCAGTGCCGATTGAGGATGGTGCATTCCGGCCTCTTTAAATGCTTTCCTCATCCTCCTCTCAAGGTCCTCTAGGTCAGTTTTGCTCCATTTGACTACACCAAAACTGAAGGTCAGCAGGGGAACCGCGAATGTGTTGATCGCGCGTACCTTGTTCCCCGCGTTGAGGAAAGTCCTCAGGACACAGTTCACTCGACTCAAGAACTTGTCTCGCAGCTCCGTCTTGATGTCGGAGTGGCGAATCCCGGTGAGCTGTCGGAATCCAAGATATTTATAGGATTCGCCACGAACCATGTCTCTTATAAACTCGCCGTCATAAACCTCGTAGCCTCCGGATTCGGTAAGTTGTCCTTTCAGCAGGTGGACACAGCGACACTTGTCGAGGCCGAACTCCATACAGATGTCCCTGCTTATTTCTTCGACAACCCGGATAGCTACACCTAGACGCTGACGTGAATCAGCGTAGACCTTGAGATCGTCCATGTAGAAGGTATGGGTCACTTCTTCGTGGGCGCCGTCGCCATACCTTATTTTATAGCCATGACCGTTTCTATTGAGCGTCCTACTGAGGGGGTTCAGTGCCAGACAAAACCAAAGCGGGCTGAAAGAGTCGCCTTGGAATATCCCCCTCTTTATCTGCAACGTTCTAGACTGCAACACATTTTCCCCATCACTAAGGTGCAGAGACGTGCTCCACTGCCTCATCGCATGCTGCAGGAACCTAACGAAGACGGGATCAATTTTGTAGAGCTCCAATACCCGGACGAGAAACGAGTGAGGGATGGAGTCATAAGCCTTCCTGTAATCGATATAGGCCATGCTTAGGTTCCGCTGGTTATAAACCGCCTGGCCGACTATGGCTGCGTCGATGATGGCCTGGTCTTTGCAGCCATGCGTATTTTTTCTGCATCCTTTCTGCTCTTCTGCGATGATATGGTGTTGTTCGCAGTGGGCAGAAACTTTGGCGGTAATTATGCTGCTTAATATCTAGTACAGACTCGATAGGCACGTTATCGGCCTGTACTTTGATGGGTTCAATGTGTTGCTGTCTTTCGGGAGGAGGAATGTGACGCCACGGGTGGCGAATTCAGGGAGGTTGTGTGGGTCACGTAGCACCTTGTTGAAGCACTCAGCTATCTTTTGATGTGCGACGGTCAGCTTCTTGTGCCAGAAGTTCTGAACACCATCGGGGCCCGGTGCTGCCCAGTTCCTCAGGTACCGCGAGGCTTCGCGGACATCGTTCTCTCCGACGATGATAGCTGGCATCTCTCCAATTTCACCACAACTCTCCTCCTCCCGTCTTAACCACATTTGCCCTTCGCGATGTTGTACTGGGGTTTCCCAAATACCAGCCCAGAAGTTCGTCACATCGCTAATATCTGGCAAACCTTCGCGGTAGTCGGGCTTCTCGTCGCTAATGTGGTCGTAGAACGCTTTTTCGTTATCTCTGAACATCCGATTTTGTTCCTGGCGCTTTGCAGAGTCAGAGTAACGTTTCAGCCGTTTAGTTAGGACGCTCAATTGCTGTACCAGTGTGTCGAGTTTTTCCGTCAGCTGGTGAGCTCCCAGCTGGCGAAGTTCAGTAGGCCGCACGATCACAGCAACTTGGCGACATAATTTCGCCGATCTGCTGCCTCTTTTGTACGCCATCAGTCTTCCAATTGCGGCGCGCTTGTTTAGGATCCGTTGCTCCAAACTCCTTCGCCATGGAGGCTCACGCCTTTCACGGAGATGTTGGAGCAGTCCGCCTCTTGGCCTAATACGGTATCCTAAACTTTTGGCGGTCGCCACAGCAGCGCAGTAAACTTTCATTTGCAGCTCCTCCATGTTCTCTGCATCAACCAAGTGCAGCGGAAGAACGTGCTCGTTCATGAGCTTTACTGCACTTGTCAGCCTGCGGGAATGCTGCAACTTCGGGATCCTGGGGCGCGACAAAGGGTCCGTGTCGCGGAACTGTGAGATCGCCTCGTCGTAATGGAAGACCAGATCGCGTAGTAGTTGTTGATCTGGCTGTGGATCTTCCGGCTCAGGGGGTTGTTGTACTGTGGCCTCCACTGGTGCTGATTCGCGTGCCCCACTCGCGAATGAATTGCTCAGCCGTACTAAACTTCGTCTCGACACATCGCTTGCTCTGCTTGTTCTGGAGCTTAGTTCTCTCTGCACCTGCCGCTTGATCTCGTCGACATGCGTTTGGGAGAGCATATTGTTGCGTACAATCGCTCTACGCCTCGCGTTCATCGCGTTTTGGTCAAGCCTCCCGACGAACTCTGAATACGCTTCCTCGAACATTGCGAGTATTCGAGGGCGACCGCTCATGTCCGTCTCCAAAGCAGTGCAGATGTAATAGGCGCGGATCACGAATTCGTTCATTTCGTGTGTCCACATGATCCGTCGCCTAGTAGTACCCACAAGTGTGGACGACTGTCGTCTGACAGTCGCAACACGCCTCGTAGGCGCAGCGTTTCGTTGGTGATGTCGATGGCTGCTGTTTCCGTGTGGCGGTAGCTCTTCGGGTTGAACCCGGCTGGTGGCCCGCTCTTGCACATCGCCCTCCAGCCGCTGGCCGCTCGCTCTTACGCCCGTTCCAGGACCAGCTCCAGTTCGGGGACCCTCCTCGGGTGATCGCATTCTAATTACTCTTCGTGAACGTAGCTCCATTTCCTGGGTGTATCTCCTTTGCCCGGGAGACAGCGGGTTGGCAAGGCCTCCATGACCCGGGAGGCCTTCCCCGGGAGAGATATAGCGCTCTGACTCGCTCGCACCCCCTCACTTAGCCACTTTCGACACCCGTTCTCGGAGCCAAGACCAGGTGTGTGTTTCCAGTTCACGCCCGATCTAAAAATGTCGTCTTATGATCTTCGTGGAGGCGTGAGATAGGAACATTTGAGACCAACGGGCAGGCTCCTACCCTAGTGTTGATCCCCATTTGAGAACCAAAGAAAACCAAAAATTTTTTTTTGGGGCAGACTTATCTCACTTCTTAACTAGGCGAACCTAGCCAGAATTTTCACCTGCCCCCGGGCTTCTGAATGCCAAAGGGGGACTAGGCTCTGCTGAATGCACGTATCTGCATGCTCGTGCTGTTTCAGTCCTGACCGAGAAATTGTCGGACAATCGCGCAGGTGCTAAGGATGACCGACTTTTGGATGCCGGCCAATTCCTTCTCCATTTTCAACACCTTTAGCGCTTTCAGAAGTGTCTTCGGGACAATTCCAGTTCCAGAGAGAACGACTGGAACAATTCTTGGGACCTCCCTTAGCCCCCACAGTTCCTTGAGCTCCACGGCCAATGGTCGGTACTTGCAGATTTTGCGACCGTGGGTCTCCTCCAGATTCTGGTTCAGTGGAATAGCGACATCGATGATGGTGACTTTGCGGTCGCTCTTGTCGTAAACCATTATATCTGGCCGGTTGTGGTGGATCGAGAGGTCGGTCAGAACAGTGCGATCCCAGTACAGCTTGAAACGGTCATTTTCCAGGACAGGTGCAGGCAGGTACCGGTAGTTTGGTACGTTGTCTTCCAGTAGAGCACATTGGAGCGCCAGTTGTCGATGAACAATACGGGCCACGTTGTTGTGGCGCTCGGTGTAGGCTGCGTTGGCCAAAACGGGACAGCCTCCCATAATGTGCTCTATGTTTTCACCTGGTTGATGGCACATCCGGCAAATGTCATCAACGTCTTGATGCCAGACGTACCGCCTGCAGTTTCTCGTCGGCATTATCCTGTCCTGGATGGCTATCATGTCGGCTTCTACTACTGAAGAGAGTTCACCACGCGTTAGCCACAGATTAGATGCGGCCTTGTCGACGTGTGGCCGGTCCAGTTGATGGGGGTGGGCACCATGCACTGCCTTCTGCTTCCAAGCTGCAATCTTCTCCTCCACTGTCTGCAGATTGCAGTTTAGTTGGTACTCCGCTTGCGCCAAGTGCAGAGCGCTGTATCCTCTGTCAGCGGCGCAGACAGCCCGGTATAGCGCGTTTTGGTTGGCGCGTTCTGCGAAGTACTCGCGCAGTTGTCGTACCTGGGCAACACACAGTGCAGAAATGTCGACGATTCCAAGTCCCCCTTCTTTGCGTGGTAGTGAAACTCTCTCCAGTGCCGATTGAGGATGGTGCATTCCGGCCTCTTTGAATGCTTTCCTCATCCTCCTCTCAAGATCCTCTAGGTCAGTTTTGCTCCATTTGACTACACCAAAACTGAAGGTCAGCAGGGGAACCGCGAATGTGTTGATCGCGCGTACCTTGTTCCCCACGTTGAGGAAAGTCCTCAAGACACAGTTCATTCGACTCAAGAACTTGTCTCGCAGCTCCGTCTTGATGTCGGAGTGGCGAATCCCGGTGAGCTGTCGGAATCCAAGATATTTATAGGATTCGCCACGAACCATGTCTCTTATAAACTCGCCGTCATAGACCTCGTAGCCTCCGGATTCGGTAAGTTGACCTTTCAGCAGGTGGACACAGCGACACTTGTCGAGGCCGAACTCCATACAGATGTCCCTGCTTATTTCTTCGACAACCCGGATAGCTACACCTAGACGCTGACGTGAATCAGCGTAAACCTTGAGATCGTCCATGTAAAAGGTATGGGTCACTTCTTCGTGGGCGCCATCGCCATACCTTATTTTATAGCCATGACCGTTTCTATTGAGCGTCCTACTGAGGGGGTTCAGTGCCAGACAAAACCAAAGCGGGCTGAAAGAGTCGCCTTGGAATATCCCCCTCTTTATCTGCAGCGTTCTAGACTGCAACACATTTTCCCCATCACTAAGGTGCAGAGACGTGCTCCACTGCCTCATCGCATACTGCAGGAACCTAACGACGACGGGATCAATTTTGTAGAGCTCCAATACCCGGACGAGAAACGAGTGAGGTATGGAGTCATAAGCCTTCCTGTAATCGATGTAGGCCATGCTTAGGTTCCGCTGGTTATAAACCGCCTGGCCGACGATGGCTGCGTCGATGATGGCCTGGTCTTTGCAGCCATGCGTATTCTTCCTGCATCCTTTCTGCTCTTCTGCGATGATGTGATGTTGTTCGCAGTGAGCAGAAACTTTGGCGGTTATGATGCTACTTAATATCTTGTACAGACTCGATAGGCACGTTATCGGTCTGTACTTTGATGGGTTCAATGTGTTGCTGTCTTTCGGGAGGAGGAATGTGACGCCACGGGTGGCGGATTCAGGGAGGTTGTGTGGGTCACGTAGCACCTTGTTGAAGCACTCAGCTATCTTTTGATGTGCGACGGTCAGCTTCTTGTGCCAGAAGTTCTGAACACCATCGGGACCCGGTGCTGCCCAGTTCCTCAGGTACCGCGAGGCTTCGCGGACATCGTTCTCTTCGACGATGATAGCTGGCATCTCTCCAATTTCACCACAACTCTCCTCCTCCCGTCTTAACCACATTTTTTTTTTCGCAGACTTATCTCACTTCTTAACTAGGCGAACCTAGCCAGAATTTTCACCTGCCCCCGGGCTTCTGAATGCCAAAGGGGGACTAGGCTCTGCGGAATGCACGTATCTGCATGCTCGTGCTGTTTTAGTCCTTTTTTTTTGTGGCAGACTTATCTCACTTCTTAACTAGGCGAACCTAGCCAGAATTTTCACCTGCCCCCGGGCTTCTGAATGCCAAAGGGGTCTAGGCTCTGCGGAATGCACGTATCTGCATGCTCGTGCTGTTTCAGTCCTGACCGAGAAATTGTCGGACAATCGCGCAGGTGCTAAGGATGACCGACTTTTGGATGCCGGCCAATTCCTTCTCCATATTCAACACCTTTAGCGCTTCCAGAAGTGTCTTCGGGACAATTCCAGTTCCAGAGAGAACGACTGGAACAATTCTTGGGACCTCCCTTAGCCCCCACAGTTCCTTGAGCTCCACGGCCAATGGTCGGTACTTGCAGATTTTGCGACCGTGGGTCTCCTCCAGATTCTGGTTCAGTGGAATAGCGACATCGATGATGGTGATTTTGCGGTCGCTCTTGTCGTAAACCATTATATCTGGCCGGTTGTGGTGGATCGAGAGGTCGGTCAGAACAGTGCGATCCCAGTACAGCTTGAAACGGTCATTTTCCAGGACAGGTGCAGGCAGGTACCGGTAGTTTGGTACGTTGTCTTCCAGTAGAGCACATTGGAGCGCCAGTTGTCGATGAACAATACGGGCCACGTTGTTGTGGCGCTCGGTGTAGGCTGCGTTGGCCAAAACGGGGCAGCCTCCCATAATGTGCTCTATGTTTTCACCTGGTTGATGGCACATCCGGCAAATGTCATCAACGTCTTGATGCCAGACGTACCGCCTGCAGTTTCTCGTCGGCATTATCCTGTCCTGGATGGCTATCATGTCGGCTTCTACTACTGAAGAGAGTTCACCACGCGTTAGCCACAGATTAGATGCGGCCTTGTCGACGTGTGGCCGATCCAGTTGATGGGGGTGGACACCATGCACTGCCTTCTGCTTCCAAGCTGCAATCTTCTCCTCCACTGTCTGCAGATTGCAGTTGAGTTGGTACTCCGCTTGCGCCAAGTGCAGAGCGCTGTATCCTCTGTCGGCGGCGCAGACAGCCCGGTATAGCGCGTTTTGGTTGGCGCGTTCTGCGAAGTACTCGCGCGGTTGTCATACCTGGGCAACAAACAGTGCAGATATGTCGACTATTCCAAGTCCCCCTTCTTTGCGTGGCAGTGAAACTCTCTCCAGTGCCGATTGAGGATGGTGCATTCCGGCCTCTTTAAATGCTTTCCTCATCCTCCTCTCAAGGTCCTCTAGGTCAGTTTTGCTCCATTTGACTACACCAAAACTGAAGGTCAGCAGGGGAACCGCGAATGTGTTGATCGCGCGTACCTTGTTCCCCGCGTTGAGGAAAGTCCTCAGGACACAGTTCACTCGACTCAAGAACTTGTCTCGCAGCTCCGTCTTGATGTCGGAGTGGCGAATCCCGGTGAGCTGTCGGAATCCAAGATATTTATAGGATTCGCCACGAACCATGTCTCTTATGAACTCGCCGTCATAGACCTCGTAACCTCCGCATTCGGTAAGCTGCCCTTTCAGCAGATGGACACAGCGGCACTTGTCAAGGCCGAACTCCATGCAGATGTTCCTGCTTATGTCTTCGACAACCCGGATAGCTACACCTAGACGCTGACGTGAATCAGCGTAGACCTTGAGATCATCCATGTAGAAGGTATGGGTCACTTCTTCGTGGGCGCCGTCGCCATACCTTATTTTATAGCCATGACCGTTTTTATTGAGCGTCCTACTGAGGGGGTTCAGTGCCAGACAAAACCAAAGCGGGCTGAAAGAGTCGCCTTGGAATATCCCCCTCTTTATCTGCAGCGTTCTAGACTGCAACACATTTTCCCCATCACTGAGGTGCAGAGACGTACTCCACTGCCTCATCGCATGCTGCAGGAACCTAACGACGACGGGATCAATTTTGTAGAACTCCAATACCCGGACGAGAAACGAGTGAGGTATGGAGTCATAAGCCTTCCTGTAATCGATGTAGGCCATACTTAGGTTCCGCTGGTTATATACCGCCTGGCCGACTATGGCTGCGTCGATGATGGCCTGGTCTTTGCAGCCATGCGTATTTTTCCTGCATCCTTTCTGCTCTTCTGCGATGATGTGATGCTGTTCGCAGTGAGCAGAAACTTTGGCGGTAATTATGCTGCTCAGTATTTTGTACAGACTCGATAGGCACGTTATCGGTCTGTACTTTGATGGGTTCAATGTGTTGCTGTCTTTCGGGAGGAGGAAGGTGACGCCACGAGTGGCGAATTCAGGAAGGTTGTGTGGGTCACGTAGCACCTTGTTGAAGCACTCAGCTATCTTTTGATGTGCGACGGTCAGCTTCTTGTGCCAGAAGTTCTGAACACCATCGGGGCCCGGTGCTGCCCAGTTCCTCAGGTACCGCGAGGCTTCGCGGACATCGTTCTCTCCGACGATGATAGCTGGCATCTCTCCAATTTCACCACAACTCTCCTCCTCCCGTCTTAACCACATTTGCCCGTCGCGATGTTCTACTGGGGTCTCCCAAATACCAGCCCAGAAGTTCGTCACATCGCTATTATCTGGCAAACCTTCGCGGTAGTCGGGCTTCTCGTCGCTAATGTGGTCGTAGAACGCTTTCTCGTTATCTCTGAACATCCGATTTTGTTCCTGGCGCTTTGCAGAGTCAGAGTAACGTTTCAGCCGTTTTGTAAGGACGCTCAATTGCTGTACCAGTGTGTCGAGTTTTTCAGTCAGCTGGTGAGCTCCCAGCTGGCGAAGTTCAGTAGGCCGCACGATCACAGCAACTTGGCGACATAATTTCACCGATCTGCTGCCTCTTTTGTACGCCATCAGTCTTCCAATTGCGGCGCGCTTGTTTAGGATCCGTTGCTCCAATCTCCTTCGCCATGGAGGCTCACGCCTTTCACGGAGATGTTGGAGCAGTCCGCCTCTTGGCCTAATACGGTATCCTAAACTTTTGGCGGTTGCCACAGCAGCGCAGTAAACTTTCATTTGCAGCTCCTCCATGTTCTCTGCATCAACCAAGTGCAGCGGAAGAACGTGCTCGTTCATGAGCTTTACTGCACTTGTCAGCCTGCGGGAATGCTGCAACTTCGGGATCCTGGGGCGCGACAATGGGTCTGTGTCGCGGAACTGTGAGATCGCCTCGTCGTAGTGGAAGACCAGATCGCGTAGTAGTTGTTGATCTGGCTGTGGGTCTTCCGGCTCAGGGGGTTGTTGTACTGTGGCTTCCACTGGTGCTGATTCGCGTGCCCCACTCGCGAATGAATTGCTCAGCCGTACTGAACTTCGTCTCGACACATCGCTTGCTCTGTTGTTCCTGGAGCTTATTTCTCTCTACACCTGCTGCTTGATCTCGTCGATTTGCGTTTGGGAGAGCATGTTGTTGCGTACTATCGCTCTACGCCTCGCGTTCATCGCGTTCTGATCAAGCCTCCCGACGAACTCTGGATACGCTTCCTCGAACATTGTTAGTATGCGAGGGCGACCGCTCATGTCCGTCTCCAAAGCAGTGCAGATGTAATAGGCGCGGATCACGAATTCGTTCATTTCGTGTGTCCACATGATCCGGCGCCTAGTGGTACCCACGAGTGTGGACGACTGCCGTCTGGCAGTCACAACACGCCTCGTAGGCGCAGCGTTTCTTCGGTGATGTCGATGGCTGCTGTTTCCGTGTGGCGGTAGCTCTTCGGGTTGAACCCGGCTGGTGGCCCGCTCTTGCACATCGCCCTCCAGCCACTGGCCGCTCGCTCTTACGCCCGTTCCAGGACCAGCTCCAGTTCGGGGACCCTCCTCGGGTGATCGCATTCTAATTACTCTTCGTGAACGTAGCTCCATTTCCTGGGTGTATCTCCTTTGCCCGGGAGACAGCGGGTTGGCAAGGCCTCCATGACCCGGGAGGCCTTCCCCGGGAGAGAGATATAGCGCTCTGACTCGCTCGCACCCCCTCACTTAGCCACTTTCGACACCCGTTCTCGGAGCCAAGACCAGGTGTGTGTTTCCAGTTCACGCCCGATCTAAAAATGTCGTCATATGATCTTCGTGGAGGCGTGAGATAGGAACATTTGAGACCAACGGGCAGGCTCCTACCCTAGTGTTGATCCCCATTTGAGAACCAAAGAGAACCAAACATTTTTTTTTGGGGCAGAATTATCTCACTTCTTAACTAGGCGAACCTAGCCAGAATTTTCACCTGCCCCCGGGCTTCTGAATGCCAAAGGGGGACTAGGCTCTGCGGAATGCACGTATCTGCATGCTCGTGCTGTTTCAGTCCTGACCGAGAAATTGTCGGACAATCGCGCAGGTGCTAAGGATGACCGACTTTTGGATGCCGGCCAATTCCTTCTCCATGTTCAACACCTTTAGCGCTTCCAGAAGTGTCTTCGGGACAATTCCAGTTCCAGAGAGAACGACTGGAACAATTCTTGGGACCTCCCTTAGCCCCCACAGTTCCTTGAGCTCCACGGCCAATGGTCGGTACTTGCAGATTTTGCGACCGTGGGTCTCCTCCAGATTCTGGTTCAGTGGAATAGCGACATCGATGATGGTGACTTTGCGGTCGCTCTTGTCGTAAACCATTATATCTGGGCGGTTGTGGTGGATCGAGAAGTCGGTCAGAACAGTGCGATCCCAGTACAGCTTGAAACGGTCATTTTCCAGGACAGGTGCAGGCAGGTACCGGTAGTTTGGTACGTTGTCTTCCAGTAGAGCACATTGGAGCGCCAGTTGTCGATGAACAATACGGGCCACGTTGTTGTGGCGCTCGGTGTAGGCTGCGTTGGCCAAAATGGGACAGCCTCCCATAATGTGCTCTATGTTTTCACCTGGTTGATGGCACATCCGGCAAATGTCATCAACGTCTTGATGCCAGACGTACCGCCTGCAGTTTCTCGTCGGCATTATCCTGTCCTGGATGGCTATCATGTCGGCTTCTACTACTGAAGAGAGTTCACCACGCGTTAGCCACAGATTAGATGCGGCCTTGTCGACGTGTGGCCGGTCCAGTTGATGGGGGTGGGCACCATGCACTGCCTTCTGCTTCCAAGCTGCAATCTTCTCCTCCACTGTCTGCAGATTGCAGTTTAGTTGGTACTCCGCTTGCGCCAAGTGCAGAGCGCTGTATCCTCTGTCGGCGGCGCAGACAGCCCGGTATAGCGCGTTTTGGTTGGCGCGTTCTGCGAAGTACTCGCGCAGTTGTCGTACCTGGGCAACACACAGTGCAGATATGTCGACTATTCCAAGTCCCCCTTCTTTGCGTGGCAGTGAAACTCTCTCCAGTGCCGATTGAGGATGGTGCATTCCGGCCTCTTTAAATGCTTTCCTCATCCTCCTCTCAAGGTCCTCTAGGTCAGTTTTGCTCCATTTGACTACACCAAAACTGAAGGTCAGCAGGGGAACCGCGAATGTGTTGATCGCGCGTACCTTGTTCCCCGCGTTGAGGAAAGTCCTCAGGACACAGTTCACTCGACTCAAGAACTTGTCTCGCAGCTCCGTCTTGATGTCGGAGTGGCGAATCCCGGTGAGCTGTCGGAATCCAAGATATTTATAGGATTCGCCACGAACCATGTCACTTATAAACTCGCCGTCATAGACCTCGTAGCCTCCGGATTCGGTAAGTTGTCCTTTCAGCAGGTGGACACAGCGACACTTGTCGAGGCCGAACTCCATACAGATGTCCCTGCTTATTTCTTCGACAACCCGGATAGCTACACCTAGACGCTGACGTGAATCAGCGTAAACCTTGAGATCGTCCATGTAAAAGGTATGGGTCACTTCTTCGTGGGCGCCGTCGCCATACCTTATTTTATAGCCATGACCGTTTCTATTGAGCGTCCTACTGAGGGGGTTCAGTGCCAGACAAAACCAAAGCGGGCTGAAAGAGTCGCCTTGGAATATCCCCCTCTTTATCTGCAGCGTTCTAGACTGCAACACATTTTCCCCATCACTAAGGTGCAGAGACGTGCTCCACTGCCTCATCGCATGCTGCAGGAACCTAACGACGACGGGATCAATTTTGTAGAGCTCCAATACCCGGACGAGAAACGAGTGAGGTATGGAGTCAGAAGCCTTCCTGTAATCGATGTAGGCCATGCTTAGGTTCCGCTGGTTATAAACCGCCTGGCCGACGATGGCTGCGTCGATGATGGCCTGGTCTTTGCAGCCATGCGTATTCTTCCTGCATCCTTTCTGCTCTTCTGCGATGATGTGATGTTGTTCGCAGTGAGCAGAAACTTTGGCGGCTATGATGCTACTTAATATCTTGTACAGACTCGATAGGCACGTTATCGGTCTGTACTTTGATGGATTCAATGTGTTGCTGTCTTTCGGGAGGAGGAATGTGACGCCACGGGTGGCGAATTCAGGAAGGTTGTGTGGGTCACGTAGCACCTTGCACTCAGCTATCTTTTGATGTGCGACGGTCAGCTTCTTGTGCCAGAAGTTCTGAACACCATCGGGACCCGGTGCTGCCCAGTTCCTCAGGTACCGCGAGGCTTCGCGGACATCGTTCTCTTCGACGATGATAGCTGGCATCTCTCCAATTTCACCACAACTCTCCTCCTCCCGTCTTAACCACATTTTGACGTAGGACTACGTCTTTCATTTCTATACCGGGGTGTAAAACCAAAGTTTCGAGAACGAAAGCGTTACGCTGGAGACCGAGATTTTGAGCGTTAATAGCTCTTAAACAACTGAACGAAATGGTATGATAAACACTTCATTTGAAAGATAAAATGTCTACGCGTCATATACTTGTTACTTTTTCATCCAAAAACTTGTTTCAATAGTCTTAAAATTGCTTTCAAAACAGGCTATTGAAATCACCAATCGGTATATAAGCGAGCGCCGCTCGTAAACCCACTCAGTTATGATTGAACAGCGATTGGAGCATGTTGTCGCTGTTGTTGTAAAGCTAATTTCGTTTATCATGAAAACGCTGATGAACGGTGTCACCAAGAGCCTGTTTGTGTACCTAAGGCCAAAAGGGAATCCATCAGGAGGAGAGTGATGCCACGGTTCCGTTTGAAACATCGGAGCAGCCGCCACACACACATACACGCGCGGAATTCTCGTTGCTATCATCGTTGCTGAAAAATAATCTGCCAGTTCCCCTGGGAATTGAAAAATACATTCATGCGAAATAGTTTATTTTAATGTTTTCTATCCATATAACACTGCAACCAAATACATTTGGTTTTGTTATTTTTCAATCAATCGCAATTAACAGGAAAGCTTCTGAATATTTTTTTCCCCATCAGTGGAAATTTTCGTATCCAATATTGGATGCATAACATGAAAAACGGAAAATGTTTCACATCGCGAAAATCAAGTCATTTTCGAGCGATTATTTGTTTTCTACTCATATAATGCTTCGACCAAATACATTTCGTTTTGGATTTTTTCAATCAAGTGCGATCAACGTAAGACCACGTCTTTCGGCAATTTATTAGAGGTGCAATGAATCTTTAGGAATTCCCGCTCTACGCGCACTGGCAAACAATGTTTACTCAACAATTTCTCAAACTAGAAATGGGTGTTGTGAGAAAGGATTAGCGAACGCGAAAACGACAAACGGGAGAAAGATACGTTTGGAGGTTGAAGGAAATTGGCAGAAAACTTCTTCATTCTATCATTCAAATAATGTGATTCATAGCACATCGTTTTGCCAGAAAGAGATTATTAATGCTCAAAGGAGGAATCGAGTCCTCCGAGGAAATTACCCAGCGCAAATTAGAGTCGACTATCGATTGCGGCATTCGTACACAAATAATTTTATAATGCAGTTTCACCAAAGTGATTTCTTCGGATATATTCACTACATCATGTCATGTATTTCATATTCTTCATAAGGAAATCCATATCCATGGCACCTATCGGTAACGAATTATTATCGAAACCACGATTTTCGCTAAATGCTCCTTTCAGTTCGGCCTGTAAAAAACTTTTCTGTACTCTAATCCATCAAATTTGGAGCCCTGAAAAGGGCTGTTGATTATATGCTAAGCTAATATAGCACGCTCTCCTCGGATACGATGGGCCAGCTGGATGTCCTTGGGCATGATGTGACGCGTTTTGCATGGATAGCACACAAATTGGTATCTTCAAATAAGCCTCCTGCAGCGTCATAACCGCGGAACTTTGGAAGCGCAAGTTGGTTTTGAAGTCCTGAGCAATTCCACGAACCAAATGCTGCAAAGGTAGCTTGCGGATCAGCAATTCGGTCGATATCTGATAGCGACGAATTTCATGCGAAGTTCCCGGTCGATAGCGATGTGGCTTCTCCACCTATCCTGCTACTGGTGCGCTTATCCGAGCTGACTTCGTGTGCCTTACCACCGAATGACTAACGAGCTGTCTGCGAAAGACTAACGAGCTCGAGTCCTCATGGTGCGAGAGTAGAGTAAGAAATGAACGAAAGGGAAGGAAGGAAGGTATTGAATTAGAGAGACTTTAAACTCTGAGAGTTCATTCGTCTCTAATGAACGAAAGCAAAGGAAGCGTCATTTTATAAACCATAAAAGTATAGAATCTAAATCCCACCCTTATTATATTCGTGAGTATACAGTAAGCTTATACAATAAAGAGGGTGGGGTTTACATTCGATTCTTTTATGTTTTATAAAATGACACTTCCCTTGCTTTCGTTCATTTCTTACTCTACTCTCGCACCGTGAGGACTCGTTTCATCGGGACTAAGCAGACAGCTCGTTAGTCTTTCGGTGGTAAGGCACCACGAAAGCAGCTCGGATAAGCGCATCAGCCGCAGGAAGCGTGAAGAAGCCACATCGCTATCGACCGGGAACTTCGCATGAAATTCGTCGCTATCAGAAGTCGACCGAATTGCTGATCCGCAAGCTACCTTTGCAGCATTTGGTTCGTGGAATTGCTCAGGACTTCAAAACCGACTTGCGCTTCCAAAGTTCCGCGGTTATGACGCTGCAGGAGGCTTATTAGAAGATACCAATTTGTGAGCTATCCATGCAAAACGCGTCACATCATGCCCAAGGACATCCAGCTGGCCCATCGTATCCGAGGAGAGCGTGCTATATTAGCTTAGCATATAATCAACAGCCCTTTTCAGGGCTCCAAATTTGATGGATTAGAGTTCAGAAAAGTTTTTTACAGGCCGAACTGAAAGGAGCATTTAGCGAAAATCGTGGTGTCGATGATAATTCGATACCGATAGGTGCCATGGATATGGATTTCATAATGAAAAATATGAAATATATGACATGATGTAGTGAATATATCCCCATATCGAAGAAATCACTTTGATGAAACTGTTTACCGTTTGTCGTTTTTAATTGTTGGGAAAGGGCATTATTTCTGCTGACTAAATTCCAAGAAAAAATCCATTCTATCTTTAAGCGTGATTCATTCTGCTTCGGATCAACGGAACAGTATGATAATCATTTCATACAAAAGATAAAATGTCCAAGAGTTATATGATTGCTATTTATTGAATCGAAAAATTGTTTCAATAGCTTAATGATAGCTTCGAAAACAGGTTATTGAAATCATTCGTATCCGTATGTAGCGCGCCCACTTGGAAACCCATAATTCTTATTGGAATGTGAGATGGGGAAGCTCATACTTACGTCTATGCATTATGCTGTACACTACAGACTTTTTTCTCCGTACTGATTAAGAAGCCGACCGAACTATCGGTCGACAAGTCAGTCTGCAGTCGGCGGGGGCTCTTAATTTCGTTTTTGCAGGTCGAACCGAAAAAATTTCAGTCGAGTTAACTCTTTTTTACAGTAATGCTTTTGAATCCGGACACTTTGCATTACATTCAATATCATACCACAGCCATAACATTTTTTTCATGTTGAATTTATGCGATTAATAGTTGCTAACATAGTTACTGATAGTTTCTTGATAGTTACTTATCAATCGCATTAATTCAACATGCAGAAAATGTTGTGGCTGCGGTATGGTATTAAATGTAACGCAAAGTGTCCGGATTCAAATACATTACTGTATACTTACTTCGATGATATTCGTTTCTCTCTCAGGGTAAGCAACGAATATAATAAGGGTAGGGTTTAGATTCTATACTTTTATGGTTTATAAAATGACGCTTCCTTTGCTTTCGTTCATTTCTTACTCTACTCTCGCACCGTGACGACTCGTTTGTTTGGGACCAAGCAGATAGCTAGTTAGTCTTTCAGTGGTAAGGCACACGAAAGCAGCTCGGATAAGCGCACCAGCCGCAGGATAGGTGAAGAAGCCACATCGCTATCGACCGGGAACTTTGCGTGAAATTCATCGCTATCGGAAGTCGACCGAATTGCTGATCCGCAAGCTACCTTTGCAGCTTTTGGATCGTGGAATTGCTCAGGACTTCAAAACCGACTTGCGCTCCCGAAGTTCCGCGGTTATGACGCTGCAGGAGGCTTATTCGAAGATACAAATTTGTGTGCTATCCACGCAAAACGCGTCACATCATGCCCAAGGACATTCAGCTGGCCCATCGAATCCAAGGAGAGGGTGCTATATTAGCTTAGCATATAATCATCGGCCCTTTTCAGGGCTCCAGATTTGATGGATTAGAGTTTAGAAAAGTTTTTTGCAGGCCAAACTGAAACGAGAATTTTCGTTTGGATGCCATACAGCATCGAGAAAATTCCGGAAAGATCTAATCGTTGCTGAAAAATAATCTGCCAGTTCCCTGGGAATTGAAGAACACATCCATGCGAAAGAGTTTATTTTAATGTTTTCTAATTATATGGCGAAAACAGCGACCAACTACATTTGATTTCGTAATTTTTCAATCAAGTGTAATTAGCTGGAAAGCTTCTGAAGATTATTCTTTCCCATCAGTAGGATATTTTCGTATCCAATATTGGATGCATAACATGAAAAACGGAAAATGTTTCGTATCGCGAAAATTATATAATTTTCAATCGATTATTGCTCAGTCGCCGAAATTTTCATACTCAGAGAGTTCATTCTCCTCTAGTTTGCCTTCCAAATTGCCATCGTAAACCACACCTTCTCTCGATTCAATCACGCACGAAAAGCATACTGAAATGATATTCTGGTGGTGAAACCCATTCATTTTTCGTGAGGCGTCGTGCACAAATTACGTAACGCGATAAGGGGGGAGGGGGTAGATGTTGCGTTACTTTCTGTTTATTAGAGATAGGAAATTGCGTTACGAAAGGGGGGGGGGAGAGGTGGTTCAAAATTCGGATTTTTAGCGTTACGTAATTTGTGCACGACGCCTGAGGACTTCGACAAGACAACATCGTTACTGAACGAGCTGAACGGCGAGGGATCGAGGTATTCATTACCTGGCCTGACCTGACCTGAAATGCAATCAGTTTGTTTTAACTGTGAGGGAGCGCAGAAAAGCCGATGCTGATACTCTCGTGACCAAGAGAGTATCAGCATCGAAATACGGTTCCTCGGGAAGACATAGAAGCAGCCGCCACACACACACATACACGCGCGCAACTCTTTTCGTTTGCTGGTTATCGAGAGGAAACCTGGAAAGAAATGATCGTTGCTGAAAAATAATCTGCCAGTTCCCCTTGGAATTGAAAATTACATTCAAGCGAGTTTATTTTAATGTTTTCTATCCATATAATACTGCGACCACATACATTTGGTTTTGTGATTTGTCAATCAAGTGCAGTTAGCAGGAAAGCTTCTGAAGATTATTCTTCAGAACAAGGTTTTTTGTATCCAATATTGGATGCATAAAACCTTGAGTCTCCAACGTAACACTCTCGTTTTTGAAGTCACCCAAATATTTATTTATTCATTCATTCAGGATGGATTTAGATTCAACTCCAAACAAATGATCTCTAAATCAACGATAGTCCTACGTCACCCTTGCGGTTATACCATAGATATAACCCACTTCCTGTTTTTTTTTTTCGCAGACTTATCTCACTTCTTAACTAGGCGAACCTAGCCAGAATTTTCACCTGCCCCCGGGCTTCTGAATGCCAAAGGGGGACTAGGCTCTGCGGAATGCACGTATCTGCATGCTCGTGCTGTTTTAGTACTTTTTATTGACGTGGGACTACGTCTAACCGGAATATATGGGGGGTAAAATGAAACATAAACATCGAACATACAGGAAAAAAATGCAAGATTTCGAATGCTTATAACTCGAACATTTTCTACTGGATCGGAAAGATGTTTGCATCAATTGATAGGGAATATTTCTACGCATCTATCACAATTAATAAAATGTTATTTTTCATTAGATAAATAATTGAATAACTGTAAAATGTTTAGCATTATCTAAACGCCCAAACTGCCTCGTTTTGATTGGCCCGCTTTACGGTTTCCCCAACACAGACTTCAAAACCAAGCAGCCTTGGGGAAATCGGAATTGCAAATACATGAAAGTAGGGGGACTTTTGTTCTCTCCGAAATATGTTCCCTAACACAGACTTCAAAACCAAGGAGCTTGGGAAAATTGGCATTGCAAATTCATGCAAGTCGGGGGCATTTTTGTTCCGACTAAAATGTGTTTCCTCAACATAGGCTTCAGAATCAAGGTGTCTAGGGAAATTGGGATTGCAAATTCATGCAGCTCGGGAGTATTCTTGTTCCGACTGAATCTGTTTACCTATAAAGATTTCTAAACCAAGGTGTCTGGGGAAATCGGCATTGCAAATACATGCAAACCGCGAGTACTTTTGTACTCGCTTGCCTTTGTGCAGATTAGAGTGCGTTTCCCGGTCTCACAACGCAAATATATTAAATTCAATTGAATTCGGAAATTGTTTCATTCAATCAAAAATTTGATCAATACGAACAAATGATTACTAAGCTAAGGTAGTCCCACGTCAACCTTGCGGTTATATCATAGATATAACCCACCCATTTTTTTTGTGGCAGACTTATCTCACTTCTTAACTAGGCGAACCTAGCCAGAATTTTCACCTGCCCCCGGGCTTCTGAATGCCAAAGGGGGACTAGGCTCTGCGGAATGCACGTATCTGCATGCTCGTGCTGTTTCAATCCTGACCGAGAAATTGTCGGACAATCGTTCAGGTGCTAAGGATGACCGACTTTTGGATGCCGGCCAATTCCTTCTCCATATTCAACACCTTTAGCGCTTCCAGAAGTGTCTTCGGGACAATTCCAGTTCCAGAGAGAACGACTGGAACAATTCTTGGGACCTCCCTTAGCCCCCACAGTTCCTTGAGCTCCACGGCCAATGGTCGGTACTTGCAGATTTTGCCACCGTGGGTCTCCTCCAGATTCTGGTTCAGTGGAATAGCGACATCGATGATGGTGACTTTGCGGTCGCTCTTGTCGTAAACCATTATATCTGGCCGGTTGTGGTGGATCGAGAGGTCGGTCAGAACAGTGCGATCCCAGTACAGCTTGAAACGGTCATTTTCCAGGACAGGTGCAGGCAGGTACCGGTAGTTTGGTACGTTGTCTTCCAGTAGAGCACATTGGAGCGCCAGTTGTCGATGAACAATACGGGCCACGTTGTTGTGGCGCTCGGTGTAGGCTGCGTTGGCCAAAACGGGACAGCCTCCCATAATGTGCTCTATGTTTTCACCTGGTGGCAAATGTCATCAACGTCTTGATGCCAGACGTACCGCCTGCAGTTTCTCGTCGGCATTATCCTGTCCTGGATGGCTATCATGTCGGCTTCTACTACTGAAGAGAGTTCACCACGCGTTAGCCACAGATTAGATGCGGCCTTGTCGACGTGTGGCCGATCCAGTTGATGGGGGTGGGCACCATGCACTGCCTTCTGCTTCCAAGCTGCAATCTTCTCCTCCACTGTCTGCAGATTGCAGTTTAGTTGGTACTCCGCTTGCGCCAAGTGCAGAGCGCTGTATCCTCTGTCGGCGGCGCAGACAGCCCGGTATAGCGCGTTTTGGTTGGCGCGTTCTGCGAAGTACTCGCGCAGTTGTCGTACCTGGGCAACACACAGTGCAGATATGTCGACTATTCCAAGTCCCCCTTCTTTGCGTGGCAGTGAAACTCTCTCCAGTGCCGATTGAGGATGGTGCATTCCGGCCTCTTTAAATGCTTTCCTCATCCTCCTCTCAAGGTCCTCTAGGTCAGTTTTGCTCCATTTGACTACACCAAAACTGAAGGTCAGCAGGGGAACCGCGAATGTGTTGATCGCGCGTACCTTGTTCCCCGCGTTGAGGAAAGTCCTCAGGACACAGTTCACTCGACTCAAGAACTTGTCTCGCAGCTCCGTCTTGATGTCGGAGTGGCGAATCCCGGTGAGCTGTCGGAATCCAAGATATTTATAGGATTCGCCACGAACCATGTCTCTTATGAACTCGCCGTCATAGACCTCGTAACCTCCGGATTCGGTAAGCTGCCCTTTCAGCAGATGGACACAGCGGCACTTGTCAAGGCCGAACTCCATGCAGATGTCCCTGCTTATGTCTTCGACAACCCGGATAGCTACACCTAGACGCTGACGTGAATCAGCGTAGACCTTGAGATCATCCATGTAGAAGGTATGGGTCACTTCTTCGTGGGCGCCGTCGCCATACCTTATTTTATAGCCATGACCGTTTCTATTGAGCGTCCTACTGAGGGGGTTCAGTGCCAGACAAAACCAAAGCGGGCTGAAAGAGTCGCCTTGGAATATCCCCCTCTTTATCTGCAGCGTTCTAGACTGCAACACATTTTCCCCATCACTGAGGTACAGAGACGTACTCCACTGCCTCATCGCATGCTGCAGGAACCTAACGACGACGGGATCAATTTTGTAGAGCTCCAATACCCGGACGAGAAACGAGTGAGGTATGGAGTCATAAGCCTTCCTGTAATCGATGTAGGCCATACTTAGGTTCCGCTGGTTATATACCGCCTGGCCGACTATGGCTGCGTCGATGATGGCCTGGTCTTTGCAGCCATGCGTATTTTTCCTGCATCCTTTCTGCTCTTCTGCGATGATGTGATGCTGTTCGCAGTGAGCAGAAACTTTGGCGGTAATTATGCTGCTCAGTATTTTGTACAGACTTGATAGGCACGTTATCGGTCTGTACTTTGATGGGTTCAATGTGTTGCTGTCTTTCGGGAGGAGGAAGGTGACGCCACGGGTGGCGAATTCAGGAACGTTGTGTGGGTCACGTAGCACCTTGTTGAAGCACTCAGCTATCTTTGGATGTGCGACGGTCAGCTTCTTGTGCCAAAAGTTCTGGACACCATCGGGGCCCGGTGCTGCCCAGTTCCTCAGGTACCGCGAGGCTTCGCGGACATCGTTCTCTCCGACGATGATAGCTGGCATCTCTCCAATTTCACCACAACTCTCCTCCTCCCGTCTTAACCACATTTGCCCGTCGCGATGTTCTACTGGGGTCTCCCAAATACCAGCCCAGAAGTTCGTCACATCGCTAATATCTGGCAAACCTTCGCGGTAGTCGGGCTTCTCGTCGCTAATGTGGTCGTAGAACGCTTTCTCGTTATCTCTGAACATCCGATTTTGTTCCTGGCGCTTTGCAGAGTCAGAGTAACGTTTCAGCCGTTTTGTAAGGACGCTCAATTGCTGTACCAGTGTGTCGAGTTTTTCCGTCAGCTGGTGAGCTCCCAGCTGGCGAAGTTCAGTAGGCCGCACGATCACAGCAACTTGGCGACATAATTTCACCGATCTGCTGCCTCTTTTGTACGTCATCAGTCTTCCAATTGCGGCGCGCTTGTTTAGGATCCGTTGCTCCAATCTCCTTCGCCATGGAGGCTCACGCCTTTCACGGAGATTTTGGAGCAGTCCGCCTCTTGGCCTAATACGGTATCCTAAACTTTTGGCGGTCGCCACAGCAGCACAGTAAACTTTCAGTTGCAGCTCCTCCATGTTCTCAGCATCAACCAAGTGCAGCGGAAGAACGTGCTCGTTCATGAGCTTTACTGCACTTGTCAGCCTGCGGGAATGCTGCAACTTCGGGATCCTGGGGCGCGACAGAGGGTCCGTGTCGCGAAACTGTGAGATCGCCTCGTTGTAATGGAAGACCAGATCGCGTAGTAGTTGTTGATCTGGCTGTGGATCTTCCGGCTCAGGGGGTTGTTGTACTGAGGCCTCCACTGGTGCTGATTCGCGTGCCCCACTCGCGAATGAATTGCTCAGCCGTACTGAACTTCGTCTCGACACATCGCTTGCTCTGCTTGTTCTGGAGCTTAGTTCTCTCTGCACCTGCTGCTTGATCTCGTCGACTTGCGTTTGGGAGAGCATATTGTTGCGTACAATCGCTCTACGCCTCGCGTTCATCGCGTTTTGGTCAAGCCTCCCGACGAACTCTGGATACGCTTCCTCGAACATTGCGAGTATTCGAGGGCGACCGCTCATGTCCGTCGCCAAAGCAGTGCAGATGTAATAGGCGCGGATCACGAATTCGTTCATTTCGTGTGTCCACATGATCCGTCGCCTAGTAGTACCCACAAGTGTGGACGACTGTCGTCTGACAGTCGCAACACGCCTCGTAGGCGCAGCGTTTCGTTGGTGATGTCGATGGCTGCTGTTTCCGTGTGGCGGTAGCTCTTCGGGTTGAACCCGGCTGGTGGCCCGCTCTTGCACATCGCCCTCCAGCCGCTGGCCGCTCGCTCTTACGCCCGTTCCAGGACCAGCTCCAGTTCGGGGACCCTCCTCGGGTGATCGCATTCGTAGTATTCGTCTTGACCTTAGCTCCATTGTCTGGGTGTATCTCCTTTGCCCGGGAGACAGCGGGTTGGCAAGGCCTCCATGACCCGGGAGGCCTTCCCCGGGAGAGATATATATATATATATATATATTTTTTTTTTTTTTTTTTTTTTTTATAGAGGTGAGGAACGCTCTACCAGCCTTATCTGGGAAGGGTTAACCCAGACGTCGAGTGGGGATCACACCCACAAAAACCAAGCCCTCTACTCGTTGCCTAATTCCCCCTGGGACCACATCTAGGCGACTACTTCAGGGGGCGGCTGTGCTCATGCACTCTTCGAGTTTTCAACGCTGACTAGTGTTGTCCTTCCCTTTTTCTCAACATTTTTTCTCTCTATTCGCTTTTCATTCCACTGCGCTTATGTCCTCTTCGCAGGCATCCATTTACACGTCGAGACGTGTACCGCTTAGGAATTGCCCTCCAACTTGACGCGCAACCCGTCACAGTCACCCTCGCGGGATTTCTCACCTGTCGAGACGTGCACCGATTAGGAAGCGCCCTCCAACTTGACGCGCGCCCCGTCACAATCACCCTCGCAGGATTTCTCTTCCTAGCGGAGTGCCGATTAGGTAGTGCCCTCCTACATGACGCGCACTCCGTCACAGCTACTCTCGTGGGGTATACACCATTTTGATCACGGCTTCATCCTTCGCGGTGTTTCTCCATCCAGGCCACGATCAGGCGTTGCCAGGCAGGCATTTTTGCTGTTCTCCGCGGCAGTATCCGGTTACCTGTCGAGACGTGCACCGATTAGGAAGCGCCCTCCAACTTGACGCGCGCCCCGTCACAGTCACCCTCGCAGGATTTCTCTCCCAGCGGAGCGCCGATTAGGTAGTGCCCTCCAACATGACGCGCACTCCGTCACAGCTACTCATGTGGGGTATGCACCATTTTGATCATGGTTTCATCCTTGATGCTCGCTCCTTCGAAACGTTCGCAGTGTTTCTCCATCCAGGCCACGATCAGGCGTTGCCAGCAGGCATTTTTGCTCTTCTCCGTGGCAGTATCCGGTTACCTGTCGAGACGTGCACCGATTAGGAAGCGCCCTCCAACTTGACGCGTGCCCCGTCACAGTCACCCTCGCAGGATTTCTCTTCCCAGCGGAGCGCCGATTAGGTAGTGCCCTCCAACATGAAGCGCACTCCGTCACGGCGGCTCTCGGGGGGGACTATCCGGTACTACAGCCGTCTCGATTATTCATCTCTTATGGTCAGGCGTTATCCGCATGCTGGTCGGTCCTCCACTTCCGCTGTAGCTCGGACATGATATGTACGATTGCACTGTTTACTGCGTTCCAGGTGCCCTCGTCACGACACATTTCCTCCACGATGTTCCCAGCATGAAGGGTAGGCAGCCCCTCACGCACTGTGGTGAATCTGGGACATTCGAATACGATGTGTTCCGGTGTTTCCTCCACATTTCCACACTCCGGACAAAGAGGCGATCTTGCGTGTCCGAACCGGTGCAGATACTGCCTGAAGCAGCCATGACCAGACAAAAACTGCGTTAGATGGAAATTTACCTCTCCGTGTTTCCTGTTCACCCAGCCCATTAGTGTCGGTATGAGCCTGTGCGTCCACCTGCCGTTTTGCGCCGCACTCCACTCTTGCTGCCACCTAGCCATCGACTCCGCCCTCATTAGCTTCCTCTGGTTCCCCTCCTCCTATAGCACTCGCTGTCCTCCGACAAGATGATGTCTATGGGGACCAACCTGGCTATGACGTAGACCGCTTCTGTTGACACGGTTCTGTACGCACTCGCGACTCGCATCGCCATGAGCCGGTACGTACTATTCAGCCTCTTCGTGTTCCGCTGAGTTTCTAACGCCGCGATCCAGGCTGGACCACCGTAACGTAGTGTCGATGAGGAGACACTAGCCAAGAGGTGCCTCTTGCTGCTGCTTGGGCCAAAGTTGTTGGGCATGATTCGTGTCAGTGCATTGATTGCCTTCGTTGCTTTTTTACAAGCGTAGTCGACGTGACTGTTGAAGTTCAGTCGATCGTCGATCTGCACCCCCAGGTATTTTAGGTCTCGCTTCGAGGTTATCGAGTGCTCTCCAATTGTGATTTCTGCACGTTGCACCGCCCTGCGGTTGCTGACAATCAGCATTTCCGTCTTGTGGTGGGCTATCTGCAGTTTCACACTGCCGCTTTCAAAGCTACGTTGGGGATTCCATCTGGGCGCTTTCTTCGTTTTTAGGCGTTTGATAGCTGCTCATCGTTCGTCACATCTCTGCGTTCGATGCTATCCTCATCCTCTCCATATGGCGTGGGTGGCCAGGTCGTTGGGTCGTGCTGCGGAAATAACCCTTCCACGATAATTTTTAATTTTTCGGGACACATTTCGGAAGGTGTCGTTGGGCCCCTGAGCTTCGCCATCACCATTCGGTAAGCATTGCCCCATGGATTGACGTCCACGTCCCGACATAACTCCCTGAAGCAATTAGATTTGCTCCGCTTAATCGCCCGTTTAAGAGTGGATCTAGCCTCTCTTAATTCCACTCTCCGCTCTTCTCTGGTGTCTATGCTTGACCGTTGGAAACGTCTTCTGGCGCTAAGGCAGTTGGCCCGAAGCACGCCAAGTGCCTCGCTCCACCAATAGGCTGGAGGTCGCTTATACCTGGGTTCCCTTTTTCTTGGCATTGTTATATCACATGCTGTTGCTAGCGTTTCCGTCAGTTCATCCGCGTTCATGTTCAAGACGTCGCTTTCCACGCGTAGTGCTTCGATGAAAAGGTCCTTGTCAAAGGTTTTTGTCTTCCACCTGCGCGGGCATGTCCTATTTATCCGTACTGCCACGGAGTTTCGTTGACCAATGGTATAACGGATGGCTTGATGATCACTGTGGGTGTATCCTTCACATACCCTCCACCTCATTTTCGTCATTAACGAAGGACTGCAGAAAGTCAAGTCGATGATGGACTCTCGACCCTCTCGGCGGAAGGTACTAGTGGTGCCCTCGTTGCACAGGGTAACATCCAACTTGGCTAGAGCTTCTAGTAAACTAGTCCCTCCCGCGTTGGTGCATCTGCTTCCCCACTCTACTGCCCAAGCATTGAAATCCCCTCCTATAACGACTGGTTTTCGTTCGGCGAGCTCCTCGGTGAGGACATCCAGCATATAGTGGAACTGGTCCATCGTCCATCTGGGAGGTGCGTAGCAACTGCAGATAAAAATTCCGTTGATCTTTGTGATCACGAAACCCTTGCGAGACCTCAAAACTACCTCCTGAATGGGATATCGGCCCATGACCTGGATGGCGGCCATTCCTACTTTATCCGTCACTCAATTACCGTTACCGGGGGGAACGCGATACGGCTCCGCGATAATTGCGACATCACATTTTGTTTCTGTCGTTGACTGCCACAACAGTTGCTGTGCGATGTCACAATGGTTGAGATTAATTTGGGTTATCTCCATCACTGTTGGCTTGCCCTCGCCTGTTTGTACACAGGGCAATTAAAGCCTCCCGTCATATGGTCATTACTGTCCTCTTTTTCGCAGAGCATACACCTTGGTTTTCCCTTGCAGTCGCTGGCAAAGTGTCCCTCTATTCCGCATTTCCTGCACAGTTTGGATCTATCTGGCCCCAAGCAGCCTTTCGCCAGGTGGCCGAAGTTTAAACACTTGAAACATCGCTCCAGTTGCTTGGGAACAGGCGGAATGATTCTAAAACGACCCACAGCCCAGCAGACGTTTATACTCTCTAACTTCAGTAACTTGTTCGCTGCGTCCGTTGAGAGACGAATCGTTGCGGTCTGCGTCCCGCGATACGCCTTTCGTAGTCGGATTTTCATCGGAACTTTGCCCAGGATGTTTTCCTCCTCCAACTTCTGACGAAGGTCTATCTCGGTGGCGAACAGACTGAGGTTCCTGCATTCTATCGATGCCTCGGATGATAAGGCCCTTACGTTCGCTCCATCGCCGAGAACCCTTTCTACAAGATCCTTGAATGCTGAGCTCCTGATTTCTGGGTCTCTCTTCAGCTCGAACAGCGTTTCGCCGTTCTGGGTGCGCCTGGACTTCACCACGCTCTCCTCCAGTTTCTTGAGGCCAGGGTTCTCTCGCATTTTTTTAAAGAGATCAGCGTATGATACGTTGCCCTTCGCTTCGACGATGAGTGCATCGCCTTTGTCTCTCGCCCGCCGAGGATTAGGCTTCTTGTCTTTTGGCCCCTGCCACTTTTCATTCTCTTTCTTATTTTTTTCCACTATTTTCACTTTTCTCTCCCTCTCTTTTTCTTCGTTCCTTTGTTTTTTCTTGTTTCTTTTCGTAACCGTGCTCCAGTCGTTTCTCTTGCTATCGGTGCTGATCTGGTCATCGCTTTCACCCAGCTCTTCGCTGTCGCCCTGGGCGGCACTATCGTCTTGATCATCGTTGTCGTGATCGTCCTTGCGTTTTTTGAACATTTCTTCTTCTGCTGGTGAATCCTTTTTTCTTTTTTCCGAACGGTTTCGACGAATCTTTGGCGTCACCTGTCCAGCTGCAGCTCTTTGCAACGCTTCTGCGAGTGCCTTCCCGGCGGTTTTCGTCCTTTCGACGAGTCCATCGTGCTCCTTCAAAGCTCGTCCCAAGAGAGATCTTATACCCGACATCCTGGTCTTGATCTCCTTATGCACGTTGGGTTTGTCCTGCACGAAGGTGTCGAGTTCTTTGACCCTCAACATGATCGTGCTCAGGATGCTATCTCCAGTCAGCCCTCCTTCCTGGGTTAAACTACCGCTGGACTTTGGCAGGAACAGGGGATTGATCCCCCGACTTTGCTGGGTCTCAGGTATTCCTCCATTACTGCCGTTAGGGCCTGGTGTTTCCACTTGTTTGAGTATTGGCGATCGCAGAAGCTTTTTACTACGAATGAACGCGTTGGCTTGGTCACCTGTATCCATCATACTCTCTCTTCGTTCTTCGTTGGTTTTGTAGGTTGTCTCCATTTTGGTTGGGTCCCAACTTCGGGCCGCTATCTCCGCTCGTTGTACATAGTCGCCTTTTTGTGATCCCATGGTTATCTATGCAAGCAGTGAGGCCATGCAGGGGTTGACACGGTCCTTCATGGGGACCGTGTTCAGAGCTGGATCAGCGCAAGTCAGGAATGTGACATCTGATGCCTAGTACCTAGTGCCAAGGCCTAGACGAGCATCGAACGTACCCGAAGACTTGCCAAGTTGTTACCGGGACGGGGGCAACCGTACTATTAACCCACACGCCATTTCAGGTAGGTGTCACCCTTCCTTACTCAGGGAGCAGAATAGCACGACTGTCGGCTTTTAGCATCGCATGTTATCCGTTTTCGTGTCTTGTCCGTTTTCCATGTCATACCAGTATGTCGTAATCAGGATCTTACTGGCGTCGATCCTGATGTGCTCGGCACTCCTCTCGTTGCTCCTGTACACGGTATTTCCCCCGTGCATTCTCCATAGGCTTTACCGCGCCCTTACTCGCGTTGTCACCCGATTAGTCGCCTTCTACGACAGGGACAGGGACGTAGACCCGAAGTGCTATTCTAGGCCGGCAGCTCCACGGCTCACACCGTTCTTCGTAACCCGAGCTCAAGAGGTCATTGTCTCTGGAAAGGATTATGACGACTTCTAAAATGAAGACGAAAAGTCATTGGAGGCTAGAGTTGCCCGAATCAGGGAAACTAGACCCCGAATTTTCGAAATCGTTACTAAAAATCTTAAGAAGGCTTACCAGATATCGTCGCATAACTACAATCTGCGCCATCGACAGACGGCGAAACAATTTAATGTTGGCGATAGTGTCTATAAGCGCAACACAAAAGTATCAAATGCAAAAGAGCATTATAACGCTAAATTAGGTGCTCAATATGTACCTTCCACGGTGATAGCTAGGCATGGAAACTCTTCTTATGAGTTGGATTCCTCCGGTCGCAATATAGGCATTTGGCCGGCGAATTTATTAAAGCCAGCAGGCAAATCCTAAAATGAAGAGACAAATATGATTTAACGTTCAATTGTTAAGTTGACCCATACCGTTCTGAGTCACTGAATAGATGACCTGAAAAGAACAATGGAGTTTATGGATTAAGCTCATGCCTGTTCGCCTAAAGAACAATTACTCTTTGGATACTTACCAAACTCTCTTTTCCTCAGCATCCGACGGTTCTACAAGCCAACCGCGGGGCTCGTAGATACTGACCATCATCGGGGAATTAAACGTAACACGGTAAATATCCTCGAGGGCTCATTAAAGAAAAAATGACTGGACCAGATAGATAGCGCGCGCGTCTGTTCCCACGTAATTCGATAAATGACAAAAGACTGGTCGAAATCCAACTACTAATATAAGATTCGCGAATCAAGATAGTATGCAATCGAAAACCGAGTATCAATTACGAAGAACTCGAATAGCTCAAAATTCGAGCAGAATAAATCGTTCGTGTGAAGATCGGTAGCGTAGGTAGTAGCCGACTGATTAGAGAATCGAGATGACTGATATTGCTCTGGACCGATCACCACAGTGTCGTACAAATAATGGACCACGGTGGTCCGGTTTTTTTTTTTTTATCTTCGCTTATTTTTCGTCGGCCTATTTCCGCCACTTTAGTGCCAATCACCGACATCAGGGAGGCGACTCCACCTGTTCCTACCTATCAGACTCAACAACTCATGAGCCGGGCCAACTTCTTTTACTTCCGCTCCGAAGGAAGACGTAACCAGAGATTTTTCGCCTCAGAAAATCCCAACGACGCCAGCTGGGATTGAACCCAGGCCGATCGGATTGTGAGGCTGTTACGCTAACCATACAACCACTGGCGCCGTCGGTGGTCCGGTTATGTGATACCAAATTCACGTCGCGTTTCAATTTATAGAATAGTGCATGTTAGTTTTCAGGTAAATTTTGTAGCGAAAAAGATGAAAATTAGGAATAAGCAGAGAATATCGTTTGATTGTCCGGAATTTTGGTGTGTTATACGGATAAGTTGAAACTTGATGTAATTTCTCGATTAGATTTACGTTCATTAGATTTGTGCATGACTATTGAAGTACTCGTGAAGTGTCCTCTTTGTATTAATGATTATTATTGTTTTGAATCGACTCGCTTTTGTTATAAGAGAAGGTCAAAATTGCTTGAACGTACCATCTTTGTTGATATAAGGTAACATGAGATTGAAAAAGATTATTATTTAGAAAAAAAAAAGAAATATTTCATTTCTTTTTTTCACCGACCACAGGCGGATTGTAACCATATATGGTTACAATTAGAACCTCACATAAAAAAGGAAAATTTGATTCTCACTATTTGGTTTACGGGAGGGGTGATCGAAGGAGAAAAAACAATGTTCGACGACAGCAAAATGTGGGGATCCCAAACCAACGGGAAAACCCTATTAAATTTTGAATCCCCGCCATGATGGGTGGTTGGGTGGAATTAACCACTAGGTGGCTACGATGAGCAGGACTGGATGACAGTTTGGAATGGTAGGAAAGTGGAATGGTTGGAACGGAAGAATTCGGGAAGAAGGAAAGCAGGAGGTTCGAGAAAGTAATTGAAAAGGAATTGAGGTCTCTTGGGTTTCGACCGCGGAATCGTGCACATCGATCAAGTTGGATCAAAGTGATTCTCACCAGTTTTCTGTATAGTGAATATCACGTTGCGGATCATTACAATGAGCGGAGAAACCGGCTGAAATAGCCCTTGATATTTAGCTGACCTTACCATGCGATATTTAGCTGACCTTACCATAGTAAGGTCAGCTAAATATCAAGGACCAGCCAGAAGAGTGTGCCTGTCTCGCCCTCACCAGCCTCATGCTGGTACGGAACACCGTAAAGGAGCTACGCAGGCCAGTTGTCACGAGTTCCTCGTCACGCTCCACTCGTTCATCGTCAAGGACAACACGGAGGTTGCGACCTTCCACCGAAGCCAAGATCCTGGAGAAATAGCTACGTCATACCAGACGCCCGTTCGCCGTTGCCGACCGCCATCTCGCCGATACCATTCCCGTCCACGCCGTAGCCGATCATCACCCGTCAGTACCCGCCGCCAACCCGAGATATCAACCAGTAACCGGAGAAGTATCCGTGAGTCAATAAATATTGTTCATTAACCTGAAAATTACTTCTTTTCGCTAACCCAAATCCGAAAGCTTTCCCACACAACTCACACGACGACCCTGAGACCCGAGGACCCAAAAGAGGCCTTTCGCGCCCACCCCTGTACGGTCATAGATAAGGCCGAGGGGCTTTGATTGCGTTCCCTTCCGGAACCAGCAGATTATATCCTCGGGGGCTGAGAGCAGCCGCACCAGAGTAAATCGTAACAGCATACACGTAATTCTATTCTTTACTTGTTGGAAGACTTTTTCGTTGACTATTGATTCGAATAGTTTAGGAATGCAAGAGATAATGGCAATCCCACGATAATTACGTACGTCAGATTTAGCGCCTGATTTAAAGATAGGTACCAAAAAAGATTGTTTTCATTTTTCTGGGAATATTCCAGTTTGTAGTGACATATTGAAAATGCAATGTAAGGGAAGGGTGAGTTCCTCAGCCAGGTTCTTTAGGAATATAGGTGCTATTCCGTCAGGTCCTGGTCCTTTTGATCCGTCTAATTTTTTTAGTGCAAGGCATATTTCCTGTTGTGAAAGATAGTTCACTGATATGTCATTTGGATAATCCGGTAAAAATGAAAAGTAGTTCCGATCGCGATTTTCTTCGGAAAATGTGGTATATACTTCCTGAAAGAAATTTGCAAAGAGATTACAAATTTCGTTCGAAGAATTCCTCACATCCTCATCGAGATGCATCTGCGATGGGAAGTTATTGCTTTTGAGCTTAGACTTTACGTAATTAAAGAATTTCTTCGGGCATGATTTGACTTCAGTTTCGACCTTTCTATTGTACTCTTCGTGTGCACTTTTAATTGCAAAATTTAATTCTTGGGAAATATTTTGATATTCAAGCAAATTTTGATGACTTTTGTCTATTTTGTATTTTTTATGTGCTTTTTGTTTTTTATTCTTTAGATTTCTTATTTGAACGTTAAACCAAATAGGATATTTGCTGGTTGAATTTCTTCGTCTTCTTTTTTTCGGCACAAATTCTGATATTATGTTATTCAGAATTTCGTGAAGAATATGTACAGTTAAGTTGACATCTCGTTCGCTGTTTCATAAAGTTTACCATTCTATGGCTTGTAGGCTACATTTAATTGCTTCAAAGTTCGTCTTGTTATATTCCGGTACTTCTTCATACTCCCAGTCGATGGGCAGTTGTCTATTATGTATAAAGATTGAGTATTCAATTGCTGTGTGAAATTTTTCATTTTTCCAAAGAGGAGTCATGGACTCATTCACACAAAAGTCGTCGGTGATGTTAGTGAATTATAGGTCTAGATAATATTTTTAGAAATTTTTTACATGATTTATTTGGTTAAGACCGAGATGTGCAATTTCGTCAAATATATATTGTAGGGTTTCATTTTCCCCGACGACTGGGAGTAGAATGCATTCATTATCATTATCGGGAATGAAGTCTACTTTATTTTGATTGAAGTCGCCATAGATATGCAATTTCACTTCTGGTTCTAGTGTTTCTGCAATTCGATTTGCCGTCTGAAAAAATAATTCATACGACTTTTTATTTGCATGTTCGGGTGGGAAATACACAGAAGCAAATAAGTGTACTTCGCCAGCTATAGATAATTTTGCCCATACATGCTCAAATTCTTTATGTTTTTCGTTTATAAGTTCCTCAGAAGTGAAATTTGCATTAATGGCAATGAGGACCCCTCCTCCAGACTTCTTCTGAGATAACGATAAGTTGCGGTCGTGCCGGAATACGTTAAAATTATTTCCAAAAACTTCTTCGCTTCTTACGCTTTCGTCCCAGCTAGTTTCAGTTGCAAGAATTACATTGAAAGAAGCGGGTATAAGATTTTGATGAATTTCCTTCATTTTTGCTGGGCTTTTCATGCGATTGAAGTTTTGACAGTATATCAAAATTGCAGTCGCATTCTGTTGAGAAGGCGGAGAAGTTTTTGAAAGACTAATTCTACTTACTTTACTGTTTTGATTTTTTCGACTACTATTTCCCTCAAAGGGGCGCGTCAACGTCGTTGAAAATTTAGCGGACTGTAGAACTTTGTAGATGCTTCCCTAGCATGTTGTAGCCGTTGCGTGTGTTCACTGGACAGGAATGCTCGGTGTGATGTGAGGTCTGCCAAGGCGTCAATGCGTGAAACTCCCAGCTCTTCGTGTACTTCCAGGAAAATTTCACGCAAAAGGTTTGTGTCTGTTGGTAGACCTTCAGCTGCGAGCATTACTGATGCACTAGTTCTTGTAATTCCACGAATACAAACAGCCGTTGTTTGGTCGTGGAGGAAGGACAGATACGTCCTCACTGTGTCCATTATTTTCGAGTCCCGTAGGCGTGCCTTCAAAAAGCGTCTGTCGCCAGCAGCAGATTGCTCCGTAATTCTTATTATAGGAGGTCGCATTGGGTCCAGAAGAGGAGAGCCTTCTCCAGGTGCTGAATTCGATTCCACAAGTGTTAGCGGAGTGGTATTTGCGTTTGACGTTGATTGGGTGCTGTTGTAATGTGGCTGATTTTCTGCTCGGTACGGGTTGATTGTTTCGCCCTTCCTGAAATTGATGTATTTCGGGACCGAGAGGCCAGCAATTGGATGGTCGGTATTTGATGGTGGGCCAGCAAACTGCAATTTTGCTGAGGCCAGCAGTTCCTTTTCCGATTTATCGGCGCGTCTGTGTTGATTTTTGTTATTCGCATTGTTGCGAATGTGCTGGCTGTTGTTGCGTGCAGTTTGCTTTCTTCGCTTTCTGTTGAGTTTTGCTTTGTCGGCTGCTTTTTCTTGAAGCCTACGAAATCGTTGTGTAGCACTGGTTTCTGCGCACTGCTCACCGCGCCCGACTGGCTCAGTACTTTTTATTAACCTCTTTTGTTTACAATCACAATTTCTTATTTAATAACTTAATTTTTCGGGTCGCGCTAGAATCGTACGCACACGTTTCCGTGGTGCTGACTCTGCGCGAACCCCTGTTGTACAATCAAAACCGCTATGTTGAACTTGCCCCCTGGAAATTTGGCGAATAAACAAAACTAAAGTGGGGCCGGTTCGACATAAGCGGGACTTAGAAATTAAAAAAGGGCGTTACAGTTGTTTGGCATCGAATTCCGACCAGTCCGGTTTCCAATGCCATTTATGGTCAAAGCGGCGCCATCCTGGAGAAGTGTGGTCTTCCTTCGTATGAACTATTTTGATGGATGCGCGTCTTTCAGATAGTTCCTCTTCTAAGCTTACAGTTGGCTTGATAGTGTGGGAGACACTAGAGGAAGACAAAGCACATGCCATTTCTTCCATTTGTATTTTTACTTCGCACGCCAGTGTGATGTGCGAGTCTGTCAAGTCAGTTTTTAGGGACTCGTATAATTGGGGCAGAAGGTCGATGGAGTTTGTTGTTGTTGAATGTTTTATTTCCATTTCTGCAACTGGGACTGATGCCGCTAATTTCGCTGCTGATTCTACTGCTGCGCTGTTGTCCGTTGGGGCTATTTCTAATAGCGATGTTATGGCATTTTTGATTTCCGCAGTGCTGGTTTTTGTGCTGCTGAAGACTTGCGAGACGCTCTTTTTTATATCTTGCAGCATTTCTTCTATGTTCGAGAGGGTTTCATCGTGTGTTGCACTGAGCGATTTGAAGTTGTTTAGTAATTTATGATTGGCTTCGAGTGTCATGCCAATGTTTTCGTTGATTGATTTTAGTGGCTTCACAAGCGACTTCATGCGAAGGTTAGTTATGAATTCTTCTTGGCAGTCCTGACATAGTGGCAGCATGAAGGATCGCAAAATTTCTTCATGATTTCGTTGCGCTCCCACACAGGCGGTGTGAAATTGGCGGTTGCAGGTTCCATAGCAACGCCACAAAATGCGATTGTCGCTGAGCGCACAATTCACTATTCCGCACTTCATTACACTCGCGTCGAAAAAAAAGGTAAATAAATAAAGTGGAGCGCGCGGGTCACGTCGTAAAAAAGTAAGATTGCTTACCAATAAAAAAAAAGTTACTTAAAAATATACTGGAGCGCTGGTGAAACCGGTCAGCACTCAACGACGGTTGAAAGTCGAAAAAAAAAGGTTCTCACTCAAATGGGGATCAACACTAGGGTAGGAGCCTGCCCGTTGGTCTCAAATGTTCCTATCTCACGCCTCCACGAAGATCATATGACGACATTTTTAGATCGGGCGTGAACTGGAAACACACACCTGGTCTTGGCTCCGAGAACGGGTGTCGAAAGTGGCTACTAAGTGAGGGGGTGCGAGCGAGTCAGAGCGCTATATCTCTCCCGGGGAAGGCCTCCCGGGTCATGGAGGCCTTGCCAACCCGCTGTCTCCCGGGCAAAGGAGATACACCCAGAAAATGGAGCTACGTTCACGAAGAATACATGAAATGCGATCGCCCGAGGAGGGTCCCCGAACTGGAGCTGGTCCTGGAAGGGGAGTAAGAGCGAGCGGCCAGCCGGGTTCAACCCGAAGAGCTACCGCCACACGGAAACAGCAGCCATCGACATCACCCAAGAAACGCTGCACCTACGAGGCGTGTTGTGACTGCCAGACGGCAGTCGTCCACGACGTGGGTACCACTAGGCGTCGGATCATGTGGACACACGAAATGAACGAATTCGTGATCCGCGCCTATTACATCTGCACTGCTTTGCAGACGGACATGAGCAGTCGACCTCGAATACTCGCAATGTTCGAGGAAGCGTATCCAGAGTTCGTCGGGAGGCTTGACCAAAACGCGATGAACGCGAGGCGTAGAGCGATTGTACGCAACAATATGCTCTCCCAAACGCAAGTCGACGAGATCAAGCAGCAGGTGCAGAGAGAACTAAGCTCCAGAACAAGCAGAGCAAGCGATGTGTCGAGACGAAGTTCAGTACGGCTGAGTAATTCATTCGCGAGTGGCGCACGCGAATCAGCACCAGTGGAGGCCACAGTACAACAACCCCCTGAGCCGGAAGATCCACAGCCAGATCAACAACTACTACGCGATCTGGTCTTCCATTACGACGAGGCGATCTCACAGTTCCGCGACACGGACCCTTTGTCGCGCCCCAGGATCCCGAAGTTGCAGCATTCCCGCAGGCTGACAAGTGCAGTAAAGCTCATGAACGAGCACGTTCTTCCGCTGCACTTGGTTGATGCTGAGAACATGGAGGAGCTGCAACTGAAAGTTTACTGCGCTGCTGTAGCGACCGCCAAAAGATTAGGATACCGTATTAGGCCAAGAGGCAGACTGCTCCAACATCTCCGTGAAAGGCGTGAGCCTCCATGGCGAAGGAGATTGGAGCAACGGATCCTAAACAAGCGCGCCGCAATTGGAAGACTGATGACGTACAAAAGAGGCAGCAGATCGGTGAAATTATGTCGCCAAGTTGCTGTGATCGTGCGGCCTACTGAACTTCGCCAGCTGGGAGCTCACCAGCTGACGGAAAAACTCGACACACTGGTACAGCAATTGAGCGTCCTTACAAAACGGCTGAAACGTTACTCTGACTCTGTAAAGCGCAAGGAACAAAATCGGATGTTCAGAGATAACGAGAAAGCGTTCTACGACCACATTAGCGACGAGAAGCCCGACTACCGCGAAGGTTTGCCAGATATTAGCGATGTGACGAACTTCTGGGCTGGTATTTGGGAGACCCCAGTAGAACATCGCGACGGGCAAATGTGGTTAAGACGGGAGGAGGAGAGTTGTGGTGAAATTGGAGAGATGCCAGCTATCATCGTCGGAGAGAACGATGTCCGCGAAGCCTCGCGGTACCTGAGGAACTGGGCAGCACCGGGCCCCGATGGTGTCCAGAACTTTTGGCACAAGAAGCTGACCGTCGCACATCCAAAGATAGCTGAGTGCTTCAACAAGGTGCTACGTGACCCACACAACCTTCCTGAAATCGCCACCCGTGGCGTCACCTTCCTCCTCCCGAAAGACAGCAACACATTGAACCCATCAAAGTACAGACCGATAACGTGCCTATCGAGTCTGTACAAAATACTGAGCAGCATAATTACCGCCAAAGTTTCTGCTCACTGCGAACAGCATCACATCATCGCAGAAGAGCAGAAAGGATGCAGGAAAAATACGCATGGCTGCAAAGACCAGGCCATCATCGACGCAGCCATAGTCGGCCAGGCGGTATATTACCAGCGGAACTTACCGAATCCGGAGGTTACGAGGTCTATGACGGCGAGTTTATAAGAGACATGGTTCGTGGCGAATCCTATAAATATCTTGGATTCCGACAACTCATCGGGATTCGCCACTCCGACATCAAGACGGAGCTGCGAGACAAGTTCTTGAGTCGAGTGAACTGTGTCCTGAGGACTTTCCTCAACGCGGGGAACAAGGTACGCGCGATCAACACATTCGCGGTTCCCCTGCTGACCTTCAGTTTTGGTGTAGTCAAATGGAGCAAAACTGACCTAGATGACCTTGAGAGGAGGATGAGGAAAGCATTCAAAGAGGCCGGAATGCACCATCCTCAATCGGCACTGGAGAGAGTTTCACTACCACGCAAAGAAGGGGGACTTGGAATCGTCGACATTTCTGCACTGTGTGTTGCCCAGGTACGACAAATGCGCGAGTACTTCGCAGAACGCGCCAACCAAAACGCGCTATACCGGGCTGTCTGCGCCGCCGACAGAGGATACAGCGCTCTGCACTTGGCGCAAGCGGAGTACCAACTCAACTGCAATCTGCAGACAGTGGAGGAGAAGATTGCAGCTTGGAAGCAGAAGGCAGTGCATGGTGCCCACCCCCATCAATTGGACCGGCCACACGTCGACAAGGCCGCATCTAATCTGTGGCTAACGCGTGGTGAACTCTCTTCAGTAGTAGAAGCCGACATGATAGCCATCCAGGACAGGATAATGCCGACGAGAAACTGCAGGCGGTACGTCTGGCATCAAGACGTTGATGACATTTGCCACCAGGTGAAAACATAGAGCACATTATGGGAGGCTGTCCCGTTTTGGCCAACGCAGCCTACACCGAGCGCCACAACAACGTGGCCCGTATTGTTCATCGACAACTGGCGCTCCAATGTGCTCTACTGGAAGACAACGTACCAAACTACCGGTACCTGCCTGCACCTGTCCTGGAAAATGACCGTTTCAAGCTGTACTGGGATCGCACTGTTCTGACCGACCTCTCGATCCACCACAACCGCCCAGATATAATGGTTTACGACAAGAGCGACCGCAAAGTCACCATCATCGATGTCGCTATTCCACTGAACCAGAATCTGGAGGAGACCCACGGTCGCAAAATCTGCAAGTACCGACCATTGGCCGTGGAGCTCAAGGAACTGTGGGGGCTAAGGGAGGTCCCAAGAATTGTTCCAGTCGTTCTCTCTGGAACTGGAATTGTCCCGAAGACACTTCTGGAAGCGCTAAAGGTGTTGAATATGGAGAAGGAATTGGCCGGCATCCAAAAGTCGGTCATCCTTAGCACCTGCGCGATTGTCCGACAATTTCTCGGTCAGGACTGAAACAGCACGAGCATGCAGATACGTGCATGCCGCAGAGCCTAGTCCCCCTTTGGCATTCAGAAGCCCGGGGGCAGGTGAAAATTCTGGCTAGGTTCGCCCAGTTAAGAAGTGAGATAAGTCTGATTAAAAAAAATGCCTAGGGTTACCAAAATATGTGAAAGGAAAAATTGTCAAACGATCATCGTATTCTACATCTTCTTCTTCTTGAATGGCGTTAACGTTCCCTGTGGAACTTGTGCCGCCTCAACGTATGCATTAACTAGCGTCATTTATTAATATTTAGTTGAGATTTCTTAAGCCAAGACACGCCTTGAATGTATTCCGAAGGGCAATCTCTAGAATACGCGTAACCACCGTGCAAGTCGGAGGAAATTTCTCTGACTAAAAATCCCCCGGCCAGAACGGGAATCGAACCCGAACACCCGGCATGATAATGTAAGACGCTAACCACTCGGCCACGGGTGCACCTATTTCCCTCTGAAATTATAGCACATCTCATACGTTTACGTAGTGCTTGAACCGAGAAAGTTCATTCACCTCTGAAATGACGATTTTTCCAAGCGAATACAAAAGTACTCAACACCAAAAAAATACCCTCGACTTGCATGTACTTGCAAAGCGGATTCCCCCAGGCACATTAATTTTGAAGTCCGTGTTAGGGAAACACAGCTCAGTGGGAAAAAATGCCCCGACTTGCATGTTTTGACAAAAGGTAAGGTATTGTATTATAGAGACTTTAAACTTTTTCAGTTCATTTTCAGGCCCTTTGACAACTCTACTCTACTCCAGCACTACCACCTCCACCCTCTTGCCTTGAGAAAGGCACTCGATTCCTCGCCGTCCAGTTCGTCTAGCAACGATGTTGTCCAGTCGGTCCAGCCTTGAGAAAGGCCTTGGGTTTTTTTATATCAAATTTTGCGCATGCTCCCTCTGCTCTCGTTTCCGGTAAATCATGTATATAGTGTAATAATCGTATAACATATGCTGGAAGAGAAGTACGTTAGTAATGGGAGGCATATTTGGTCACCTGGTAGTAGAAATACGAAGTAATCATATCAAACACGCTGAAAGAAAATAAAAAGAGAAAAAATGTCTAACCCAGGTAGCTGAAAAAGAATTATATGGTCATTAAAAGATATTAATTGACTTGTGTGCCATCCACGCAAAAATTCTATTCAAATGTCGCAAAAGAGCCTTTTTTTTCAAAAAATCAACATCTGTGTATGTTGTTGTGTGTGTGTGTGTGGGTGTGTTTGATTTGTGATATCTAACTACATATCTAACTATTTTTTTTTGTATTTTATATATTTATTTTTTTTAATAAATAAAATGTGTGTGACCTAACATATGTAGTACGTTGGTAACACATATATTAGCTCACAGGCATTAGGTGTATTAGTGTGTATTCTAGTATGATGTGATAAAATCGGTTACATATAGCATATAATCGTATAGTGGTTAAATGAGCTCCAAAAGATCCGTCTCCTTCAGAAAATGCAGTAATTTGTCCTCCTCCAAGTTATTCTTGCTAGGGCTGTCCTTGGGTTGTCAGCTATCTGAAACTTTGTTCTCTTAAGGTTGTAACGTGGGCAGACAAGTAGAAAATGTTCTACGGTCAGCCTGATGTTACATGTACTACAAGTGGGTGGTTCGGTTTTTTCAACCAAGAACCTGTGCGTTAATTTGGTATGCCCAATACGAAGACGTGTTAGGCATACTTGAAAAGGTCTTTGGTTTCTATCCATCCAAGGATGGGTAGTGTTTTTAATTTTTCTCAAAAAAGTATTTCTGCAGATGTTCCATTCGTTCTCCCAGCACGTCATCAGAGATGAGTTAACCCATCTGATTATATCAGATGGGACGCTTGTGCTCCATACTTCGGATGTTCTCCCTTCTTTAGCTAGGCGATCAGCCTCTTCGTTACCGCGGATTCCACAGTGACCTGGGATCAAGCAGAAGGTGATATCTTGGGCAGTTTTCTCTTCAATTGCGAGTACCCATGGATGTTTGCTACTTCCGCTCTCAAGAGCAAGAAGCGCACTAGCAGAATCGGTGAAAATAACCGTCTTTCTGTTGTGTTCGCACTTTGATGTAGCGATAAAAAGTGCCGCTAATTCAGCTGAAAATACCGAACAGATACTTGGGAGTTGGAACTTAACTTGCAGGTTATTTGCAAAAATGCCGATACCTACTTGTAAACCATCAAAGGATCCATCTGTAAAGATCTTGTGGTGAATAAAGTATTTACTATGGATGTGGTTGTTGAAAATGGCCAAAACTATGCTGCTGTTTTCACCAGCTCGCACAAAGTTTTTAATTGACCAATCAATCTGAGGTTCCCGTTTATACCATGGTCGAAGGTTAATAATGGGAATTGGTGCAATCGTTGGAAGAGTGGTTCGGCATGTATTCTGCAACCAGTTATTCACTCTCACAAGAGAGGATTCAACTGTTGGATGTTTCTCGAGCGTTCGTACCACGCGCGTGCTGTAGAATCTCGCGAGGAACAATTTGAAGGGTAAATTGCCTGACTCAGCGAGTAACGCTTTACTTGGGCTAGTTCTAAAGGCCCCTGATGCTAGTCTTATTATCTTTTGATAGCTAGGCCTCAGTTCTTCAGGCGTTTTCCAGGTGGCACGGCTGAAGAGTTCAATACCGTAAGTAAGTTTGGAATAAACTAAGCTTCTTCCAATGTTGAAGATAGTTTTGTGGGATCCTGTTCGGCTTCGACCGCTTATAACGCTAACTAAGTTAAGGCGGTTTTTAATGTCCGATATTGTACTCTTAATATGTTTATTGAACGTGAGTTTTTTGTCCACCATTACACCGAGAATTCGTGCAGAATTGACTCGTTTAATGGACTTACCGTTCAGAAGATAAGAACGTAGTTTTTTTCCTGTGACGCTTATTGTTGCAGCAATGAAGAATATAAATAAATGAAGAACTTGAGATTTTTCAGCTGAGATCCCAAATCCCACAGAATTCGCCCAGTTATTAACAGACGAGATTCCTTCCTGAAGTCTTCTTCTTGCTAGTTCTGGGAATGATTTTTTTTGATATTAGCAGAATATCATCTGCGTATAGCAAAGCGTCAATATTTTGGGGTATGGCATCAAATAATGATTGCATCGCTATCAGGAAAAGAGCAACCGATAGCACAGAACCCTGTGGCACTCCATTTTCTTGCAGTTTACTGGTGGAGGTGACTCCTCCGAGAAGAAATTTGAAACTACGATTTTGTAGAAAACTGCGAATTATCTCGAACAAATTACCTTCGATACCCCATTGATGGAGTTGGTCCAAGATATTATATCTCCAGGTTATATCGTAGGCTTTGGATATGTCCAACAGAGCGAGTTCCCCATGGAGGTGGTTACGCGTGATCACGTGAAGGTGTTGATCAAGTTAGCTGAAATACGTATTGGTACCATTGTCTTGACGAAAAGCATGTTGTCGAGGATCCAGGAGATGACGTTCTTCAAGGTTCGTCATCAATCTCCGTTTGATCATTCTCTCGAAAACCTTACTTAGGCAATTGAGAAGGGTGATGGGACGAAAACTAGTGGCTAGTGGTTTTTTCTCCATCGGTTTAGGGATGGGGATGACTAGGCCTTCCTTCCATGAGTCGGGGAAACATTTGCTAGCCCAAAGGTTATTATAAATTTGGAGCAGCGACGTTTTGACGTGGAAAGGTAAATGTTTTAACATGCTATATTCTATTTCGTCTGGTCCGGCTGATTTGCCTTTGCACTTACTAATGGACCACAACATTTCTTTCATAGAGAACCTGATATTGTAAATATGAGGTTTCCCTGAGTCCGAGGGAAACTCTGTAGTCTCCGCGGCAGTTTTAAGAGCTTTGAAGTCGCTTTTGTAGTTGGAGGTGGCAGAAGTACTAGCAAAATGGTCAGCTAAATGTTCAGCAATGGTTCCGGGGTCATCGGTTGTGGTACCATTGATCGTAATGGAATAGCCTCGCGATCTTCTTTTGACACTGATTGCATTAACCTTGCTCCACAGTTCAGTAGAAGTTGTCTGAGGGCAAAAGCTATCAAGAAATTTAAGCCAGCTATTTTGTTTAGTTTCCGCTATAATTTTCCTTGCTCTAGCTCTAGCAGATTGGAAATCAGCTAGGGCAAGTATTTTAGTCTCACTACCGTCCAGTTGTCTTCTAAGCTTTCGTAGCGCTTTTCTTCTGGATTTAATGGCCTGTTTGACATCATTATTCCACCATGGGACTGCCTTCCGGCCGGAGATATCACTAGTGCGGGGTATATTAGCTTTCGCAGCTGCGAAAACGGCTTGGGAAAACTCCTCTACTGAATAGTTACCCTGTGCAAGTAACAGATGCGAAATGGTTTATTCGAAACCATCCCAGTCGGCAAATTAGTACTACCATCTCCTTCGCAGGAGGATTTTTGGATTACTGGTCAGTGTTCGGATGTGAATGGGAAAATGATCACTTCCTCTTAGATCATCATCGACACACCATCTGACTCTGGGCGCAAGGTCCCATGAGGTAATCGTTAAATCAATTGCAGAAGTAGAGCCAGAGTGTTCATCCATACGAGTATGTTGGAAGTCGTTCAGGAAGTTGAGGTTAAGTTGTTCAACCATTTTTAAAATAATTTTGCCTCTTAAATTGCATCTTTGGCATCTTTGGAAATCTTGGTCTTTAGTCTAGGGTCAAATTTTAAATAATTTGGTATTGCTCGATTTGTATTGGGTACTGTTTTGTATGAAGTGGATGGTTGAGGGTCGGCCTGTTGTGGGGCGGCCGGTTGAGAGATTTCTGGGTGTTGGTTTTTATATCTTTTCCTTGTTTTATCATTAACGCGGAAATTTTCATCTTCAGATGATTTCAATTCATCTGAAGTTGAAGTTTTAGAATTTTTTATCTTACGTTTGTTTAATTTTGCTGATTCAGTTTCCATGGGAATTTCTGAATCGGAAGTGGAAATGGTATATTCAATGGTTGAAAATAAAGCTCTTGGCTGTTTCTTCATTGCCTAGTTCTGGGTGTGCTTGTCCACAGTTTCGGCATAATTGGACCTTGGTCCTACATTTTTTTAAGTATGTCCGAATTTGTATCAGCCGAAGCACTGCATCGGATTCGGATAAAAATTGCGCGTGGGGGCGCGGATGAAGCCAAAGTTGATATATTCCGGAATGACAGTACCTCTGATGGTCAAAATCAGGGTTGGAGTTGGAATTAATTCCTTTTTGGTCGAGTCCATACGAGAAATTCGTTTAATCCCTATAACTTTTTGGTCAGCAAGCTCTTTTAAAAGTACAACTTCTGCCATATCAATCACATCCCTACAGGATACCACGCATTTGCGCTGGTTCAAGGTAGGGTGATAAGTTATCTCCACAAGGGTCTTGTCAATTAATGACTTAATACCCAGGAGCGCATCTACATATTCCTTGTTACGAATATGGATCATGTATTGCAACTTATTGTTTTCATCACGCTGTGGTCTAGCGTTCTTGAAATCGCGATCCGTAACAGCTTGGATGGTTTTTCATACTACAAACGGGTTTGATGGTAGGGTATTCTTGTCAGTCGCTTTGAGTAGTAAAATTTGGAGCTCCCCACATAAGGGATCAGCCCAAAAAGGAGAATTGCGTGTGGTGGGCACGCCATTACATAGGTTTGTTGACTTACCGGTGCCGGCGATGCCAGAGCTACTGGAAGCCATGATTGTGGCTGGCTATACCAGGGGGTACAGCCAGGAAGAACGGTGAAATTTCACAAAATATCTAGAAAAAGCACTGGTACTACTAGAACAAAAAATCACTATCTTCGGAAATGGTATAGAAGATATTTAGAAATGCACTGTAATTATTGCTTCAACACTACTGAAATGTCCTTATAATCACTATTGCCTTGAGAGGCTATGGGTAGAAAGATACTGTTTTTAAATCACTTGCACTAAGTACAGCTGCTGGGGGGAAAGCCCCCCGCACCGGAGAGAAGGTAGTGTGGCAACACCACTAGTCCACAGCGCAGGAAACAACACCAGCTGTAAAGAAAAACCACCACCAAATATAAGTATAACAACATAAACAGTAAGCGATATACGATAGAAAATATAAGCAAGCCATAAAGCGCGCCAAAAACAGGGACCGACGCTAGGGGCAGTGAAAACTACCGGTATCGAAAGCCACCAACCGTCTTGGCTATTCGGTGGCCTCCTCCTTGTCCTCGTCTTGTACACCTGCAAGAAAACTTTATTTAGGACTGATTAGAGCCTCAAGGAATTTGCTTTAGCATAGAATCAGTTGTGTGAGGAGAAAACTTCTATTTTTCGCTACTGTTTTCAAAGGGGCGCTAAAAACATGACCGTCTCGGTTGAGTGTCAGAAGCACCGTGGGTTTTTGACAAAGTGGATGCCCCCAGGCACATTGTTTTAGGAGTCCGTGTTAGGGAAACACTGCTTGGTGGGAACAAAAATATCCCCGACTTGCATGTATATTTGCAAAGCGGATTTCCACAGGTACATCGATTTTGAAGTCTGTGTTGGGGAAACCGTAAATCGGGCAATCAAAACTTGGCAGTTAGGGCGTTTAGATAACGCTTGAAATTTTAAAGTTATTCAATAGTTCATCTCATTAAAAATGACATGTTATTTATTGTGATACACGCGTAGAAATATTTCCTATCAATGGATGCAAATATCTTTCCGATTTGTTAAGGAATGTTCGAGTTATAAGCATTCGAAATACGGATAGGGTTAGCACACAAATCGGCAGAACAAATGTATAGGAAAAAAGGAAGTTTTCATGAATTGAAACCGTTTAGGGATTATCGAATTGTAATGTGCAGCATATCAAACAAATCTTAGAGAATTTCCGTTTCGATTGGTATGCAAATCATGAGAATTCGTTCACAGTAAAAATAGTTATTAACGTTAACTTTATTTCATAAAAACGTGACTTGTTTTCTGATTTGGCATTCTTCCTGAAAGACGTAGTTCTACGTCAAAAAATGAACTTAATATTTTTTTCCGAATGGTGCTCAACTAATCGGACGAGTCTGGACAAGTAGAGGCAATTCAACGCAAGTTTATCCATTTACTCTTAGACGATTGCCTTGGAACGATCCTTTCAATCTCCCACGATATTTTGTGGGGTGACATGAACACCTTTCTGTGGGGTGAATTGGCCCTACAGGTTTGAGGCTTTTCTTTGGTCTAATTGATTCCAGATGCCGCTAAATTACAGAAAGAGGATGGGCAGACAACGTTGGAAGGAGGAGGAGCTTGAAAGAGCATAACAGACCATCAAAAATGGATTTTCTTCGACCAAGCATCGATAGTGTTTGAAAATGCTCGAACAACAGTGAAAATATCCACGCAGAACTCGAGCTGGTGTCAATCCAATTTTTCTGGTCTGAAATCTGGCCAAGACACCTGGTATCGATCCCGAAACACTGTTACTGATTGTAACATTATCCCAAAATACTTTATATAAACATGATTATGTTTTTTTCGATGAAACACACTGAACCAAATCACCCCGCATCAAATATTAATGTCCAAAAATCATCTCTTTTTCCCCTAACAGTGTATCTTCCGACCGGTGCTCCATGGTTGAGCGGTTAACGTCAAACATTACAATGTCGGGAGTTCGCGTTCGATTTCCGTTCTGGCTGGGGGGTTTTTGTCAAAGAAATTTCTCCCGAAATGTACTGTGGTCACGCATGTTCTAGAGCTTACCACTTAAAATATATTCATGGCGTGTTGGCATGAGAAATCTCAACCAAGTGCTAATGAATACGTATAAAACGTTAGTGCCAGTCAAGAAGATATCTCCCGGTCTGAATAGGAATGGAACTCGAAGTTCCTGTTAATATGTTACTGGCTGTAGTAATGAAGTTTTGTGAACCGATATGAACAATTTAAAATCATTCCATCCCAGCACTGTATTACGGTAATCTCGCAGTTTGATGCCATTTTGAACTAATTGAAACTAACCGCCCGGTAAACCGTATCATATATCACTATACCATTGCGATAAACTTGATCTTTGCATGATCGAGATATTCTAGAAATACTATTGCCCTTGTGCGCATTGAAGATACTAAGGAAGTTCCAATGTAACGTATGAAAATATAGAGATATGCTAATGATCTTTGAATGTATTTTTGATTCATTTATTAGTCTAAAAATATTCTAACGAATCCAAATAAGGCATATGATAATGTTTTTTTAATGAATAAATACAAATCCGCTTCTAAATTTTGTAAAGGGTATAATAATGTCAAAACGTCTTAGATCAATAGCGTTGTTTTAATCCAACCGCTTTTTATCGCCTGTTCAGTGACAGGATTTTTTTTTTCTTCATGCATTTTGAAGGTGAGCGGTAATGCAAAGAGTACCAAATCAACATTTTGAACCTTATCATTATCACGTGAAAAGTTATATTCGGTATAGACTATTCCTGAATATTTATGAATAGTTGTAAAAATTGATGTGATATTTACTGTACGAGACGTGAAATATTATAGTTTTCAAAATGTTCGGCAATGAGTGTTTAGAGATCCACAGAAATGTTAAAGAAGAATCTGATGAGCAAACCAATTTAGCGAAAGAAAAATCCCCACTCGTGTCAATTTTCACAATCGAAAGTATTTTGGGGCTGAATTCACAAATTTCCAAAAACGTTACTGGAGATAAAATGCTTTCAACATTAAATAGTCAACAAGCAACACAAACGACGTCTCCAGAATGTGTTAAAACTAGATCAACGAATTATTTCCATTATCCTGGAATTAGTTCTCTACATTCTCCTGCATCCCCCGATCTAATGCTTCCAAATAATTTACTAGGGAGTAAGTATTCAAAATTCAATCAGATTCAAAAATATATTATTTAAATATATTCATTCTAATAAATCTAGTCACATATCCATCCTCGTGCCACGGCTATATCCGGCATGACCTGTTCTCTGCGCAGCTTCATTCTCCGGTTGGTCTAGTCTCATGTGACGATTTCCGTCCTCGATACCCGTTCCTTAATTCAGACACCCACATAAAACGAAAAAGGCGACATCGTACTATTTTCACTGAAGAGCAGTTAGAGCAACTGGAGGCGACATTCGACAAAACACACTATCCAGATGTTTTGCTGCGAGAAAAACTAGCCGTGAAAGTGGATTTAAAAGAAGAACGAGTAGAGGTGAGTCGTTTGATTCATACAACTAACTTAACTATGATTGGATTATACTTAGTTTCAAAATTACGATTCTCTCTACGTGGAACTTATTTACAATTTTTAAATTACCAATTTTATTATTCTATTTTCAAATTAGAATACATCTCTAACATGAAAACAATAAAAATACATAAATATTAATATTATATTATTTTATTCGTTCTTGGCATATTAAATCTGTTTTTTTTTCTGGCGTGGGACTACGTCTAACCAAATTATATGGAGAATAAAATGAAAATCTAAACACACAACATGCTAGAAAAAATTAAAGATTTCGAATACTTATAACTCGAACATTCCTCAATATATTGAAAGGATGTTTGCATCAATTGGTAGGAAATATTTCTACGCATCTATCACAATGAATTAAATGTTACATTGTGAATTGTCAAGCGTTATCTAAACGCCCTAACTGTCACGTTTTGATTCGGCATTGCAAGTACATGCAAGTGTGGGGTATTTTTGTTCCCACCGAAATGAGTTTCAAAACCAAGGTATCTTGGGAAATTGGTTTTGCAAATATATGCAAGCTGCGAGTACAGTATCCCGATTATCCGCTGTGCGAATTATCTGTTGAAGCGAGTTCTATGGTAATTCTATACAGCTTTCCGAAAGTCGTCAGTTAGTATGTATTAGAGTGCCAATGAAAATGGCCATCTCGAATTTTCAAAGCGAACTTGATTAAAAATGTTGATTCTCACGGAAAAATACCCTATGCAAAATATCAGCTCAATCGGAAATCGGGGTTTTTGAAAAAAAAAATTATGTTAAATGTCTTCAAATTGCATAAGTCTAGATCTACTGTCATCTCGAAAAAAAAAATTGTCAAAAATCGACGCTCTGGGATTTTGTCGTTTTTTTTCGAAATACGAGGCAAAACGAATGGTTTAGGAAGCCAATAAAAATCGTCATATCGATTTTTCATACGTGACTCCCTGCGGAATGTTTATTTGCACGATAAAATACCCTCTGCAAAGTATTAGCTCATTCTGACTTCATTCACTATTGTCGCAGATGTAATAATTTAGGTTTTATGAAAACCGAAAAATCACCCAAGGGGGAAATCGGGTTTTGACGTAGGACTACGTCTTTCATTTCTATACCGGGGTGTAAAACCAAAGTTTCGAGAACGAAAGCGTTACGCTGGAGACCGAGATTTTGAGCGTTAATAGCTCTTAAACAACTGAACGAAATGGTATGATAAACACTTCATTTGAAAGATAAAATGTCTACGCTTCATATACTTGTTACTTTTTCATCCAAAAACTTGTTTCAATAGTCTTAAAATTGCTTTCAAAACAGGCTATTGAAATCACCAATCGGTATATAAGCGAGCGCCGCTCGTAAACCCACTCAGTTATGATTGAACAGCGATTGGAGCATGTTGTCGCTGTTGTTGTGAAGCTAATTTCGTTTATCATGAAAACGCTGATGAACGGTGTCACCAAGAGCCTGTTTGTGTACCTAAGGCCAAAAGGGAATCCATCAGGAGGAGAGTGATGCCACGGTTCCGTTTGAAACATCGGAGCAGCCGCCACACACACATACACGCGCGGAATTCTCGTTGCTATCATCGTTGCTGAAAAATAATCTGCCAGTTCCCCTGGGAATTGAAAAATACATTCATGCGAAATAGTTTATTTTAATGTTTTCTATCCATATAAAACTGCAACCAAATACATTTGGTTTTGTTATTTTTCAATCAATCGCAATTAACAGGAAAGCTTCTGAATATTTTTTTCCCCATCAGTGGAAATTTTCGTATCCAATATTGGATGCATAACATGAAAAACGGAAAATGTTTCACATCGCGAAAATCAAGTCATTTTCGAGCGATTATTTGTTTTCTACTCATATAATGCTTCGACCAAATACATTTCGTTTTGGATTTTTTCAATCAAGTGCGATCAACGTAAGACCACGTCTTTCGGCAATTTATTAGAGGTGCAATGAATCTTTAGGAATTCCCGCTCTACGCGCACTGGCAAACAATGTTTACTCAACAATTTCTCAAACTAGAAATGGGTGTTGTGAGAAAGGATTAGCGAACGCGAAAACGACAAACGGGAGAAAGATACGTTTGGAGGTTGAAGGAAATTGGCAGAAAACTTCTTCATTCTATCATTCAAATAATGTGATTCATAGCACATCGTTTTGCCAGAAAGAGATTATTAATGCTCAAAGGAGGAATCGAGTCCTCCGAGGAAATTACCCAACGCAAATTAGAGTCGACTATCGATTGCGGCATTCGTACACAAATAATTTTATAATGCAGTTTCACCAAAGTGATTTCTTCGGATATATTCACTACATCATGTCATGTATTTCATATTCTTCATAAGGAAATCCATATCCATGGCACCTATCGGTAACGAATTATTATCGAAACCACGATTTTCGCTAAATGCTCCTTTCAGTTCGGCCTGTAAAAAACTTTTCTGTACTCTAATCCATCAAATGAAAGCTTCTGAAGATTATTCTTTCCCATCAGTAGGATATTTTCGTATCCAATATTGGATGCATAACATGAAAAACGGAAAATGTTTCGTATCGCGAAAATTATATAATTTTCAATCGATTATTGCTCAGTCGCCGAAATTTTCATACTCAGAGAGTTCATTCTCCTCTAGTTTGCCTTCCAAATTGCCATCGTAAACCACACCTTCTCTCGATTCAATCACGCACGAAAAGCATACTGAAATGATATTCTGGTGGTGAAACCCATTCATTGCACAAATTACGTAACGCGATAAGGGGGGAGGGGGTAGATGTTGCGTTACTTTCTGTTTATTAGAGATAGGAAATTGCGTTACGAAAAGGGGGGGGGAGAGGTGGTTCAAAATTCGGATTTTTAGCGTTACGTAATTTGTGCACGACGCCTGAGGACTTCGACAAGACAACATCGTTACTGAACGAGCTGAACGGCGAGGGATCGAGGTATTCATTACCTGGCCTGACCTGACCTGAAATGCAATCAGTTTGTTTTAACTGTGAGGGAGCGCAGAAAAGCCGATGCTGATACTCTCGTGACCAAGAGAGTATCAGCATCGAAATACGGTTCCTCGGGAAGACATAGAAGCAGCCGCCACACATACACATACACGCGCGCAACTCTTTTCGTTTGCTGGTTATCGAGAGGAAACCTGGAAAGAAATGATCGTTGCTGAAAAATAATCTGCCAGTTCCCCTTGGAATTGAAAATTACATTCAAGCGAGTTTATTTTAATGTTTTCTATCCATATAATACTGCGACCACATACATTTGGTTTTGTGATTTGTCAATCAAGTGCAGTTAGCAGGAAAGCTTCTGAAGATTATTCTTCAGAACAAGGTTTTTTGTATCCAATATTGGATGCATAAAACCTTGAGTCTCCAACGTAACACTCTCGTTTTTGAAGTCACCCAAATATTTATTTATTCATTCATTCAGGATGGACTTAGATTCAACTCCAAACAAATGATCTCTAAATCAACGATAGTCCTACGTCACCCTTGCGGTTATACCATAGATATAACCCACTTCCTGTTTTTTCAAATAAAAATTGATGCCAAATGTCTTAGATTTGCACGAAACTTCGAGAAACGCTGTTATCTCGAAAACAAATTTTTGTCAAAAATTGACTTTTCGGCACTTGGTAGTTTTTGTCTGAAAAGTCGATTTTTGACGAAAATGTTTACGTTCCTGAATGTGTTTTCCTAACACGGGCTACAAAAGCGGGTACGAACACAACGCTCAAGTTACTTGCACAATTTGTTACAAGTTAGTTGAAGTATGTTTTTCTTACCCGTGAACCCGTTTCACCGTGAAGTGTATGGACTAAAGAATAAGGTAATAAGCTCATCATTTGAACGCACGTCACACCACTTGAATTTTTGGTTGCATAGCTCGAGAGGCATTCATGATAAATTTGATTTGTTTTCCGATGCCACATAGATTTTTTTTTTATTATTACATTAAGCACGTTATAGGTAATTCAGCGAAAATAACATCTTCCACTCTTGTCATACTTGATCTAAAGTACAACGGTCTAGATACAATTTCACCGGAAACAATTATCCTTTATACGAGTTACTTCATGTCACCGTCTCACCCTTAGTGGTGGCCAACTTCACCCGACATGATTTTAGTACCACTATTTTCATACCTTTTTTAGTTTATCATATAACATTATAAAATAAGAAGTAAACTTTCTGAAAATCAACGTGATTGCAAAAAACATCCTGAAGACATAAAGAAATGCTTCAGTTTTGTATACATTGTGTTTGATTGTACAACAGCATGGGGTGAGACCGTCTTATCCCGTCCTCCCTTACATTGTTTGCATAGCATCGATCTTTCACTGCATCACAACAAAAAGTACAATAGCGTCAATCGCCTCTGTGGCGTCAAATCAACATCGTTGAGACGATTTATGACACAACTGTCCACAGCTATGAATTGTTGTGATTCGGATGCTAAATATGATGACTGTCTATCGTTGGCTTCTTGAAGGGAATGATCTACAAGTCTGATAGATGCGTAAAGGTTTCCAATTCTTGTAATGCATGCATAAAAAATGGCCTAATTTCGGATGGCGATAAAAAAATTATAATTCAATGAAACAAATTTTCAAAAAAAGCATCGACGTCCTGATGGGCGGCTTACAACAGATGCCAGAACGGATGAAAAGATGGATCTCGACACGTTCTTTAGCTCTTGGCGATCAACTGTTTCTCCGTTTCGGCTACCAGAATATTGGAGTAGTCGCCCGCTTGAGATTCGCCCCAGAAAGTTCTATCGGTCTCAGCTGGAGAAAGTTGGGTGGGTAAGCGGTCTTTGGTACAACTTTTTTCAGCCGGTCCATCTCCCTAGTGATCTCTTGACATAATGGGTCAAGGCCAGTTCCGGCCAAATGACCTCATCATACTTCTCGTAATTGGTTGGTGGCCGATCAATGAGAGAATGTGCAAATTGAGGATGAGAGGCCACTTCTTCAATATCAGCATTATCAACGTCCACAGCCCCCATCTAGCTAGCACCGATGACGATAAAGAAAAATTCTACGCGCAAGAACATGGCCATACGCTGCCTCCCAGAACTTCGCTGCCTCCAAGAACATGGCCATACGTAGCACCTTCTTCCAACACAGCCTCCAATACCGTTACACCTGGAGATCACCACAGCAAACATAAACACAAATTGACCACGTTTTGATCGACGGTCGGCACTTCTCGGATATCATCGACGTCAGAACCTATCGTGGCGCTAACATCGATTCAGACCACTACCTGGTGATGGTCAAACTGCGTTCTAAACTGTCAGTCGTCAATAACATAAGACACCAGCGCTCACCACTGTACCACCTACGACGACTACAGGAGCCGAACGTTGCTGCAACATACTCGCAGCGTCTTGAAGCTGCGTTACCGGGTGAGACGAACTTGATGCTGTTCCACTCGACGAATGCTGGAACTCCTTAAAATCAGCAATTAGTAGCACAGCAGAGACCGTCATCGGGTATGAACAACGAGAACAACGGAACGAATGGTTTGACGAAGAGTGCCGAGCGGTCGGAATCATTTGAGACTCACAGAGGAGTTCGACAAGGCGATGGATTCTCCTGTCTGCTCTTCAACGTGGCGCTGGAAGGTGTTATGCGGAGAGTGGGCTTCAACATGCGGGGCACGATTTTCAACAAGTCTAGTCAGTTTATCTGCTTCGCCGACGACGTGGACATAATCGGAAGAACACATGCGACGGTAGCCGACTTGAATACCCTACTGAAACACGAAGCAGGGCTGATTGGGCTTGGGATCAATGCGTCTAAGAGTAAATACATGCTAGCTGGAGGGACTGATCGCAACAGAGTTCTTCTTGGTAGTAGTGTTGTGATCGACGGCGACGAGCTCGAGGTGGTGGAGGAATTTGTCTACCTTGGCTCGTTGATAACAACTGACAATAACAACAGCCGTGAAATTCGAAGACGCATTGTCAATGGAAGTTGTGCCTACTATGGGCTCCGCAAATCCTTGAGGTCCAACAAACTCCGACCCCGTACGAAGTGTACCATGTACAAATCCCTAATTCGACCGGTTGTTCTCTATGGGCACGAAGCATGGACGATGCTTGAAGAGGACTCACAAGCGCTTGGAGTTTTCGAACGCCGAGTGCTCAGAACAATATACGGTGGTGTACAGGAAAGCGGAGTATGGAGAAGGAGAATGAACCACGAACTGGCGCAACTCTACGGCGAACCCAGCATTCAGAAAGTCGCCAAGGCTGGACGAGTGCGATGGGCAGGGCATGTTGCAAGATTGCCGGACAGCAGCCCTGCAAAGATGGTGTTCGCATCGAATCCGGTAGGAACAAGAAGGAGAGGAGCCCAGCGAGCGAGGTGGTTGGACCAGGTGAAGCAGGACTTGGCAAGAATCTTAGCTGCGCTGCGTGTACAGTCAACCCTCCTATAACGCGGTACTCTCTGAGCGCGGTTTCCATATAACGCGGAGGCGAAAATGCGACAGCCCTCCTATAACGCGGCCCTCTTAGAGCGCGGTTTCCGTTTAACAATGTACCATCAAACAACTTTGTTCCATAGAAGCTGGCGAATTCGAACGAAGCAAGGGAGAAGCAATGTAACCACACCAATACAATTCAATGTGATTGTTTACTTCCACTATTACATACAATTCGTACGGCCACATTTCCGCATCCATTATCAACACTACCCTTGTCTTTAGTATGTATTGGTCTCCATATAACGCGGTACGGATGATGTAATTTCTACTAGTTCTGAGTTTCTTATAACGCGGTTTCCATACAACGCGATTGATGGTTCCCATACAACGCGCTACAAATTAGCCTAGTTTGTATGGTTAAATCCGAGTTACTCATAGCGCGGCTTCCATATAACGCGGAGCGCACTCACCGCGCTATAGGAGGGTTGACTGTACTTTGTATCCACATGGATTTGTGCACACTGAGATGTATTTTCCTAACACAGACTGCAATAGCAGGCTGCAAGGCGTTATCGTCACTAACGATGCAAGCAAGCTACAAAAAAATTCGATGTCATTGGTCTACAAAATACTTCTACTATAAACAGTAGAAGTTAATTTTCTATAATGTTCGTTCTGGCCGTAATATTTCCAAGTCCTACATTAACAATGCAGTAATGACTTGTACACCACCCTAAAAGTAGATTTTATAATGACGCGATCTGAACTTCAAAAGGAGAATGGCTTTTGAAGTTCAGATCGCGTCTTGGTTTGTTTATAGTCGCAACTTGGCACTCCCCGCTAGTTTGTTACATCTCGGACAAAAATGTTGGAGTTCCGTTTGAAAGTACTGGATACTTTTTTGTTGCTTGAGCAGCTTCTGATTTTCGATTACCCTAACCCATCCTTTAAAATGTAGCTTAAACAAATATTTCTTTGAATTAACAATTACTTTTCCCTCGTTGCAGGTTTGGTTCAAGAATCGAAGAGCTAAATGGCGAAAACAGAAACGTGAGGAGCAAGAACATTTTTCTAATTTTGAAATCAATAACAAGATTCGTAAGTTCATAAACATCCCTGTCAATACACAAGAGAAGCTGCGAATTCTCCAATCCGAAATACTTTCGAAGGAAAAAATGCTTAATAAGTTCGAAGATATGAGCAACAGCGACGATGTCTCTGATGTGGAAGTAGTTTGATAAAATTGTGACAGTAGACTAAAAACGCTTGTTTGTTCTAAATAATAGAAAAAACGAGTGTTTAAAACTATATTGTAAATATATCTTAAGCAACCAGTAATTTTCTTTCTTTCGTGTGAACTGTGTGCTATTGTGTTTCGCCAAAAATTAAGTCATGCAAATCCTCTCGCTATCCTCTCTTTCTTGCATTATCTATCTCAAAAATTCAATTTCCTTCTCTATAATTCTGTTACCAAGGGAACTGCTCCATGGAGCTCCCCACATATGTGTTACGAAAAGGTTGCAGTATACTTTTTCTCGTAGGGGAACCACGGGTAAGACGGACAGTGGAGATATAATGGACAGGTGGTTGATTCGTACAGTTGCATTATGAATTTCGAATTTCTGTTGATGGGAACCCCTTCTACATGCTATTCTATAATATTTAAACAATCCTTTTGCAATGAATACTGGTCAAAAGTGGAATAGGGAAACAAAAAAGCGAAAATCAAACATGATTCCACGTGCGGATGTAATTTTTCCGGCTTCGATATTAAGCATTTTGATTGGTTGTATTGCAAAATTGGATTCGCTGATGGCTATATTTCGGTTTGTGAGTTGACAGAGAAGCGATTTTAGGTATGTACGGAAAAGTAAATTGTTTCGTAAGTAGAAAATTTAAATTATTGAAATAATTGCACTGGTGGGGCTGAGATGGACAGTCACATCCATAATCACATCCAATGCATGAAAGAAAGTGAAGGGAACTCTTTCTTATATTGCTTTCTCTTTTTGTTCTATTTCAGTTACTGGACACCCAAACACTGAGAGAGAGCGAAATTATTCCTCTCGCGAGCGATAAACTTTTAAGCTTCGTATATTATTAACCTGTCCATATTCCCTCCACTACATGTCCATTATACCCGCATCGATAATATGTTCTGCTTTTCGGCTTGTTTTGATTTCAGTAAAAAAACATGGAAAAACTATTTTTTATTAAACATTTGACCAATAACATGTCCGTCTTACCCCCATCTCCCCTACTAGTTTTAGCGGCATTGATAGTTCACTGTTCGTTTCTAGCAGTATATGTTGCACTGTGGTATTCCATGTGCACCCCCCCTTTATAAACGCATTTTTTGATACTCCTTTCGTATTGCTTCAAATCATGATCATACCACAAGCTCCAGTGCCTACCTGAATCAGTCAGTAAGGGATTGATTGATTTTGATTATCCTGTAGCCTTGAAAAGTGGAAATCCATCAATGGAGAGTCCTGAAATTGAATCCACGATCAGTCGTTGGGTAAGGGGACATGCAGCCATTTAGACTACGGAGACCTCCAGTCAGGAAGGGGCTACATCAAGTAGAAGTTCTCTTATCCATTCTTCAGATCGAAAATGCCGGTATAAACCTATGCGCTACATTTCATCAGCGCTCTCACATTTTCCTTTATGCATCTGCATCTTTATGCATTCCTTTGGATTACAGCAGCTCCTGCTCTCCGTTGTATATGAATCATTCCGATGATGAAACATTGAATTTTTTTTTCATATTTCGCACAAATCCCGTTTATCTCTAACATTGTGTACCCAAAGAGTCAAGAGAGAATCGAAATATTTATTTGCTAGTACCGAATAATTCGGTGCTGAGTAGAGCCTGCTTGCATATATAATACTGAAGTGACTACATTAAGATACATTAAGAGTGGAGTTAACTGTCTGGAGTAAGGCCCAACAGATATAGAGAACATAAAAAATGAACAAAAAGGCAATAAACTACGAAGTAAAAGTCTACAGCGAATGAAATAAAGCAAACATTTTTTTTTCAGGAAGATTTACGTGGGGGAATTAATAGTGTTGATCCAAAACAGCCAGTCATTTCTGTGTGTATCTCGTCACTCAATCGACAATTCAAATCTCTCATTAATTATGGAAACCTGTCAGAGTTGAAGTTATTAATAATTCTTTCTTTGAATCGCGCGAATCGTAGTTAAGTCATTCCTATCACATTATTTAAATAACAACTTGTCATGAGCTTACAGGAACTTATCCTCCATAAAATTGGTTATATTGTTAACCTACTAAACAAATAAACGTTCGATCCATAGAATTTATAATGATACACAGTGACGAGTAAACTAAAGTAAAAACGATGTTTTCTTACTTTTCGGAATTATACGTATAATACGTGGGAAACGAAAACTACATCAATGTAAATGTATGTAATTCTAATCAATCTTGTATAGGCGATTAAATGACAAAAAAATGTAATGGTAAGCAGAGTTATGTCAAAACAAACGTATCTAGAATCCTTCAGGGATCTAACTGAGTTTTTATTTATTAATCACAAATATATGCAATATACTAGAATAAATTCTCGCATTTAATGTAACTTAAGGTAAACATAAAATATCTCTGTGAACATATTATGTATTCTGCTAGAAATAAATCAAAATTCATTGAATCTACCGTACGATTGAAGCGAAATACTATCACGTCCATTTCTCGACAATCCGTTGCATAGATTCTGAAAATTCTATGCATACATTCATGTATATTACGAAGGATCACTTGCTTTAATCGTCAAATGATATCACACAACTAATCAACACAAATAATTTTTTGTGAGACATATGCACCATTACAATCAATTGTAGCACAAGCATAATTTTCCATGGTTTATGAACGAAATGGGGACAATGTCACGAAGTGCATATGAAAACCTCCTGTCTGTTAGGAAAACAGTAAGTACTGCTACTTGAGTACTGGAGAGCGACATGCATAGCGCAATTAACCAAACTTCGACACGAAACTACTGGAGGAGAAACTAGCTTCAAACTGATAACAGTAACTGTGTGGCAGACTTCTTTCTGGATTGATTAAATTTTAAATTACAGGATTGTGAATAATAAGATATGCTAAATGATAGCATTTTTTATGAAGTAATAACCGAAGAAATAAACTTTCTCTACACTTAGAAAAACCCTCGGTCAACAACTAACAAATACATTTAGTGATGCAATCATTACATGTTGTCAACAATCCCACATCCCTACCAGAGATTAGTATATTTTACTCGATAACATTAGTAAACTTGAATGTTGTCATATCTGAAGACTGGTGTGAAGAGCGCGTATTAACAATTTTTATTCCCCTTTATTCCGCACGTCGAATGACGTGAGATGACTCAAGTCACGGAATTCCCACAGGCGAACGGTATAAAATGACTATAAATTGGTAGCATTCGTCAAAAAAATCGTTATATTTACTAATTATTTCTCAGTATAGAAGATGATTGGTAAAGCTTGTTTTTCAACCCTCCACAGTGAAGACAGTGAAGAAAAAAATATAGGAGGTTGTGTCCAAGACACGACCGCATTGTTGACATAGAACAACGCTGTAGTTTAATTTAAGTCGCTTGTTTATAACTGCGAATATTATTTGATGATTCATTCTTGTCCTCCTAGAACAATACATGCTCAAGATAAGCGCAGTTATCATCCTTTGTGGAGAAAGTTTTGCTATTGACATGCGAAACCAAATCACATATAAAATTCCAGAAAGATATTTACTTTTTTGGTGACTAAATAAACGAAATAAACTCTATCTGTTAATCTCAACAACCTCGAAAAGAATAGCACTGCTTCATTACTATCAAGATTAGCGCAAATGCAATCCTAGTTGAAGTGTGTTTTGCAACTGGCACGCGAGCCCAAATAAATCAATATCTTATTATAACTTATTGAATTGCTTGGTATTCCCAAATAATTTTTTGGTGCACAACCTTAACACCTGCTTCACCGTAGCGTCAGTTCAATGCATTGATGCAATGTCGAAGGCACCGACGAAGCCTCTATGATGACGAGAAACAAACAATGTCAACTGCTTGGAAAAAGGCTGAGCGCAAATATTTCCCTCCCGTTATCTCCCCTCCTTGTCTCCACGTTCGGATCGACATGTTCAACCGCAACAGCGCAATATATTAAAACGCACGCACACAAATATCCATACATCGATGGCTTGAAGCAATTAAATATGCACACACTTATCTCCGTTTTGCGTTCTTCTCAACAGAAGCCCTTTTTGTTAATATTGCCGGTCTAGATCAGCTTTGCTGTCGTCCTTTGTGGAGAGAATTTTACTACCGTCATGCGAAACCAAATCACAGACAAAATTCCAGAATATTTATTTTCTTGGTGAGCTAACGATAGCTTGATGATTCCCCACACAATTGTGTAGCTCCTTAATGCAATGGCGTCAGTCTGATGCAATTATTGCAATGCTAGAGACATCAGAGAGTCAGTAATTTGGTCGCGTCCACAGCTCAATCCGGAACTAAGACATGTTAGACTTTCAACTTCTTTAGTTCATTCGTCTCTAACCTTCAAAAAGGCATTTGGAAAACTTAATTCTTCCTCGTATTACTCCTCCACTCCTCACCGTCCAGCTCGCCCAGCAACGATGTTGTTCAGTCGGTGTCCTCACGAAGACTGAAAGTTTGCCTCAGCGAGATCCACTGTTTATACTATCGGCAAATATTCCCCTTCGTTCTTTTTCTTTTCCTTTGTTCACGGAGACTTCAAGTCTTACGATTTCCTCTTCGTTGCTCGTTATTGACAACTCTGTTCGGGAAAGTACACAAATGGACAGAACAAATGTATGGGAAAATGGAAACGCTTATAGTTTTCATGAATTTCAACCATTTACACACCATGGGATTGTAATGCATAGCATATCAAACAAATCTTAGGGAATTTCCGATTCGTTTGGTATGTAAATCGCCAGAATCCGTTCACGGCAAAAATAGTATGATGGCTATATTTCGGTTTGTGAGTTGACAGAGAAGCGATTTTAGGTATGTACGGAAAAGTAAATTGTTTCGTAAGTAGAAAATTTAAATTATTGAAATAATTGCACTGGTGGGGCTGAGATGGACAGTCACATCCATAATCACATCCAATGCATGAAAGAAAGTGAAGGGAACTCTTTCTTATATTGCTTTCTCTTTTTGTTCTATTTCAGTTACTGGACACCCAAACACTGAGAGAGAGCGAAATTATTCCTCTCGCGAGCGATAAACTTTTAAGCTTCGTATATTATTAACCTGTCCATATTCCCTCCACTACATGTCCATTATACCCGCATCGATAATATGTTCTGCTTTTCGGCTTGTTTTGATTTCAGTAAAAAAACATGGAAAAACTATTTTTTATTAAACATTTGACCAATAACATGTCCGTCTTACCCCCATCTCCCCTACTAGTTTTAGCGGCATTGATAGTTCACTGTTCGTTTCTAGCAGTATATGTTGCACTGTGGTATTCCATGTGCACCCCCCCTTTATAAACGCATTTTTTGATACTCCTTTCGTATTGCTTCAAATCATGATCATACCACAAGCTCCAGTGCCTACCTGAATCAGTCAGTAAGGGATTGATTGATTTTGATTATCCTGTAGCCTTGAAAAGTGGAAATCCATCAATGGAGAGTCCTGAAATTGAATCCACGATCAGTCGTTGGGTAAGGGGACATGCAGCCATTTAGACTACGGAGACCTCCAGTCAGGAAGGGGCTACATCAAGTAGAAGTTCTCTTATCCATTCTTCAGATCGAAAATGCCGGTATAAACCTATGCGCTACATTTCATCAGCGCTCTCACATTTTCCTTTATGCATCTGCATCTTTATGCATTCCTTTGGATTACAGCAGCTCCTGCTCTCCGTTGTATATGAATCATTCCGATGATGAAACATTGAATTTTTTTTTCATATTTCGCACAAATCCCGTTTATCTCTAACATTGTGTACCCAAAGAGTCAAGAGAGAATCGAAATATTTATTTGCTAGTACCGAATAATTCGGTGCTGAGTAGAGCCTGCTTGCATATATAATACTGAAGTGACTACATTAAGATACATTAAGAGTGGAGTTAACTGTCTGGAGTAAGGCCCAACAGATATAGAGAACATAAAAAATGAACAAAAAGGCAATAAACTACGAAGTAAAAGTCTACAGCGAATGAAATAAAGCAAACATTTTTTTTTCAGGAAGATTTACGTGGGGGAATTAATAGTGTTGATCCAAAACAGCCAGTCATTTCTGTGTGTATCTCGTCACTCAATCGACAATTCAAATCTCTCATTAATTATGGAAACCTGTCAGAGTTGAAGTTATTAATAATTCTTTCTTTGAATCGCGCGAATCGTAGTTAAGTCATTCCTATCACATTATTTAAATAACAACTTGTCATGAGCTTACAGGAACTTATCCTCCATAAAATTGGTTATATTGTTAACCTACTAAACAAATAAACGTTCGATCCATAGAATTTATAATGATACACAGTGACGAGTAAACTAAAGTAAAAACGATGTTTTCTTACTTTTCGGAATTATACGTATAATACGTGGGAAACGAAAACTACATCAATGTAAATGTATGTAATTCTAATCAATCTTGTATAGGCGATTAAATGACAAAAAAATGTAATGGTAAGCAGAGTTATGTCAAAACAAACGTATCTAGAATCCTTCAGGGATCTAACTGAGTTTTTATTTATTAATCACAAATATATGCAATATACTAGAATAAATTCTCGCATTTAATGTAACTTAAGGTAAACATAAAATATCTCTGTGAACATATTATGTATTCTGCTAGAAATAAATCAAAATTCATTGAATCTACCGTACGATTGAAGCGAAATACTATCACGTCCATTTCTCGACAATCCGTTGCATAGATTCTGAAAATTCTATGCATACATTCATGTATATTACGAAGGATCACTTGCTTTAATCGTCAAATGATATCACACAACTAATCAACACAAATAATTTTTTGTGAGACATATGCACCATTACAATCAATTGTAGCACAAGCATAATTTTCCATGGTTTATGAACGAAATGGGGACAATGTCACGAAGTGCATATGAAAACCTCCTGTCTGTTAGGAAAACAGTAAGTACTGCTACTTGAGTACTGGAGAGCGACATGCATAGCGCAATTAACCAAACTTCGACACGAAACTACTGGAGGAGAAACTAGCTTCAAACTGATAACAGTAACTGTGTGGCAGACTTCTTTCTGGATTGATTAAATTTTAAATTACAGGATTGTGAATAATAAGATATGCTAAATGATAGCATTTTTTATGAAGTAATAACCGAAGAAATAAACTTTCTCTACACTTAGAAAAACCCTCGGTCAACAACTAACAAATACATTTAGTGATGCAATCATTACATGTTGTCAACAATCCCACATCCCTACCAGAGATTAGTATATTTTACTCGATAACATTAGTAAACTTGAATGTTGTCATATCTGAAGACTGGTGTGAAGAGCGCGTATTAACAATTTTTATTCCCCTTTATTCCGCACGTCGAATGACGTGAGATGACTCAAGTCACGGAATTCCCACAGGCGAACGGTATAAAATGACTATAAATTGGTAGCATTCGTCAAAAAAATCGTTATATTTACTAATTATTTCTCAGTATAGAAGATGATTGGTAAAGCTTGTTTTTCAACCCTCCACAGTGAAGACAGTGAAGAAAAAAATATAGGAGGTTGTGTCCAAGACACGACCGCATTGTTGACATAGAACAACGCTGTAGTTTAATTTAAGTCGCTTGTTTATAACTGCGAATATTATTTGATGATTCATTCTTGTCCTCCTAGAACAATACATGCTCAAGATAAGCGCAGTTATCATCCTTTGTGGAGAAAGTTTTGCTATTGACATGCGAAACCAAATCACATATAAAATTCCAGAAAGATATTTACTTTTTTGGTGACTAAATAAACGAAATAAACTCTATCTGTTAATCTCAACAACCTCGAAAAGAATAGCACTGCTTCATTACTATCAAGATTAGCGCAAATGCAATCCTAGTTGAAGTGTGTTTTGCAACTGGCACGCGAGCCCAAATAAATCAATATCTTATTATAACTTATTGAATTGCTTGGTATTCCCAAATAATTTTTTGGTGCACAACCTTAACACCTGCTTCACCGTAGCGTCAGTTCAATGCATTGATGCAATGTCGAAGGCACCGACGAAGCCTCTATGATGACGAGAAACAAACAATGTCAACTGCTTGGAAAAAGGCTGAGCGCAAATATTTCCCTCCCGTTATCTCCCCTCCTTGTCTCCACGTTCGGATCGACATGTTCAACCGCAACAGCGCAATATATTAAAACGCACGCACACAAATATCCATACATCGATGGCTTGAAGCAATTAAATATGCACACACTTATCTCCGTTTTGCGTTCTTCTCAACAGAAGCCCTTTTTGTTAATATTGCCGGTCTAGATCAGCTTTGCTGTCGTCCTTTGTGGAGAGAATTTTACTACCGTCATGCGAAACCAAATCACAGACAAAATTCCAGAATATTTATTTTCTTGGTGAGCTAACGATAGCTTGATGATTCCCCACACAATTGTGTAGCTCCTTAATGCAATGGCGTCAGTCTGATGCAATTATTGCAATGCTAGAGACATCAGAGAGTCAGTAATTTGGTCGCGTCCACAGCTCAATCCGGAACTAAGACATGTTAGACTTTCAACTTCTTTAGTTCATTCGTCTCTAACCTTCAAAAAGGCATTTGGAAAACTTAATTCTTCCTCGTATTACTCCTCCACTCCTCACCGTCCAGCTCGCCCAGCAACGATGTTGTTCAGTCGGTGTCCTCACGAAGACTGAAAGTTTGCCTCAGCGAGATCCACTGTTTATACTATCGGCAAATATTCCCCTTCGTTCTTTTTCTTTTCCTTTGTTCACGGAGACTTCAAGTCTTACGATTTCCTCTTCGTTGCTCGTTATTGACAACTCTGTTCGGGAAAGTACACAAATGGACAGAACAAATGTATGGGAAAATGGAAACGCTTATAGTTTTCATGAATTTCAACCATTTACACACCATGGGATTGTAATGCATAGCATATCAAACAAATCTTAGGGAATTTCCGATTCGTTTGGTATGTAAATCGCCAGAATCCGTTCACGGCAAAAATAGTTATTAACGTTAACTTTATTTCATAAAAACGTGACCTGTTTTCTGATTTGACACCCATAATGAAAGACGTAGTTCTATGTCAAAAGATAGAACTTCCCAAGCTTTTGCTGCGAAAAAACAGGGTACGTTTATGACAAGGTAATCTGGACTCGAAGTGTGTAGCGACACGATTCACTTATACACTCTCAACTATGACATCTTAGCTTTGACGAAAAGTAGCGTTCGCAAAGTAATTCATAACAAGCGTTTTTTGACGTAGAACTACGTCTTTCATTAAGTGTGCCAAACCAGAGAACAGGTCACGTTTTTATGAAATAAAGTTAACTTTAATAACTATTTTTGCCGTGAACGGATTCCATTTGTGTGCTTTCCCGAACAGAGCTGTCAATAACGAGCAACGGAGGGGAAATCGTATGATGTAAAGTCTCCGTGAACAAAGGAAAAGAAGAAGAACGAAGGGGAATATTTGCCTAGAGTATAAACAGAGGATCCTGCTGATGCAAACTTCATTCTTCGTGAGGACACGACTGGAACGCTTTTGATGGGCGAGCTGGACGGCGAGGGATCAAATGGGTTTCTCAAGGTAATTGGGGGTGATAATATGCGGAAAGGGCTACCGTTGAGAAGAGCGCAAAGCAGAGATAAGTGTGTGTTTATTAGTTGCTTCAAGCCATCGATATATGAAGGTTTGTGTGCGTACGTGCGTGCTTCATAAGCCGTACGTGAAAATAGTGCATCTTCGCTATGCTGAAACCCCATTTGTAATGATAAATAACTGACGCTATGGTGAAGCAGGTGTTAAGGTTGTGCACCAAAAAATTATTTGGGGAATACTAAGACAGCTGACATCAAACAATTATCGTCAAATGATTTTACAATAAAAAAAGACGGGTGGGTAATGTCGGGGACATAACCGGAGTGACGTAGGACTATACAAAGGGGACAGCTTTTGCTAAATATATATTTTAATCATATTGTTTTATTTTCTTCTCCTACGTGACTACCTACCTATCTACCTGAAAAATGGATTACTTTACTGTTTACTCTTTATGAACATGTTGGGGGTTCTGAAAAGAACCTTTGGTGTTGTGTTTTTGCGTTTTTTTTTCCAAACTTGATTCTTTATTTTTTTCTAAAGGCTTTGTACTTATTAAATGCTCAACGCCGGGCATCTTTCGGCATATGCACATATCTTACAATCAAAATGATGGCTGTGATAGGGAATGCATAGGTGGTCATCAGCTCATTCACTACCATATATTTCATTATTGAGCACATTACCGTACCTTAAACTGTGGTTTCGGAGACGAATGAATTGTAAGATTTGTAGTATCCGTAAACAAAGTAAATAAAAATAAAAAAGAACTGAGGTTTTGGAGACGATCTGTTGAAAAATAAACGAGCTATAAGCGTTCTGAAAAACCAACAGTAAATACAGGGACGGATGACCTTCGGATTAAAGTCCTTTAAAATAAGAACAGAGCAGCAGGAAATACATAGCTCATCATGTTGCTCCTTAGTTATTTTCCTATACAATGCAGAAGTAACGTCAGTCAATTTTCAACATCAGTTATCAACCAAAGAAAGCAGTTATTGCTACCAAGAAAATTCGTTAATGCCATCCTGCATACAATGTGTAATTTGAAGCCACTTTTAATTCGGAAACCATGCATGGTTTTGTGAAAACTGAATGATCGATTTAAAAGACCCCAACCACCAATAAGTTCAAGAACAAGCATAAACAAAATAAATCAGTTTATATTATATGTCATATTATGTCACTTTAGAATGCATTGGTATTATGAAAAACTTTTAATAACTCTTCTTTGAAAGGTTTAATGGCCCTGAAAGCGCCGTGTTTTACGGTGGCTGGTTTGCCACCAAAGCAGTCTGCATAAACAAACTTTTTCCTTCGTCTACCTGCTGCCGTTTTGCGATTGCGTTTGCCACTCGCTGAAACTAGTTGTTGCCACCGAACCGAATGTGCTCTGTTCTGTAGGCGGGTTTTCTTATTGTCGTGAGCAGCTTCGCAAGCCAACTCGAGAACTCCGGCGGCAGAAATTCTATAACCACTATTAGGTATACTGGTGTTCCGGCACCAGTCCGTTGATGCGATGTGATGCGAAACGATGCCATACAACCACACTGATTTACGACTTGAAAGAAAATGAGATATTTTTTTGGGGTCCGCGCGTTTTGTACTCTAGCGGTACACACTCACAGGATAAAGACAAATCGGCAGACTCAGCCAAAGGGGCGAGTCCAACGAGACGAACGAATGAGCGTTAAAAGGCAGCGATGGCAAAAAAATATATTCATTACGATTTGTTCGCTCGTTGGATTCATTCATTCGACACCGGACTGTTGAGCAATCCAGTTCATTTTATTTTCGCTGTGCCTCGATCCAAGATTGGACCCCACCAGTGGTAATCCATCTTGGATATCGTTGTGTAGTTTTCTTTACGTTTTTCGCGCGTCATTTCAGTATTAGAGTCTCGTGCAGTACGGACGCACTTTGGAGAGCGGTGAATCAGATAACGTTTGAAGTGAAAGTAGTGTTTTTGTTGTTAGCATCCAACGAGTGAGCACGGATTTTTCGAAAAGTGAAGTACGCGATTGACAGCATGGGTGGGAAGAGAAAGAAGAAAAGTCTCAACCCCAACGATTCATCAAACAGCCCCGACCAGAAGAAAGGCAAACGAAACAGCAATGTATCTGTTCGTCCATCGGCCTCTCTCACAGACAGTGTTGTACAGTCTGATCGTGTCAGCAACCGTTTTGCGATCCTGGCTAACGCTGAAGACGACCAAGAATCTGCTCGAACAATTACAACATCGGCAAAGCAGAAGATGAAATTACCCCCGCTGGTAGTAAAATCGATCCCCTTGGACAAAATTAAGAGGACTATGCAAGCGATCGGTGTGGACGCTGTTTACCAAATCACCAGGATGGGTATCAAAATTATCACATCGACTCGAGAGGAATATAATATATCCAAAACGTACCTGACCAAGGCCAACATTCCCTATTTCACGCAAGATGTGGCAAGCGAGAAACCCTTCAATGCGGTGATCCGAGGACTACCCGTAATGGATGAGAAAGACATCTTATCAGAATTCCGGAATAAATTCAAGCTCCAGGCACTAGCGGTCTTCCCAATGAGTCGTCGGAACAAGGAAATCTTGTATTGCAATTGTTTATATTTGATCCACTTTGCAAAAAACACTGCATCGCTGAGAGCCCTTTAAGCAATTCGGTTGATCAGTAACGTGAGGGTTAAATGGGAAGCGTACCGAGGACCAACCCGTAGCGTGACGCAGTGCATGCGTTGCCTTAACTTCGGCCATGGCACCCGTAATTGTCACCTCAGGCCGAGGTGTAACATCTGCTCTGAACAGCATCTTACTGACAGTTGTCCAACTAAAGAAGCTAGCGTCTTCAAATGTGCAAACTGTGAGGGTGACCACCTGGCTACGAACAAAACTTGCACCAAACGGGAAGAATATCACCGGATCAGGATGGAGGTCTCGAGACAGAACCAACCAGGCCAGCGCAAGAAGCCGAAACAAGTAAACATCGATATTTATTTATTTATTTGGTAAATCAACAGACACTTTCTGTCCTAATGATATTAATGAAAATTTCTTATCATAACAATGAAATTTCGCCGAACCGCACTTCGTGAAATATGGTAGTCGAAACCCGAAGCTACTTTGTTGAACAGCCGCTGCAGGCCTTGAACGGCTGAGTTGCATCCATAGCTAGTACGACGGAAAGGTACTCGAAGGAAGACGTAGTTTCGTAGAGTTCGAGATTGAATGTTAAAATTGATGTTTTCGAGGATCACTGGGCATTCAGTCCTAGCCATCAAGACGTCATACATCAATAAAGCGCGGTTTAGATCTCTCCGTACATGTAGCGTTTCTAGACTTATTAGTTGGCATCGGCTCTCGTAACTTGGAAGCTGATGAGGGTTGTTCCACAGTAGATGCCGTAAAGCGAACCGAATAAACCGTTTCTGCACGGCTTCAATCCTGTTGACTCCATTCAGGTAGAATGGATTCCAAATCGATGAGCAATATTCCAGCGTAGAGCGAACTAAAGCACTGAATAGAGATTTCAAGCAATAGACATCGGTGAAATCTCTCGCAATACGCATAATGAACCCAAGGCTGCGGGAGGCTTTACCTACGACGTAGTTGACATGTGCTTTGAAGTTGAGTTTGGTGTCCAAATAAACACCCAGATCCTTCACACATTCGACTTTGTCTAGTGGAACACCATCAAGATGATAGTCGAAATGAATTGGATCTTTTCTTCTTGAGAAAGTGATCGTTGAGCATTTATTCGGATTCAGTGTCATACGATTGTTCACACACCATATCTGGAAAATTTCCAATTGCCGTTGGAGAGATAATGCGTCAACCTCAGACTTCACGTGGCAAAACAGCTTCAAATCGTCTGCGAAGGAAAGCCGAGGGCCCTCCAAGACTAGATTTACATCATTGAAGTAGATCAAAAAAATGCATAGGTGGTCATCAGCTCATTCACTACCATATATTTCATTATTGAGCACATTACCGTACCTTAAACTGTGGTTTCGGAGACGAATGAAGACTGGTGTTCCGGCACCAGTCCGTTGATGCGATGTGATGCGAAACGATGCCATACAACCACACTGATTTACGACTTGAAAGAAAATGAGATATTTTTTTGGGGTCCGCGCGTTTTGTACTCTAGCGGTACACACTCACAGGATAAAGACAAATCGGCAGACTCAGCCAAAGGGGCGAGTCCAACGAGACGAACGAATGAGCGTTAAAAGGCAGCGATGGCAAAAAAATATATTCATTACGATTTGTTCGCTCGTTGGATTCATTCATTCGACACCGGACTGTTGAGCAATCCAGTTCATTTTATTTTCGCTGTGCCTCGATCCAAGATTGGACCCCACCAGTGGTAATCCATCTTGGATATCGTTGTGTAGTTTTCTTCACGTTTTTCGCGCGTCATTTCAGTATTAGAGTCTCGTGCAGTACGGACGCACTTTGGAGAGCGGTGAATCAGATAACGTTTGAAGTGAAAGTAGTGTTTTTGTTGTTAGCATCCAACGAGTGAGCACGGATTTTTCGAAAAGTGAAGTACGCGATTGAAAGCATGGGTGGGAAGAGAAAGAAGAAAAGTCTCAACCCCAACGATTCATCAAACAGCCCCGACCAGAAGAAAGGCAAACGAAACAGCAATGTATCTGTTCGTCCATCGGCCTCTCTCACAGACAGTGTTGTACAGTCTGATCGTGTCAGCAACCGTTTTGCGATCCTGGCTAACGCTGAAGACGACCAAGAATCTGCTCGAACAATTACAACATCGGCAAAGCAGAAGATGAAATTACCCCCGCTGGTAGTAAAATCGATCCCCTTGGACAAAATTAAGAGGACTATGCAAGCGATCGGTGTGGACGCTGTTTACCAAATCACCAGGATGGGTATCAAAATTATCACATCGACTCGAGAGGAATATAATATATCCAAAACGTACCTGACCAAGGCCAACATTCCCTATTTCACGCATGATGTGGCAAGCGAGAAACCCTTCAAGGCGGTGATCCGAGGACTACCCGTAATGGATGAGAAAGACATCTTATCAGAACTCCGGAATAAATTCAAGCTCCAGGCACTAGCGGTCTTCCCAATGAGTCGTCGGAACAAGGAAATCTTGTATTGCAATTGTTTATATTTGATCCACTTTGCAAAAAACACTGCATCGCTGAGAGCCCTTTAAGCAATTCGGTTGATCAGTAACGTGAGGGTTAAATGGGAAGCGTACCGAGGACCAACCCGTAGCGTGACGCAGTGCATGCGTTGCCTTAACTTCGGCCATGGCACCCGTAATTGTCACCTCAGGCCGAGGTGTAACATCTGCTCTGAACAGCATCTTACTGACAGTTGTCCAACTAAAGAAGCTAGCGTCTTCAAATGTGCAAACTGTGAGGGTGACCACCTGGCTACGAACAAAACTTGCACCAAACGGGAAGAATATCACCGGATCAGGATGGAGGTCTCGAGACAGAACCAACCAGGCCAGCGCAAGAAGCCGAAACAAGTAAACATCGATATTTATTTATTTATTTGGTAAATCAACAGACACTTTCTGTCCTAATGATATTAATGAAAATTTCTTATCATAACAATGAAATTTCGCCGAACCGCACTTCGTGAAATATGGTAGTCGAAACCCGAAACTACTTTGTTGAACAGCCGCTGCAGGCCTTGAACGGCTGAGTTGCATCCATAGCTAGTACGACGGAAAGGTACTCGAAGGAAGACGTAGTTTCGTAGAGTTCGAGATTGAATGTTAAAATTGATGTTTTCGAGGATCACTGGGCATTCAGTCCTAGCCATCAAGACGTCATACATCAATAAAGCGCGGTTTAGATCTCTCCGTACATGTAGCGTTTCTAGACTTATTAGTTGGCATCGGCTCTCGTAACTTGGAAGCTGATGAGGGTTGTTCCACAGTAGATGCCGTAAAGCGAACCGAATAAACCGTTTCTGCACGGCTTCAATCCTGTTGACTCCATTCAGGTAGAATGGATTCCAAATCGATGAGCAATATTCCAGCGTAGAGCGAACTAATAATAGACATCGGTGAAATCTCTCGCAATACGCATAATGAACCCAAGGCTGCGGGAGGCTTTACCTACGACGTAGTTGACATGTGCTTTGAAGTTGAGTTTGGTGTCCAAATAAACACCCAGATCCTTCACACATTCGACTTTGTCTAGTGGAACACCATCAAGATGATAGTCGAAATGAATTGGATCTTTTCTTCTTGAGAAAGTGATCGTTGAGCATTTATTCGGATTCAGTGTCATACGATTGTTCACACACCATATCTGGAAAATTTCCAATTGCCGTTGGAGAGATAATGCGTCAACCTCAGACTTCACGTGGCAAAACAACTTCAAATCGTCTGCGAAGGAAAGCCGAGGGCCCTCCAAGACTAGATTTACATCATTGAAGTATATCAAAAAAATCAAGGGACCGAGATGACTTCCCTGAGGTATTCCTGATGTAGCCGAAAATTCAACAGAGAGGCCATCGCCAATTTTCACCGTGAGAGAGCGTCCGGTCAAATAGGATTTCAACCAATGCAGGAGATTTCCGCTGAAACCAAGCTTGTCTAACTTTTGCACTGCAATATCGTGGTTGATTTTGTCGAAGGCGGCTGACAGGTCGGTGTAGATAACATCCGTTTGGTTCACACCATTGGATATTCCATCGAATATGTACGTTGTGAAAGAGAGAAGATTCGTTGTGGTAGAACGCTTCGGCATGAATCCATGTTGATCGATGGAAATGTATTGCTTGCAATGGGAAAATATCGGTCCCATAACTACGAGTTCAAAAAGTTTAGAAACCGCGCTCAGGGCAGAGATTCCTCGATAGTTATCAACGTTCATTTTGTCCCCTTTTTTGTGGATCGGTATGCTGAATGTATGCTCTCTTCCAAAGCGACGGAAAGATACCCGTTGACAAGGACAAGCTAAACAAAATCCGCATTGGAGACATCAATCCAACAGCACATTTTTTTAAAATCAATGATGGGATTCCATCCGGTCCAACAGATTTCGAGGATTTCAATTTGTTGAACGCTGATTGTAGCATTGAATCGTCGACATCGATGCGGAAAAAAGAGTTGTTCTGAAGTGGAACGCTTCTTGTGGCCATTGAGAGTTGCTCTTGAGAAAGGCTCTCATTTGAGAAAATGCTTGAAAACTTCGCTGAGAAAAGATTGCAAATCCCTTGAACATCAGACGCGCTTTGTCCGTTAAGGAACATAGATAATGGAAGTCCCGACTCTTTACGTTGCTCATCGACGTATTTCCAAAATGATTTTGGATCTCTTCTAAACTTTCTTTGAACCCCACGTAGATATATTGCATGGCATCGTTTGCACGTTCTTTGGTACTGATGGTTCAGTCGTAAATAGTGTTGCTTGAAGATTGGGAGACGGTTCTTTGAATATCTCCTGAGTGCAGCCCTCTTGGCAGTTTTGAGTCGTCGAATTTCGATGGTTTGCCACGGTTGGTGAGTAGATGAATGTCTATTTTTCTTAGGAACATGCCTGTCAATTAGGTAGCTCATGATGTTCGTGAAGGTTTGAACAGCACCGTCCACGTCGTCCTTGTCCATAATTGCGTTCCAGTCAATATTCAAGAGCACATTAATTATGCTACTGATGTCAGCATTTTTAAAATCGTAGTAGACGGCGATAGGAACGGCGCTGAAACTATTCGCAGAGACTTCCAGTGCTAAACATAGTGGAGGGTGATGAGGTACTAATTTCACAAGAGGCGCTGGTGCTACCGATAGTGTTGGAGCTTCGTCAGTTTTACTCGCAAAGCAAAGGTCGAGCATGCGGCCGTTCTCATTACTAACGGAATTGATTTGCTGAAGCAAGTTGGAGTTATAGCCGTCTAATAAAGCGTTCGTACCCGCATGAAATGTCGATTTGGCCGGATCAGCGAACAGAAATCTTCCAGACCCTATTCGCCACTTCAGATCTGGGAGGTTAAAGTCACCAAAGATGATTATTTCATCTGCTGGAAGCGCACGTGCAGTTATTGTTGACAGCGATTGTAGATGAACGTCGATCAATGCGGTATCTCGAATGCGATCGGGAGGAAAATATACAACGCAAATATACAAAACTCTCGCTGCTAGTTTTATCGAAACCCAAACTTGTTCGACACACGACCATGCGTTTTCAGCAATCAGCTGGGCTTTCAAACGTCGATGGACAGCTATCAGAACGCCACCTCCAGATGACTTAATACTGTTGAACTGATCTCGGTCCGTTCGGAAGACTTCGTAGTTTTGCCCACAAACTTGATTGGACAGAGTGCGGTCATCAAGCCAAGTTTCCGTCAAAGCGATGATGTCGTAGTAATCATCAGAACAAGCGAGCAAATAATCGTTGATGCAGGTGTTAATACCACCAACATTCTGGTAATAAACACACATTTTTCTACACCGACGTACGCTAGAAGGCGAGGATTCATCAGCAGGATCGAGATCGGTAACTTTTTGGTACTTGCCTTGAGCAGGTGGGTGGGAAACCCCTGGCCGCACATCGACAGCAGGACCGGAACGACTCCGCCGACAGGATAGATCAAAAAGCACGACTGTGTCTAGTGGACTAGGGGTTCCCATGGAGCTATCATCAGTGCATTCCGGTTCACTTAACAATCCAGCTGAGTATGATAGAAAAACTGTACTATCCTTATAATGTACGGGATCGCTGGAAACGGGATGGAATTCAGGAAGCGAAGAAGCGATATAACATTCGTACTTGCATGAATCAGCACATTGAAAGACCCCCTCACCAACTCCGAACACAGGAACGGAACGGCTGCGGTGGTTGCTAAAATCAGCACAAGTGAAAAAGTTGGGATGCTCGACTGTGTCAGGTGGTTTGGGGGCTTCCATAAAGACGTTAGATGTGCGTTCCGTTACTAGATGAAATTGTGGACAGGACGAACGGCTCGAAGCATGACTCATTGCGTTGAAGCTGTTACTGGGGTCCCTTCGCCAATCCGCGGATGTTTCGCTGGTACCCAAAAATCCTTGTTGGTTTCCTGCGACTCGAATTCCCTGAAGTATATTCCTTTAGGCCAGATTGATGGATCCAAAGCCGTTTCCTTCAGCTACAAATCTACTCCGATTTTGAATGAAATAAATGCATATTGATTCCGATCAGCATCTTTTCGCACGAGTTTTCGAACATCCACGGATTGTTCGGTTTGTAGACAGGATTTCACTAGCTCAGAGACATCATCCTCGGTGACATGGCGGGCAATCCTGGACAGGTAAATCCAGAATTTCTCAGGTGATTTTGGCACAGTCTCAACGGCCCGTGTCTGTTTCTCTACGGATTTGGTACCACTAACAAGTTTAGTACTCGGGTGGGCTCTTGGTGTTTCCCGCTCCGATTTGTCACGAGTTCGCTTAATCCTCGGCCATACGGGCTTCTCACGATTTGGTTCAAAATCATTAGAGTGCAGTTTTTCAGTGAGTGATTTCGTCAACTGTTTAGTTTCATGTAAATCCTCCTTCAATTCCGAGAGCGAACTATGAATAACCTGGGAAACAGCTGATACAATATCGTTTACCGTAGTCATTGGTTTATTCCTCACGAATTTGAGCAAGTCGATACATTTGTCGCAGAACCATAATAAATTGCAGTGTTCGTTCACGAAATCCATACTCGGTCGTTTCAGACTAACGCATTTGAGATGCGCCGCTTGATTGCAAAAATATGAACGACTTTCCCGAACTGCCTCCTCTTCGATCGAGACCAGTGCCTAACCTCACTCCGTTACCACTACCGAGTCAACAGAAGATATGCAACCCACACCCCCCATCTGATCTCCTTCCTGGGTTCAGGCCAAATCAGCCGTCCGTCGACATTAGCCAGGGGCCTCCGGAAGAAAACTAGAATTGCTGTTCGTCACATCCTCCAATGGATGCCCTCACGCAAAACATCACCCAGCTGGCGACTATCATTGTTGAGCTAAAAAAGATGATGATGCAGATGATGCAGTTTTTCACAAATCTTAACATTCACTCTCCAACTGCTTAATTGGAATGCCCGCTCTATGGCGGCGAAGAAGCTGGAAATCAATGAATTTCTACAAACGAACCGAATAGACATCGCGTTTCTAACGGAAACTCACCTCAAGCCTACCATCAACTATAGCCTATCACATCATGCCGTCTATCGACTCGATCGAGTTGGGGCGGCAAAAGGTGGCGTTGCCATCGCTATCCGGAAAGGACTCAAATTTAAAACGCTACCCGACTTCCGTCTGTCGATCATCGAAGCCGTTGGGGTAGAGTTCCACACTGCTGATGGGCCCATCACTGCCATTGCTGTATATTGTCCAATCCAGTTTAAGAACTCAGATGGTAGCTCTGTCAGATTCAAGAACGACATCCAGCGGTTGACTCGTCGAAGCGGGAAATTCATAATCACCGGTGACATGAACGCCCGTCACACAACGTGGGGAAACATCCGTGGTAACAAAAACGGTGCGGTGCTTGCCGATGACCTACAAGCGGGACACTATGTGGTCCTCCATCCGGACACTCCAACCTTCTATTCACCGGCCGGAGTTGGCTCCACACTCGACATCTGCCTTACCAACATCCCTAATGGCTGTTCCAAGCCAGTTGTGATCACCGATCTGTCATCTGACCACCTGCCGGTAGTCTTCGAGCTAGAACAAAACATCGATCAACGACAGCAACATCATAGGAGAAATTATCATCGTGCGAATTGGCCCCAACTCCAGCGGTACGTTGAGGAACGTATTGACGAAAATGCCCGTTTGGATGCGGAAGAGCACATCGATCGGATGCTGCAAGCACTGTCGGACGACATCGGCGACGCGGTAAATCGGTTCATCCCTTCGACTATGGTGACGAATATGTTTACACCCCTGGATCCGGAAACTAGAAGAATAGTGTCTCTCAGAAATTGTGTCAGGCGTCAATATCAGAGAACCGGAAATCCAACTAGTAAAGTGCTATACAAACATTTGAACAAAATTATTGCTGCTAGAGTACAAAAACTTAGAAACATACGATTTAACAACGAACTCAGAAATTTGCCTAAATATTCTAGGCCCTTCTGGCGTATGGCTAAAGTGTTGAAAAATAAACCGAAACCAGTCCTCTTAAAATGAATAATCGAATCTACCTTACATCTACTGAAAAGGCAAACGCCATAGCGCAGCAGTTTAGGGCTGCACACGATCTGGGTCGGAGCATTGTTAGTCCGATGGAGGTATCGGTTGCACAATGCGTTCATCGGCTTGACGGTGTACCGATCGAGCTTGTGGAGGATCAACGAGTCACAGCGAATGAGATAAATCAAGCCATCAAATACTCCCGCAATATGAAAGCCCCCGGATTCGACGGCCACTTCAACATTGTGTTGAAAAACCTCGGACCCAAGTCATACGCTCTGCTGGCAAGCACCTTCAACCGTTGTCTGGAACTCGGGTATTTTCCACCTGCCTGGAAGACGTCCAAGGTTGTGCCGATCCTGAAGCCAGGTACTACGAGCCCGTCAAGCTACCGCCCGATCAGCCTACTCTCTTCCATCAGCAAACTGTTTGAGAGAATATTGTACACTAGACTTCTCCGACACACAGAGGAAAACAACATCCTGCTCGAAGAGCAATTCGGGTTCCGTCGAGGTCACTCCACAGTGCACCAACTTCAGAGGGTAACCAACTTGGTCAAGCGATCGAAGGAACTCTCCAAAACCACCATCATGGCCCTGATGGACATCGAGAAGGCATTCGATAATGTCTGGCATGACGGACTGATATTTAAGCTTCAGAGTTTCAACTTCCCAGTTTATCTGGTGAAAACCATCCAGAAATATCTTCATGGTAGAACATCCAAAGTATACATTGCTGGTGCCCTCTCGGAGCCGTACCCGGTCGCAGCTGGTGTCCCACAGGGGAGTATACTGGGTCCGTTACTGTATAACCAGTACACTTCGGACATTCCTCCTCTACCCGGTGGAGGCAAACTGTCGCTGTTTACCGATGATTCGGCAATTCACTACAACGGACGTATCATCAATGCCCTCGTAGCTAAGCTCCAAATCGGGCTGAACGCTTACGTTGAATATCTCAACACCTGGAAGATTCGGGTAAACGCGGCTAAAACCCAAGCGATTATTTTTCCACACCGTAACACGAAGCGACTTAAGCCTACATCGAGAGTGAAAGTACTGAACAGCGAGATAGAGTGGTCATCCGAGGTTCGCTACCTTGGTGTGATCCTAGATAGCAAACTCATCTTCCGTTCGCACGTAAATGATCGCGTTAACAAAGCCATCACCATGCTTCGTAACCTCTACCCGATCATCACCAGGCGGGCTAAAACATGTACTGAGAACAAACTGGCAGTATTCAAACAAGTGGTGTCGCCGATGCTAGAGTACAGCTCTCCGGTCTGGAGTGGATGCGCAAGGTCTCACCTGAATAAGCTTCAGGTAGTTCAGAACCGCTTCCTGAAACTAATACTCAATCTTCCGTGGCACACGAGAACCACTGACGTCCACCGGCTAGCTTGCTTCGACTCAATAGGAACTAGAATCGAGCAGTTCGAACAACGGCACATGGCCAGAACCCGACAGTCGGAATGGCAAAAAATCAGGGACCTTTATCCCTAAATGTTGTAAATTTGTGTATATAGTAGTTTAAGTGTGTATATAGTAGGTTAAGTAAGTTTAAATCAAACCAAAATAGTTCAGTAACAACTGACAAAATGGTACAACAACCATCTAGGAAAAATTTGATTTTATATAAATTAATTATATCAGTAACAGCTGGACTAAAGATTGAATCACCATGTGGAATCTCTTATATTGTAAACTAATTGTAAATCAAAAATTAAATTAATAAAATTAAATATATAATGAAAAAAAAATGCTCGTTGGATTCACATGCAGTTGTTTCTAACAAACACGAAGGTACCGAAGACTAGTGGAACAGTGGAAAAGCCGCCAAAAAGTTCGGCACAGCGCAGAAGAATATCTCGGAAACCGACAGGAAGAAAGAGAAGGAATCATATGCTATCTACATCATAAGGTGCTGAAGCAGGTTCATTCCAACACCGATTTCTCATCGAAAGCGATGAGCGTCATGAGCTTCGTCAATACATCTTTGAGCGTATCGTAGCGGAAGCCTCGCGTCTGATCCACTACAATAAGCGGTCAACCATTACGGCGTGGGAAATTCAGATTGCAATCAGTCTGTTGCTGCCCGGTGAACTTGCATGCGGTTTCCGAAGGTACCAAAGCGGTGACGAAGTATACCAGCTCTCCAACTCGCCACAGCTTTCACAGTTGGAAAATTTCTTCCCATCCAGATTGTGACATGTTGTACAGTAAATTACACTTAATGCGAATGCCTCAGTGTCGCATTGGAGGCGATTTTAACCTGTAATTGAAAATTTGCGATGACAGTGGTACAGTGTCGACTTTCAATGTGGGGTCATAATTTGGACCCCGATTTCTATGTTTACAAAAATGTCCAACTAAATATGTTGCATTACACGTCCGTCCAATTAGCTAAATGTCGAAATAAATGTAAATTACTGCACTTTAAATCTGGAAGCAATTTATGAATTGGTGAAAATTGAATAATTGCGAAAGTCCACAACCATCAATAAGCTCAGAACAAATGACAAATTCACATACTCATCATATCCTGGCAAACAAATTATGAAAAAATCAATTTGTGTTTTATTATTATTTTGGATATTATTTTAGAATGCATTGAACTGTATTTAGTAAACTCTTCTTTGAAAGGTTTAATGGCACTGATAAGCGCCATGTTTTATGGAATGGTACCAATTTAGAAAACTCAGTACTCGTGGTTTTGAAAAAAAACAGGAAGTGGGTTATATCTATGGTATAACCGCAAGGGTGACGTAGGACTATCGTTGATTTAGAGATCATTTGTTTGGAGTTGAATCTAAATCCATCCTGAATGAATGAATAAATAAATATTTGGGTGACTTCAAAAACGAGAGTGTTACGTTGGAGACTCAAGGTTTTATGCATCCAATATTGGATACAAAAAACCTTGTTCTGAAGAATAATCTTCAGAAGCTTTCCTGCTAACTGCACTTGATTGACAAATCACAAAACCAAATGTATGTGGTCGCAGTATTATATGGATAGAAAACATTAAAATAAACTCGCTTGAATGTAATTTTCAATTCCAAGGGGAACTGGCAGATTATTTTTCAGCAACGATCATTTCTTTCCAGGTTTCCTCTCGATAACCAGCAAACGAAAAGAGTTGCGCGCGTGTATGTGTGTGTGTGGCGGCTGCTTCTATGTCTTCCCGAGGAACCGTATTTCGATGCTGATACTCTCTTGGTCACGAGAGTATCAGCATCGGCTTTTCTGCGCTCCCTCACAGTTAAAACAAACTGATTGCATTTCAGGTCAGGTCAGGCCAGGTAATGAATTCCTCGATCCCTCGCCGTTCAGCTCGTTCAGTAACGATGTTGTCTTGTCGAAGTCCTCAGGCGTCGTGCACAAATTACGTAACGCTAAAAATCCGAATTTTGAACCACCTCTCCCCCCCCCCTTTCGTAACGCAATTTCCTATCTCTAATAAACAGAAAGTAACGCAACATCTACCCCCTCCCCCCTTATCGCGTTACGTAATTTGTGCACGACGCCTCACGAAAAATGAATGGGTTTCACCACCAGAATATCATTTCAGTATGCTTTTCGTGCGTGATTGAATCGAGAGAAGGTGTGGTTTACGATGGCAATTTGGAAGGCAAACTAGAGGAGAATGAACTCTCTGAGTATGAAAATTTCGGCGACTGAGCAATAATCGATTGAAAATTATATAATTTTCGCGATACGAAACATTTTCCGTTTTTCATGTTATGCATCCAATATTGGATACGAAAATATCCTACTGATGGGAAAGAATAATCTTCAGAAGCTTTCCAGCTAATTACACTTGATTGAAAAATTACGAAATCAAATGTAGTTGGTCGCTGTTTTCGCCATATAATTAGAAAACATTAAAATAAACTCTTTCGCATGGATGTGTTCTTCAATTCCCAGGGAACTGGCAGATTATTTTTCAGCAACGATTAGATCTTTCCGGAATTTTCTCGATGCTGTATGGCATCCAAACGAAAATTCTCGTTTCAGTTTGGCCTGCAAAAAACTTTTCTAAACTCTAATCCATCAAATCTGGAGCCCTGGAAAGGGCCGATGATTATATGCTAAGCTAATATAGCACCCTCTCCTTGGATTCGATGGGCCAGCTGAATGTCCTTGGGCATGATGTGACGCGTTTTGCGTGGATAGCACACAAATTTGTATCTTCGAATAAGCCTCCTGCAGCGTCATAACCGCGGAACTTTGGAAGCGCAAGTCGGTTTTGAAGTCCTGAGCAATTCCACGATCCAAAAGCTGCAAAGGTAGCTTGCGGATCAGCAATTCGGTCGACTTCCGATAGCGATGAATTTCACGCAAAGTTCCCGGTCGATAGCGATGTGGCTTCTTCACCTATCCTGCGGCTGGTGCGCTTATCCGAGCTGCTTTCGTGTGCCTTACCACTGAAAGACTAACTAGCTATCTGCTTGGTCCCAAACAAACGAGTCGTCACGGTGCGAGAGTAGAGTAAGAAATGAACGAAAGCAAAGGAAGCGTCATTTTATAAACCATAAAAGTATAGAATCTAAACCCTACCCTTATTATATTCGTTGCTTACCCTGAGAGAGAAACGAATAACATCGAAGTAAGTATACAGTAATGTATTTGAATCCGGACACTTTGCGTTACATTTAATACCATACCGCAGCCACAACATTTTCTGCATGTTGAATTAATGCGATTGATAAGTAACTATCAAGAAACTATCAGTAACTATGTTAGCAACTATTAATCGCATAAATTCAACATGAAAAAAATGTTATGGCTGTGGTATGATATTGAATGTAATGCAAAGTGTCCGGATTCAAAAGCATTACTGTAAAAAAGAGTTAACTCGACTGAAATTTTTTCGGTTCGACCTGCAAAAACGAAATTAAGAGCCCCCGCCGACTGCAGACTGACTTGTCGACCGATAGTTCGGTCGGCTTCTTAATCAGTACGGAGAAAAAAAGTCTGTAGTGTACAGCATAATGCATAGACGTAAGTATGAGCTTCCCCATCTCACATTCCAATAAGAATTATGGGTTTCCAAGTGGGCGCGCTACATACGGATACGAATGATTTCAATAACCTGTTTTCGAAGCTATCATTAAGCTATTGAAACAATTTTTCGATTCAATAAATAGCAATCATATAACTCTTGGACATTTTATCTTTTGTATGAAATGATTATCATACTGTTCCGTTGATCCGAAGCAGAATGAATCACGCTTAAAGATAGAATGGATTTTTTCTTGGAATTTAGTCAGCAGAAATAATGCCCTTTCCCAACAATTAAAAACGACAAACGGTAACAGTTTCATCAAAGTGATTTCTTCGATATGGGGGTATATTCACTACATCATGTCATATATTTCATATTTTGACGTAGGACTACGTCTAACCGGAAGATATAGGGGGTGAAATGAAAATCTAAGCACTGAACAAGTAGGAAAAAATGCAAGATTTGGAACGCTTATAACTCGAGCATTTCTCAATAGATCGCAAAGGTTTTTGCATCAATTGATAGGAAATATATCTACGCATCTATCATAACGAATAACATTTCATTTTTCTTGAGATAAATAATTAAATAATTGTGAAATATCAAGCATTGTCCAAATGCACTATGTGCCCATTTTTGATTGGTCCATTTTGTGCTCCTCAAATCGTACCGTCCAAAACGGGCAACCAGAGCAGCAGCAAAATACAATGAAGCACGATTGGAAAGGAAAAAGAAAAAAAAATGAACGAAACATTGGTCGCAGTCTCACACATGCATAATTCTCGAGCCAGTCAGTCAGCTTAAAAATCCCCGCTCCGCTGCCGTAACGATCATTCTCATCGAAACCGTACACCACATCGTTTCGCATCACATCACATCAACAAACCAACACAAGCAGCCATGTCTGGACATGACAAATGAGGAAAAGTGAAGAGAAAGGCAAAATCCCGCTCGAACCGTGTTGGTTTGCATTTCCCCGTAGGTGTATTCACCAATTGCTCCACAAGGGTAGCTAGGCCGAGCGCGTTAGTACCAGTCCACCTAGCCGCCGTTATATAGTTCCGGCCGCCGAAGTGATCGAGTTGGCTGGCAAAGCTGCTCGCGACGATAAGAAAACTCGCATTCAGAACAGAACACATTCGGTTCGGTGGACATCAAGACAACAACAGGCAGTTGCAGCGAGTGGCGAGTGGCAAACGCAATCGCAAAACGGCAGCAGGTAGCAGAAGAAAAAAGTTTGTTCTTTATACAAACTGCTGTGGTGGCAAATCCAGAACAAGGCGGCATCGAGGGCGTTCGAAATGGTTTTTTCCAAAACCACGAGTACTAAGTTTTCTAAATTGGAACCATTCCATAAAACATGGCGCTTTTCAGGGCCATTAAACCTTCCAAAAAAGTGTTTACGAAATACAGTTCAATGCTTTCTAAAACAATATCCCAAATAATAATAAAACACAAATTTATTTTTTCATAATTTGTTTGCCAGGAGATAATTTGTTTGAGTATGAGAATTTGGCAGTTGTTCTGAGCTTATTGATGGTTGGGGACTTTCCCGATTATTCAATTTTCACCAATTCTTAAATTGATTTTAGATTGAAAGTACAGTCATTTACATTTAGCTCGACATTTAGCTAATTGGACGGACCTGTAATGCGACGTATTTATTTGGACATTTTTGTAAATATAGAGTTCGGGGTCCAAATTTTGACCCCACATGGACACTGTACCACTGTCATAGCAAATGTTCAATTACAGTTTAAAATCGCCTCCAATGCGACACTGAGTGGTGTTTCGGCACGTCGCATTAAATATAATTTATGTTGTACAGTAACTCACAGTCACAGTCACAAGCTGGATGGGAAGAAATTTTCTAACTGTGAAAGCTGTGGCGAGTGGCAAACGCAATCGCTAAACAGGAAGGTTTAGCCGAACAAGATGGGGATATCGAGTGATAACAAAACAATAAACTCTTTAGATTAAAGATAATTTTGTGATCCTGAAAAGGACCTTTTTTAGCCTGCATCTGAATCCAACGAGCGAATAAATCGTAATGAATGTATTTTCTTCTTCTTCTTTTTGGCTTTAAGAGGGTTTAAACTCTTGTGCTCCCGTGGCCGAGTGGTTAGCGTCATAACTAACATGCCGGGTGTTCGGGTTCGATTCCCGTTCTGGTTGGGGGAATTTTTCGTCAAAGAAATTTCCTCCGACTTGCACTGTGATCACGCGTATTCTAGAGCTTGCCACTCAGAATGCATTGCAAGGCGTGTCATTTGGCATAGAAATCTCAACTAAGTACTAATAAAAATGACGCAAGTAACGTTGAGACGGCGAAGTTCCTCTAGGAACGTTAGTGCCATTAAAGAAGAAGAAGAAGAAGAAGAAGGGTTTAAACTTTTCAGTTCATTCGCCTCTATGAATGTATTTTTCTTCTTCTTCTTCTTTTTGGCTTTAAGAGGGTTTAAACTTTTCAGTTCATTCGCCTCTAGCTCTGAGAAGAGCCATTGAGCACCAGTCTTGAGGAGACTGGAGGAAAAAGAAGAAAAAACCATATTCAGCGGACCTGTCTGCTCAGATGTAAAACCGGGCGAAGGCAGGAAAGGATCCTATGCCATATAAGATGTTTAATATAAGCTGTAACGTAATTGTATTGTTATTAATTAGTACCAAAGCGGCGACGAAGCATCGTAGAACCAAGCTCTAGAACAAAGGGAAAGGGAGGGAGTGGGGGGTGGTGGGTGAAAAGGAAAGGAAAGGTAAGGAGAAGGGGTGGGATGGAGTGGGAAGGAATGATGTGATGTTGGGTGATTTATAAATGTAGTTAGTTTAATGGTGTTAGTAAAATGCTGGATAAGTATGAATTAGTGTGGTTAGAATTGAGTAAATAAAATAATAATATGTTTAAAAGGTATGCTGTTTGATTATATAGTACTGCTGCATATGCTGGAAAAAGTTAATTTGTGAGTTATATATGGAAGATGTTTATGTTTATATATTTTTATTTGTTTTAATATTTTTGTATGTTATATGTTTGTAGATGCATACACATACATACGCCATTTTTGTTAGAATTGTAATTTTGTACATAAACCTGTGCATGCATGCGCATGTACATGCATACATATATATACATTTTATTTACTTATATCTACATGTATATGCATACGCGGCGGTGAAGTGACTAACTGAAATAAGAGTGTATTTTAGATTTTACCAAAGAAGCCGGTTTCTTTCAGAAACGCAATCAAATTGGTTTCCTGTGTCTCGTCTCTACTGAGAATGTCTCGGAGACTCTGACCTATATTGTGTCGGACACGAGCATCTTTGGTGTGTTGGCATTCTAGTAGAAGATGCCTAACTGAAACTTGGGCTGAGTTACATGCGCAAAGTGGTCTTTCGGTTTTCTTCATTAGGTGTGAGTGTGTGAAGAAAGTGTGTCCAATTCGAAGACGGGTTAGCACCCGTCTTTCTTTGCTGTTGTTTTGATCAAACCAAGGAAGTGTGGTATTTTTGATTTGATGGAGATGGGTGGGAGGGCTATTTAGCCAGCCTATGTTCCAGCTTTCGCGAATTTGCTGTTTGACCCAGCGAACTATATCAGTTCGAGGACAGGGTATAACTGGTGGTTCCATTTTGCTACCCTTACCGGCCAGTTTGTCTGCGGCTGAGTTTCCGAGGATTCCGGAATGACCAGGAACCCAACAGTAGGAGATGTTTTTTTCTGAAGCAGCCTCTTCTGTCTGTATTATCCATGGGTGTTTACTGTTTCCACTGAGCAGGTCTTGAAGACAGCTGGCTGAATCGGAGAAAATTACCGTAGGAAGGTGATCATGGGTACACTCTTGTGTAGCTATTAATAGAGCAAAAGCTTCCGCACTGAAGATGGAGCATTGCGGTGGAAGAGAAAAGCTACCGGTGTATCTGTTCTCGAAAATTCCACACCCAACTCCATCGGAGTTAACAGAACCGTCTGTGTAGACCTGGTGTTTGTTTTGAAAGTGAGTAGCCGTGAGATGGTTGAAGCAGGCTTTAATTTTTGGTGGAGGGTCGCCTGCACGGACAGTCTTGAGAAGATCAAGATTCACGTTCGGCGGTATGACGTTCCATTTTCTTCCCGTGGCAGTTGAAAGTGCACATATATCGGGAAGGTCTTGGTTCGTGAGGTCTTTGAACCAATTTATAGCTCGAATTACTGATGGTGCATTGGGGTCATTGTCAGGAAGTGAAAGTTGTCGGATGGCTTTGCCTGTGATGATTCTTGTTACAAGGTGTTTGAAAGGCAGATGACCACTTTCCGCCATAACAGCAAGAGTGGGGCTTGTGGTGAAGGCTCCTGTTGCTAGCTTTATTGCTTTGTTGTAGATGGGTTCAATGGCGTTGAGTACTCTGTCCCCACCACGGCTGAATATGCCTACTCCGTAAAGGATTTGGGGGATCAACCAGATATTGATGATTTTAAGCAGTGTTTCTCTGTGTCCAGAGGATAAACTTCCTGTAATGGATTTGAGGATATTCATTTTCCTGCTGGCGGCTTTTTTGACCAATTGAGCATGATGTAAAAAGTTAAGCCTGGTATCGAAGGTAACACCCAGTATTCTGAGTGTTCTCTTCTGAGGGATTTCGGATTGATTAAGCTTTAGGACGGATTTCTTTTTGAGTGTTTTACCAATGTGAATGAATCGGGATTTTTCTGGCGAAAATTGGAATCCTATGTGTTGGGCCCAGTTTTGTATGGAATCAATTGTACTTTGAAGTCTCTTTCTCTGTGCTAGCCCAAAGCCACTGACAGAAACAAGAGTGATATCATCAGCATAAACAAAAATGTTTATACTGTCGGGAATTAATTCAAAAATAGGTTGCATGGCAACATTGAAGAGTGTTGGAGAAAGGACTGAACCTTGGGGAAACCCGTTTTCAAGAATTTTCAATGAAGACTTGTGATTGTTGATGATTGTTTTAAAGGTTCTGTTTTCCAGAAACCCTTTGATGAAGAAGCCTAATCTACCACGAACCCCCCAGTTGAAAAGATTTTTCAGAACTGGGTACCTCCATGCTCGATCGAAGGCCTTGCTAAGATCGAGTGATACAACATCTGCGTGCAGATTACTTTCAGCGGCGTCGTCTAGGACTTTTTCGAGAGCTACGAGGCAGTCTTCTGTACTTTTACCCGCGCGGAAGGCAAATTGTCTAGGGTCGAGCAGCTTGTTTGACTCTAAAAAGGTCGTTAAGCGCCGGTTGATAATTTTTTCCATGATTTTACCGACGCAACTCAGAAGAGTAATGGGACGGAAGTTGTCCAGCAGGTGATTATTCTTGTCTGGTTTAGGCAGAGAGACCATTAGGCCCTCTTTCCAGCAATTTGGGAAAATTCCACTGTTCCATACATTGTTGTAAAGTTTTAAAAGAACTTTTTTCCCAAGATAGGGTAGGTTTTTCAGCATTGGGTAGCTGATGTCATCTGGTCCAGTGGAGCCGCGTGTTGTTTTGTTTAAGGCCCATTCTAGTTCTTTGAGGGAAATAGTTTTGTTGAAGTCAAAATTTGCGTCGGTGTTAAAATCAATGGGGATTTTTTCGCATTCTGCCTTGCGGGTTTGGAAGGTGGTATCGAAGCTTTGGTTGGATGAGGTGGAGGCAAAGAAATCTCCGAAAGCCTCTGCTATAGTTTTCCGATCATTTGTATAATGACCGGCAATTAGAAGGTTGTATTCATTGTTCCTTTTTTTGCCATGAAGCCTGCCAATTTTGCTCCATAATTCCTTTGACGACGTGTTAGGATTAATATCATTGACGAATTTAATCCAGCTGTTATGCTTGGCTGTTTTAATAATAGCTCTAGCATTGTTGCGAGCCCTTTGGAATTTCTCTAGCAGAGTGTGCTTAGATGGGTTATCCGGATGGGCCTTTCTTAGCTTGCGTAAGGCTTTTCTTCTGTCTTTGATGGCTGTATTTACTTCAGGTGTCCACCATGGGACGCATTTTCTACCAGGATTTCCGCTGGTTCTGGGAATGTGTCGTATTGCAACCTCAAGGACGGCTTGGGAAAAGTCCTCGGGTGTCCAATCTTGTTTGGCTGAGAGGCAGCTTTCAATGTCACATTGATAGCCAGCCCAGTTTGCATATTCAAATTTCCATCTAGGCCTTGTTGAAACTTCTGGAGAAGGTTGGCCAAGGGAAATACATATTGGGAGATGATCGCTGTTGCAGCAATCATCGTGTATTTTTTTTGCCATCGCTGCCTTTTAACGCTCATTCGTTCGTCTCGTTGGACTCGCCCCTTTGGCTGAGTCTGCCGATTTGTCTCTATCCTGTGAGCGTGTACCGCTAAAGTACAAAACGCGCGGATCCGCTGAAAAATATATCATTCTCTTTCAAACCGTAAATCAGTGTGGTTGTATGGCATCATTTCACATCTCACCGCATCAACGGATTGGTGCCGTAGCACCAGTATACCTAATAGCGGTTATAGAATTTCTGCCGCTGGAGTGCTCGAGTTGAGCACATTCGGTTCGGTGGCAACAACTAGTTTCAGCGAGTGGCAAACGCAATCGCAAAACGGCAGCAGGTAGAAGAAGGAAAAAGTTTGTTTATACAACCTGCTTTGGTGGCAAAACTAGCCTCCGTAAAACACGGCGCTTTTCAGGGCCATTAAACCATTCAAAGAAGAGTTATTAAAAGTTATTTACAATACCAATGCATTCTAAAGTGACATAATATGACATATAATATGAACTGAATTATTTTGTTTATGCGTGTTTTTGAACTTATTGATGGTTGGGGTCTTTTAAATTGATCATTCAGTTTTCACAAACCCATACATGGTTTCCGAATTAAAAGTGGCTTCAAATTACAATACATTGTATGCAGGATGGCATTAACGAATTTTCTCGGTAGCATGAACTGCTTTCTTTGGATGATAACTGATGTTGAAAATTGACTGACGTTACATCTGCATTGTATAGAAAAATAACTAAGGAGCAACATGATGAGCTATGTAGTTCCTGCTGCTCTGTTCTTATTTTAAAGAACTTTAATCCGAATGTCATCCGTCCCTGTATTTACTGTTGGTTTTTCAGAACGCTTATAGCTCGTTTATTTCTCGACAGATCGTAGAGTTCGGCTCCAAAACCTCAGTTCTTTTTCTTTTTTATTTACTTTGTTTGCGGAGACTACAAATCTTACAATTCATTCGTCTCCGAAACCACAGTTTAAGGTACGGTAATGTGCTCAATAGAGAAATATATGATAGTAAATGAGCTGATGACCACCTATGCATTCCCTATCACAGCCATCATTTTGATTGTACGATATGTGCCAAATACGCCAAAAGAAGTTTGTAAAAAAAAACGCAAAAACACAACACCAAAGGTTCTTTTCTGAACCCCCAACATGTTCATAAAGAGTAAACAGTAAACTAATCCATTTTTCAGGTAGATAAGTAGGTATTCACGTAGGAGAAGAAAATAAAACAATATATTTAAAATATATATTTAGCAAAAGCTGTCCCCTTTGTATGGTCCTACGTCACTCCGGTTATGTCCCCGACATTACCCACCCGTCTTTTTTCATTATGAAATCCATATCCATGGCACCTATCGGTATCGAATTATCATCGACACCACGATTTTCGCTAAATGCTCCTTTCAGTTCGGCCTGTAAAAAACTTTTCTGAACTCTAATCCATCAAATTTGGAGCCCTGAAAAGGGCTGTTGATTATATGCTAAGCTAATATAGCACGCTCTCCTCGGATACGATGGGCCAGCTGGATGTCCTTGGGCATTATGTGACGCGTTTTGCATGGATAGCTCACAAATTGGTATCTTCTAATAAGCCTCCTGCAGCGTCATAACCGCGGAACTTTGGAAGCGCAAGTCGGTTTTGAAGTCCTGAGCAATTCCACGAACCAAATGCTGCAAAGGTAGCTTGCGGATCAGCAATTCGGTCGACTTCTGATAGCGACGAATTTCATGCGAAGTTCCCGGTCGATAGCGATGTGGCTTCTTCACGCTTCCTGCGGCTGATGCGCTTATCCGAGCTGCTTTCGTGGTGCCTTACCACCGAAAGACTAACGAGCTGTCTGCTTAGTCCCGATGAAACGAGTCCTCACGGTGCGAGAGTAGAGTAAGAAATGAACGAAAGCAAGGGAAGTGTCATTTTATAAAACATAAAAGAATCGAATGTAAACCCCACCCTCTTTATTGTATAAGCTTACTGTATACTCACGAATATAATAAGGGTGGGATTTAGATTCTATACTTTTATGGTTTATAAAATGACGCTTCCTTTGCTTTCGTTCCATGGTGCTACTGACACTCGACCGCAACGGTTACGTTTTTAGCGCCATTCTAAAAGAGAAGCATAGAAATAAAAGTTTTCTCCTACAACCGGATGCATAGCTTTTTTCAAAGCTGTCTTCGGTACTAAATAAAGCGTTCTTTTTCAGCAACAGTTGTCCGGACATCAGGAAAGGAGGAAGCAGCCGAGAAGCCCCCAACGGCCATTCAGGAAGTTGGTTCGGTCGGATTGGCCACTTTGACCGGCAGTTTTCACTGCCCCTTGCGTGTCCCGCTGTTTGCGCCCGTTTCATCAGCAACGTTTTCCCTGCCAGTGACGCGCGATTTTGGCGCAATTTTCTTCTCATCAATCATCAGCAGCTCAGGAGGTGTAAGGTGTGAAAGGAGGTTATTTTCACTTCGTCGTTTCGAACCGCTGCGGCTGTTGCCCTGCCGTCGGCGGTATCCGGTCCCTTCCCCGCTACCCCACTACCATTAGGTGGTGATCTTCGAGGAGGTCCTTCATCACGATCGGTGAGTGACCAAACTTTTCATTTTACCAGGAGTTAGTGAAAGATAGGACGCCCAAAGGGTATAGGTTAGGAAATTTTTATTACATATCCCAAATTAATTTTATATAACAGACATTTAAAAGTGACTTTTCCAAGTGTTTTTAAAACAGTGCTTTCTGCCCCAAGTGTTTTTCAGCCAAGTGATTGCGGTGTTCGTCCTTGTAACTGCGTTGGCATTGTCCCCCGCCGTTACCGTCCTCCGCCGTTTTCGTCCCCGCTGTTATTGTCCCCCGACGCACAACGTACATAAAATAAGAAAATTTAAAAACTTTTTACCTGGCTGTACCTAGGTATAGCCAGCCTTGAACATGGCTTCCAGCAGCTCCGGCGCCGGAAGGCCAACAAATATATACAATGGTGTTCCCACCACCCACACTTCCCCCAAATGGGCTGATCCCTTTGGCGGAAATTTGCAAATTTTATTGTTAAGAGCAACTGATGGTAATATTCTTCCACCCAACCCCTTCGTTGTATCGAAATCGATCCAAGGTGTGATCGGAGGTAAATTTAAAGATGCAAAACCTCAACGCGATGATAAAGGTCGCCTTCAATATGTTCTACAAATACGCGACGTCAAACAGATTGAACCTTTATTGGGTATGAAGTCGCTATCTGACTCGACCCCAATTGAAATAATTTTTCATCCCACTCTTAATCAACGCAAGTGTGTTGTATCTTGCTGGGATGTTGTTTTCATGCCAGAGGATCAACTTCTTACTGAACTCTCTGAGCAAAAAGTTATCGGTGTCAAAAGAATATTTAGATACGATACAATTAAAAAGGAAAAGGTAGCAACTTCTACCCTAATCCTAACCATCAACGGAACAGTCATTCCCGAAGCGATTAACTTCGGTTTCATTCGCGCACCAACCAGAAACTACTATCCAAGCCCGATGCAATGCTTCGGATGCTATAATTATGGACACACTTTCAAGAAGTGTATGAAGAAAATACAGTTATGCCGTAACTGTGGTGTAGCACACCCAGAACTAAACCAAACCGATAAAGAAAAGGCGAAGAAGTTTCAATGCAATGCACCTGCCTCATGCGTGAACTGCAAGGAAAATCACTCCTCCACTAGCAGGAAGTGCCCAGCTTGGATCGCCGAGGACAAAATAACACGAGTTAGGATTGATAAAGGAATCTCCTACAAGGAAGCTAAATCCATTTGTGAAAACAATAATGGTTCTTCCTACGCTAGTAAATTGAAAGAGCGGCTCGACAATATCCAAAACACAGGATGCCAACAATGCAAGTGCAACTGTACACAAACAAAGTCAGCTCCTATTAAATCGAATAAGACTGTTTCTATTCAGGCCAATAAAAAATCTGAACAGGGATCCAGCATCATTCCAATTGACTCTGAGGAAGATTCTGAATCTCCAATGGAAATCGAATCAACTTACTCAAACAAAAGAAAAATCGTCTCGAAAACAACAACTTCAGATGAATTCAAATCATCGGAAGATGAACAACCAATTGAGAAGGAATCTTCTAGGAAGAAACCTAAAAATAAGAAATCGACCCCAACCCTACAGAAGACCCAATCCCACCAGAACTACCTATCACAACCCAGCACTTCAACCCAACCAATTGGATCCAATCCACCTACTACCCAACACAAACCCAATCCTACTACCAACAAACCAATTGTTAATGTTTCCAAAAATGATCCGAGACTAAAACTCAAACAATCCAAGGGTGAAAAACCCAACCACAACTAATTTCAACTGATTTCTACTCCACCAATCTCCAATTTATCCTCCACACCTCAGCCCACTTCCCTCCTTCCAATCTTAACATTCAATCCCCCACCTAATCATACACCATCGTCTCGAGACCCTATCCCTAATCGCAAACTTTCCATTCAATGGAACTTGCGTGGGCTTTACAGTTCAATGAACGAAATAAAATTAATGTTAGCGGAAGAGAAACATCTCCCACTAACCCTAGCTTTCCAAGAAACTAAAGTACCGACTGGTACAGACATGAATAGTGCCCTAGGAGGCAAATTCAAATGGTATTTTTGTGACGGACTATCTTCACAACAAGGAGGAACATGCCTCGCTGTCCTAAGTCACCTTTCTCATACTGTGATCCCCATAACATCACCACTACAAATATGTGCAGTCCAACTCAAGGGACCTTTCCAGGTAACCCTTGCTTCAATATACATATCCCTTCAGCACAATATCAATGATTTTGAAGTTGATTTGGTAAATGCTTTCAAACAATTACCACACCCATTTATTATCATGGGTGACTTCAACGCACACCATACTTCCTGGGGAGGAAAAAAATGTGACGCAAGAGGTCATACTATTCTTAGAATCATCCAAAAACTGAACCTCATTATCATCAACGATCATCAACATACCAGACTCGATCCACGTTTTGGATCAACGTCTGCCCTCGATCTCACGATCGCATCTTGGGAACTGGCACCCAGACTAAATTGGTTTGTTGACAATGACCTCAGAGGAAGTGATCACTTCCCAATTCACATCAGAACATTAACAAGGAATCCCAATATTACTCTTCGCAGAAAATGGAAATACCAATCAGCCAACTGGGAAGGCTTCGAATCTACAATTGACAGCTTACTTCAAGCACACATAAGCTACTCTGTTGATGACTTTACTCAAGCCATTCTCTCCGCTGCAGAAGTAAATATCTACAGAACAAGTGGGAACCCCGGTCGTAAGGCTGTCCCCTGGTGGAATAACGAAGTAGCACTTGCCATCAAAAAAAGAAGAAAACTGCTTCGTCTTCTCAGACGTCTTCCAGATGGAAACAACAGCAAAAGGATTGCTTTATCCAATTTTCAGGAAGCTAGAGCTAATGCCAGAAAAGCAATAGCCGAAGCAAAAACCCAAAGCTGGACTGAATTTCTTGATGAATTTAATCCTTCAACATCTTCAAAAGAACTATGGAACAAGGTCAACGCTCTCAGTGGCAAGAAAGCTTCTAACTGCTATTCCATTGAGATCAACGGTATTACTACTGAAGACCCTGGTACCATAGCCGAACATCTGGCAGATCATTTCGCCAAATCTTCATCCACTTCGAATTACACCAATGCCTTTAAGAATATCAAAGCCAAAGCAGAACTAGAAGTGTTTCCCTCTGCTACAGGTCAACAGCACGAATACAACAAACCATTCTCCATGGACAAACTGCTCTGGGCCCTTAAAAGGTCCAAAGGTAAGTCAGCCGGCCCGGATAATATCGAATACCCGATGATAAGACACCTGCCCCACCATGCGAAAACCCTGCTTTTGCAGATTTTCAACGAGTGCTGGACAAACAGATACTTTCCAGATTCATGGAAAGCTGGCATGGTAATCCCGATCCCCAAAGCAAAGGAGGACAAACGTGATGTGAATAGCTATCGCCCTATCACGCTCCTCAGCTGCTTAGGGAAACTTTTTGAAAGGATGATTAACCGAAGACTGATAACAACCCTCGAAGAACAACAACTACTAGACCCCAGACAACATGCTTACCGTCGAGGAAAAGGCACAAGTACATATTTCTGCCATCTCAACCAATTTCTTCATGACTCCACACAGAAGAGACAACACAATGAACTTGCTTTGCTTGATCTTTCCAAAGCATTCGATACCACCTGGAAGCATAATATCATAGATCAACTCCACCAATGGGGATTCGAAGGGTACCTCTTCGAAATCATTCAAAGTTTCCTCCTCAACCGAAGTTTTCAAGTTTTCTTCGGAGGGTCAATATCTGAAAGCCGAGTTCAAGAAAACGGAGTACCACAGGGCTCTGTTCTTTCGGCAACTCTCTTCTTAATAGCAATGCAATCAGTTTTCGATGTTATTCCACCAAACATCGAAATACTGGCATATGCTGACGATATACTGCTTATGGCCCGAGCATCATTCACTGAACTTGCACGCAGAAGACTCCAGATAGGAATCTCTGCTATCAGCAGCTGGGCAGATTCAATTGGTTTCAAAATTTCAGCACAAAAATCCAATATACTTCATTGCTGCAGTCTAAAAGGTCACAAGAAAAAATTCAAACCATGCATAATTAAAGGTGCACTTGTGAAACGAGTTAAATCAGCTCGAATTCTAGGTGTTACAATAGATAAAAATCTTTCATTCACAGACCACATCAAAAAGACAAAAGCAGATATCAAAAGCCGTATCCGGTTAACGATGGTAATAAGTGGTCGCAGCCGCTTAAGCGCGCGTAAAACCATTTATAAAATCGGTAGAAGTATCGTCTTCACAAAAATGCTATACGGGATTGAACTCTTCAGCAGTGCATCCTGGAAATCAATTGATCATTTAAAACCTTGCTACCATAGCGTAATCAGATATGCCTCAGGAGCCTGTAAGTCCAGCCCAATAAAAGCTTTGCTTGTGGAGGCTGGCCAAGTTCCCTTCGAAATGTTCATCACCAGAGCCTTGGCCAATCGAGCCATCCGAATCTCACAGAAATATCCAAATCTCACATCAACCACCACGAGAGCTAGCAAATGGCTTCAAGACATTTGCAATATCACTCTCCCGGGAGCCGCTCCTCTAACTAGAGAAGGCCCTCGACCATGGTACGACCAAGGACCAAAATTTGACTGGACTATTAAAAACTCTGTTAGAGCTGGTGAAGCCAACAGTATAGTCACAGCTATCTTCAACAATCACATACATAAACAGTTCCCCTTCCATCGCAAAATCTTCACAGATGGATCTGTTGATGGTGATAAAGTAGGATTTGGAATATTTTCCGACAATGCTCAGATAAAATTCCAATTACCATCCATTTGTTCAATTTTCTCAGCAGAAACAGCTGCCCTCCTCGTTGCGATATCACTATGTGATGATAACACGAAAACGGTGATTTTCTCCGATTCCTACAGCTCCCTGCTTGCACTCCAGAGTGGCGAAAATAAGCACCCCTGGACCCAAAGCATTGAAGCTGGAATCAAGGGAAAGGACATCGTTTTCTGTTGGATCCCGGGACACTGCGGAATTCAAGGAAATGAATTAGCTGATCGTCTTGCCAAAGAGGGAAGAAATTCTGAACTATGGACTGATATCCCCCCGTCCGAAGACATCATCAGATGGGTTGATAACAACCTACGATCGTGTTGGGATATAAATTGGAACACCTCTAATGACTTCTTTCTAAGAAAGATAAAGAATACCACCCATCCTTGGATGGACAGTACTAAGCGCCCCATTCAAGTATGCCTGACACGCTTGCGTATCGGGCATACTCTCTTAACACATAATTACTTGATCGCAAATCAACCGCGCTGCACATGGTGCAATGTAAGGCTCACAGTAGAGCATTTGTTAATCAATTGCCCAGTTTTTAACATCTCTAGAACAAAATTTCAGGTTGGAGACAGCATCAGAACTGCATTAGCAAGAGACGACATCGAAGAGGACCGGACCATAAAATTCTTAAAGGATACAGGTTTACTCGACAAAATTTAATAATATAATATCGAAATGAATACACATTAAAAGTATTTTCCTTTTCTGTTCTTTTATTTTCAGCAAAAGATGAGCAGGTTTTTACGCCCATTTTAGAAGCAAGCTCTTCAATCACACTAAAATGGGCTTTTTCCCTGCTCCAATTGTTTGGTTGTGTTTTTGGCCCCAGAGCCGTGTAGGGTGCGGCGATACGACATACGTCCATAGCGGTTAATAAGACTGAGTCGAGCGAGAGTAACGAATTTTGCAATAGTTTTTCTTAGTTTTCCTTTAGTTAAATTTCCCGCCCTCAAGGGCAAGAGACGAATGAACTCTCAGAGTTTAAAGTCTCTCTAAATCAATACCTTCCTTCCTTCCTGCTTTCGTTCATTTCTTACTCTACTCTCGCACCATGAGGACTCGAGCTCGTTAGTCTTTCGCAGACAGCTCGTTAGTCATTCGGTGGTAAGGCACACGAAGTCAGCTCGGATAAGCGCACCAGTAGCAGGATAGGTGGAGAAGCCACATCGCTATCGACCGGGAACTTCGCATGAAATTCGTCGCTATCAGATATCGACCGAATTGCTGATCCGCAAGCTACCTTTGCAGCATTTGGTTCGTGGAATTGCTCAGGAATTCAAAACCAACTTGCGCTTCCAAAGTTCCGCGGTTATGACGCTGCAGGAGGCTTATTTGAAGATACCAATTTGTGTGCTATCCATGCAAAACGCGTCACATCATGCCCAAGGACATCCAACTGGCCCATCGTATCCGAGGAGAGCGTGCTATATTAGCTTAGCATATAATCAACAGCCCTTTTCAGGGCTCCAAATTTGATGGATTAGAGTACAGAAAAGTTTTTTACAGGCCGAACTGAAAGGAGCATTTAGCGAAAATCGTGGTTTCGATAATAATTCGTTACCGATAGGTGCCATGGATATGGATTTCCTTATGAAGAATATGAAATACATGACATGATGTAGTGAATATATCCGAAGAAATCACTTTGGTGAAACTGCATTATAAAATTATTTGTGTACGAATGCCGCAATCGATAGTCGACTCTAATTTGCGCTGGGTAATTTCCTCGGAGGACTCGATTCCTCCTTTGAGCATTAATAATCTCTTTCTGGCAAAACGATGTGCTATGAATCACATTATTTGAATGATAGAATGAAGAAGTTTTCTGCCAATTTCCTTCAACCTCCAAACGTATCTTTCTCCCGTTTGTCGTTTTCGCGTTCGCTAATCCTTTCTCACAACACCCATTTCTAGTTTGAGAAATTGTTGAGTAAACATTGTTTGCCAGTGCGCGTAGAGCGGGAATTCCTAAAGATTCATTGCACCTCTAATAAATTGCCGAAAGACGTGGTCTTACGTTGATCGCACTTGATTGAAAAAATCCAAAACGAAATGTATTTGGTCGAAGCATTATATGAGTAGAAAACAAATAATCGCTCGAAAATGACTTGATTTTCGCGATGTGAAACATTTTCCGTTTTTCATGTTATGCATCCAATATTGGATACGAAAATTTCCACTGATGGGGAAAAAAATATTCAGAAGCTTTCCTGTTAATTGCGATTGATTGAAAAATAACAAAACCAAATGTATTTGGTTGCAGTGTTATATGGATAGAAAACATTAAAATAAACTATTTCGCATGAATGTATTTTTCAATTCCCAGGGGAACTGGCAGATTATTTTTCAGCAACGATGATAGCAACGAGAATTCCGCGCGTGTATGTGTGTGTGGCGGCTGCTCCGATGTTTCAAACGGAACCGTGGCATCACTCTCCTCCTGATGGATTCCCTTTTGGCCTTAGGTACACAAACAGGCTCTTGGTGACACCGTTCATCAGCGTTTTCATGATAAACGAAATTAGCTTCACAACAACAGCGACAACATGCTCCAATCGCTGTTCAATCATAACTGAGTGGGTTTACGAGCGGCGCTCGCTTATATACCGATTGGTGATTTCAATAGCCTGTTTTGAAAGCAATTTTAAGACTATTGAAACAAGTTTTTGGATGAAAAAGTAACAAGTATATGAAGCGTAGACATTTTATCTTTCAAATGAAGTGTTTATCATACCATTTCGTTCAGTTGTTTAAGAGCTATTAACGCTCAAAATCTCGGTCTCCAGCGTAACGCTTTCGTTCTCGAAACTTTGGTTTTACACCCCGGTATAGAAATGAAAGACGTAGTCCTACGTCAAAACAGGAAGTGGGTTATATCTATGGTATAACCGCAAGGGTGACGTAGGACTATCGTTGATTTAGAGATCATTTGTTTGAAGTTGAATCTAAATCCATCCTGAATGAATGAATAAATAAATATTTGGGTGACTTCAAAAACGAGAGTGTTACGTTGGAGACTCAAGGTTTTATGCATCCAATATTGGATACAAAAAACCTTGTTCTGAAGAATAATCTTCAGAAGCTTTCCTACTAACTGCACTTGATTGACAAATCACAAAACCAAATGTATGTGGTCGCAGTATTATATGGATAGAAAACATTAAAATAAACTCGCTTGAATGTAATTTTCAATTCCAAGGGGAACTGGCAGATTATTTTTCAGTAACGATCTTTACTTTCCAGGTTTCCTCTCGATAACCAGCAAACGAAAAGAGTTGCGCGCGTGTATGTGTGTGTGTGTGGCGGCTGCTTCTATGTCTTCCCGAGGAACCGTATTTCGTGCTGATACTCTCTTGGTCACGAGAGTATCAGCATCGGCTTTTCTGCGCTCCCTCACAGTTAAAACAAACTGATTGCATTTCAGGTCAGGTCAGGCCAGGTAATGAATCCCTCGATCCCTCGCCGTTCAGCTCGTTCAGTAACGATGTTGTCTTGTCGATGTCCTCAGGCGTCGTGCACAAATTACGTAACGCTAAAAATCCGAATTTTGAACCACCTCTCCCCCCCCCTTTCGTAACGCAATTTCCTATCTCTAATAAACAGAAAGTAACGCAACATCTACCCCCTCCCCCCTTATCGCGTTACGTAATTTGTGCACGACGCCTCACGAAAAATGAATCGGTTTCACCACCACAATATCATTTCAGTATGCTTTTCGTGCGTGATTGAATCGAGAGAAGGTGTGGTTTACGATGGCAATTTGGAAGGCAAACTAGAGGAGAATGAACTCTCTGAGTATGAAAATTTCGGCGACTGAGCAATAATCGATTGAAAATTATATAATTTTCGCGATACGAAATATTTTCCGTTTTTCATGTTATGCATCCAATATTGGATACGGAAATATCCTACTGATAAGAAAGAATAATCTTCAGAAGCTTTCCAGCTAATTACACTTGATTGAAAAATTACGAAATCAAATATATTTGGTCGCTGTGTTCGCCATATAATTAGAAAACATTAAAATAAACTCTTTCGCATGGATGTATTCTTCAATTCCCAGGGAACTGGCAGATTATTTTTCAGCAACGATTAGATCTTTCCGGAATTTTCTCGATGCTGTATGGCATCCAAACGAAAATTCTCGTTTCAGTTTGGCCTGCAAAAAACTTTTCTAAACTCTAATCCATCAAATTTGGAGCCCTCAAAAGGGCCGTTGATTATATGCTAAGCTAATATATCACCCTCTCCTTGGATTCGATGGGCCAGCTGAATGTCCTTGGGCATGATGTGACGCGTTTTGCGTGGATAGCACACAAATTTGTATCTTCGAATAAGCCTCCTGCAGCGTCATAACCGCGGAACTTTGGAAGCGCAAGTCGGTTTTGAAGTCCTGAGCAATTCCACGATCCAAAAGCTGCAAAGGTAGCTTGCGGATCAGCAATTCGGTCGACTTCCGATAGCGATGAATTTCACGCAAAGTTCCCGGTTGATAGCGATGTGGCTTCTTCACCTATCCTGCGGCTGGTGCGCTTATCCGAGCTGCTTTCGTGTGCCTTACCACTGAAAGACTAACTAGCTATCTGCTTGGTCCCAAACAAACGAGTCGTCACGGTGCGAGAGTAGAGTAAGAAATGAACGAAAGCAAAGGAAGCGTCATTTTATAAACTATAAAAGTATAGAATCTAAACCCCGCCCTTATTATATTCATTGCTTACCCTGAGAGAGAACATCGAAGTAAGTATACAGTAATGTATTTGAATCCGGACACTTTGCGTTACATTTAATACCATACCGCAGCCACAACATTTTCTGCATGTTGAATTAATGCGATTGATTAGTAACTATCAAGAAACTATCAGTAACTATATTAGCAACTATTAATCGCATAAATTCAACATTAAAAATGTTATGGCGGTGGTATGATATTGAATGTAATGCAAAGTGTCCGGATTCAAAAGCATTACTGTAAAAAAGAGTTAACTCGACTGAAATTTTTTCGGTTCGGCCTGCGAAAACGAAATTAAGAGCCCCCGCCGACTGCAGACTGACTTGTCGACCGATAGTTCGGTCGGCTTCTTAATCAGTACGGAGAAAAAAAAGTCTGTAGCTCGATCGAACAGCCATCGAGAACGGGTGTGTTTCTGTTGCTCTGTGTATATTTCGTTCGACACGCACAAACATGTCCTCGCGTCGTTTTAATTTTTGACGTAGGACTACGTCTTTCATTTCTATACAGGGGTGTAAAATCAAAGTTTCGAAAACGAAAGCGTTACGCCGGAGACCGAGATTTTGAGCGTTAATAGCTCCTAAACAACTGAACGAAATGGTATGATAAACACTTCATTCGAAAGATAAAATGTCTACGCGTTCTATAATTGTTACTTTTTGATCAAAAAACTTGTTTCAATAGTCTTAAAATTGCTTTAAAAACAGGCTATTGAAATCACCAATCGGTATATAAGCGAGCGCCGCTCAGAAATCCACTCAGTTCTAATTGAACAGCGATTGGAGCATGTTGTCGCTGTTGCGGTGAAGCTCTTCGTTTATCATGAAAGCGCGGATGAACGGTGTCACCAAGAGCCTGTTTGTGCACCCTAGGCCAGAAGGGAATCCATCAGGAGGAGAGTGATGCCACAAACGGTTCCCTGGGAAGACATCACTACACACACATACACGCGCGGAATTCTTTCCGTTTGGATGCCATTCAGCATCGAGAAAGTTCCGGAAAGATCTAATCATTTCTGGAAAATAATCTGCCAGTTCCTCTGGGAATTTAAAAATATATTCATGTGAAAGAGTTTATTTGAATGTTTTCTATCTATGTAACACTGTGACCAAATATGTTTCAATCAAGTGCTATTAACAGATGGTTATCGAGTTAGCATTAACCACTGGTGGGCTTCCAGTATCGAGGAAACTGTGGAAATATCTAATCGTTACTGAAAATAATCTGCCAGTTCCTCTGGGAATTTAAAAATATATTCATGTGAAAGAGTTTATTTGAATGTTTTCTATCCATGTAACACTGTGACCAAATATGTTTCAATTAAGTACTACTAACAGGTGGTTATCGAGTTGGCATTAACCACTGGTGGGCTTCCAGTATCGAGGAAACTGTGGAAATATCTAATCGTTACTGAAAATAATGTGAAAGAGTTTATTTGAATGTTTTCTATCCATGTAACACTGTGACCAAATATGTTTCAATTAAGTGCTATTAACAGGTGGTTATCGAGTTAGCATTAACCACTGGTGGGCTTCCAGTATCGAGGAAAATGTGGGAATATCTAATCGTTACTGAAAATAGTCTGCCAGTTCCTCTGGGAATTCAAAAATACATTCATGTTAAAGAGTTTATTCGAATGTTTTCTATCCATGTAACACTGTGATCAAATACATTTGGTTTTATGGTTTTTCAATCAATCGCAATTAACAGGATAGCTTCAGAAGATTATTTTTCCCCATCAGTAGGATATTTCCGTATCCAATATTGTATGCGCCCGCAATCGATTATTGCTCAGTCGCCGAAAGTTCCGAGCTCAGAGAGTTCATTCCCCTCTAGTTTGCCTTCCAAATTGACATCGTAAACAACACCTTCTCTCGATTCAATCACACACAAAAAGCATACTTAAGCGATATTCTGGTGGTGAGACACATTCATTTTTCGTGAGGACATCGACAAGACAACATCGTTGCCTAACGTGCTGGAGGAGGTGGACGGCGAAGGATCGACACATACACGCGCAGAACTGTTTCCGTTTGGATGCCATTCAGCATCGAGAAAGTTCCGGAAAGATCTAATCATTGCTGGAAAATAATCTGCCAGTTCCTCTGGGAATTTAAAAATATATTCATGTGAAAGAGTTTATTTGAATGTTTTCTATCCATGTAACACTGTGACCAAATATGTTTCAATCAAGTGCTATTAACAGATGGTTATCGAGTTAGCATTAACCACTGGTGGGCTTTCAGTATCGAGGAAAATGTGGAAATATCTAATCGTTACTGAAAATAATCTGCCAGTTCCTCTGGGAATTTTAAATTACATTCATGTGAAAGAGTTTATTTTAATGTTTTATATCCATGTAACACTGACCAAATACATTTGGTTTTGTGATTTTTCAATCAATCGCAATTAACAGAATAGCTTCTGAAGATTATTCTTCCCCATCAGTAGGATATTTCCGTATCCAATATTGTATGCGCCCGCAATCGATTATTGCTCAGTCGCCGAAAGTTCCGAGCTCAGAGAGTTCATTCCCCTCTAGTTTGCCTTCCAAATTGCCATCGTAAACCACGCTTTCTCTCGATTCAATCACGCACAAAAAGCATACTTAAGCGATGTTCTGGTGGTGAGACGCATTCATTTTTCGTGAAGACATCGACAAGACAACATCGTTGCTGAGGGTGCTGGACGGCGAAGGATCGAGATCTGCCCTGAAACGCAGGCAGTTTGTTTGAACCTTTGAGGGAGCACAGAGAAGCCGATCCTTCAGGAGAAGAGAAGGTGACCATCGAAGCAGCCGCTACACATACACATACACGTACGGAATTCTTTCCGTTTGGATGCCATTCAGCATCGAGAAAGATCCGGAAAATAATCTGCCAGTTCCTCTGGGAATTTAAAAATACATTCATGTGAAAGAGTTTATTTGAATGTTTTCTATCTATGTAACACTGTGACCAAATATGTTTCAATCAAGTGCTATTAACAGATGGTTATCGAGTTAGCATAAACCACTGGTGGGCTTCCAGTATCGAGGAAAATGTGGTAATATCTAATCGTTACTGAAAATAATCTGCCAGTTCTTCTGGGAATTTAAAATTACATTCATGTGAAAGAGTTTATTTTAATGTTTTCTATCCATGTAACACTGTGACCAAATACATTTGGTTTTGTGATTTTTCGATCAATCGCAATTAACAGAATAGCTCCTGAAGATTATTCTTCCCCATCAGTAGAATATTTCCGTATCCAATATTGGATGCATAAAACCTTGTGCATCCAACGTAACACTCTCTTTTTCGAAGTCCCCCAAATATTCATTCATTCAGAAATAATTCAGATTCAACTTCAAACAAATGATCTCTAAATCAACGATAGTCCTACGTCACCCTTGCGGTTATACCATAGATATAACCCACTTCCTGTTTTTAAGGAATATTAAAAAGTGGTCTTCTGTGTTTAATTATGGTGTTGAGCATTTTTCTCGAGCCTCTGGAAATGTTGCGGTGCCATTCATGGCTGTTCTAACGTACTTTGGTGGTTATATGAAGAGGAAATAAAAAATGATAGTGAGAAAAAATGGCGTTACCTGCAATAGTGAAGTTTAATTAAGCGAGAGTGAATGTTTTTCCCGAATTCGGGCAGTTGATCAGTTTTCGTTATCGATGCGCGTTGGAGTGCGATGAAAATGAAACCCCACGGGGGAATTTCTGTGAAAAGTAATCAGGTTCTGAGGCGGGTTTGAACCTATTTTTTTCTCACTTCAAGCGGCCCTGGTATATGGTGTGTGTGCCAGTTGGACGTCTGTATATTGTAGAACATGCTGATGTGTGTGTGTCGACTCGACGGCATCGCCCGATATAATAACGTATGCCTTTGTTTGTCACGTTCCGTTAGTGTGGTTGTACCGTTGTTCGATTTTTTTTTTTTCAATTGCTTTAGTAGTGTTTTGTGCAGAGGTGTCTTAGCGATGGGTTTCCGTTCACCATATAGTCGATTAAGATTCCGTGCCTCTCCGCCTTCGTGTTTCGTCGGACGTCGGTGTGTGTATGAGTATTAATATCACTAAGAGTTGAATATGTAGCGGCTTCGGTGTGCGGTTCAGTTCGAGTGCAGCACAAGAGGTACAGGTGCAGGGCAGTTGGAAAAAGTGTTTAGCTGTCGAGGAATTTTTTTTCCTGCTTCAAGTGACATCTGTGTGTTGCCGTGTGTGCGTGACATATTCGACGCTTAGATAGCATCGAGGAGATGCATTTCTGCACTCGTAAAATTATAAGTATTGAGGTTTGTGCCTATGGGAGAAGAGAAAACTAAAGCAATGTCACTCCCACAGGTTTACCCCTTCATCAATAAAAAATTAATAAGCCAATTCTTTTCACACAGCGATTAACAAGACGATATGCGGAAGTCTGAAGCACATTAGTAACAATAAGTAATAGTTATAGTAAGAGTTATAGTTACATTTTTAGTTCTAGTTCTAGTTCTGGTTCTGGTTCTGGTTCTGGTTCTGGTTCTGGTGCTGGTTCTGGTTCTGGTTCTAGTTCTGGTTCTGGTTCTGGTTCTAGTTCTGATTCTGGTTCTAGTTCTGGTTCTGGTTCTGGTTCTGGTTCTGGTTCTAGTTCAGGTTCTGGTTCTAGTTCTAGTTCAGGTTCTAGTTCTAGTTCTGGTTCTAGTTCTGGTTCTGGTTCTAGTTATAGTTACAGTTATAGTTATAGTTATAGTTATAGTTATAGTTATAGTTATAGTTATAGTTATAGTTATAGTTATAGTTATAGTTATAGTTATAGTTATAGTTATAGTTATAGTTATAGTTATAGTTATAGTTATAGTTATAGTTATAGTTATAGTTATAGTTATAGTTATAGTTATAGTTATAGTTATAGTTATAGTTATAGTTATAGTTATAGTTATAGTTATAGTTATAGTTATAGTTATAGTTATAGTTATAGTTATAGTTATAGTTATAGTTATAGTTATAGTTATAGTTATAGTTATAGTTATAGTTATAGTTATAGTTATAGTTATAGTTATAGTTATAGTTATAGTTATAGTTATAGTAATAGTTATAGTTATAGTTATATAGTTATAGTTATATTTTTTTTTCCCAAAATATATTTTTTATTAAGGCACATGTGGCGTTAGCCTGACGGGGCCGGGAGTCCAATATTTTGACAATTTTTGTCTTACAACTATGTTAGTAATATGTAACCGATTACTCGCGGTTGGCTCGAGGTTAGTATTACAAGTGTTCTCATAATTGGTATGTTGCAGTCTTCGATGCTCTATGCGTGTGCCCGACACGGGCTACTTCCTATTGGGATGCAGCTGACCATTAATCAGCAACGCCCCCCTAGTCTGTACCCCATATCTAGCGTGGTGCGTCTTTCTCGACTCGAGGAATCCAGGATAGAATGGTCACTAGCCGGCGCAATCATCAGCTCGTGTAGAGTTGTCATGAGCGGTACAACATTTGGCTCTTGTTGAATGATCAGTGGACTGCACAACCTTTGGCCCGTGCATCTGTAAAGAGTGTGTGTACGTATTGCCGCGACTAAGTAAAAGTTTATCGATTGGATAGGAGGGATATGAATAGTTATAGTTATAGTTATAGTTATAGTTATAGTTATAGTTATAGTTATAGTTATAGTTATAGTTATAGTTATAGTTATAGTTATAGTTATAGTTATAGTTATAGTTATAGTTATAGTTATAGTTATAGTTATAGTTATAGTTATAGTTATAGTTATAGTTATAGTTATAGTTATAGTTATAGTTATAGTTATAGTTATAGTTGTAGTTGTAGTTGTAGTTGTAGTTGTAGTTGTAGTTGTAGTTGTAGTTGTAGTTGTAGTTGTAGTTGTAGTTGTAGTTGTAGTTGTAGTTGTAGTTGTAGTTGTAGTTGTAGTTGTAGTTGTAGTTGTAGTTGTAGTTGTAGTTGTAGTTGTAGTTGTAGTTGTAGTTGTAGTTGTAGTTGTAGTTGTAGTTGTAGTTGTAGTTGTAGTTGTAGTTGTAGTTGTAGTTGTAGTTGTAGTTGTAGTTGTAGTTGTAGTTGTAGTTGTAGTTGTAGTTGTAGTTGTAGTTGTAGTTGTAGTTGTAGTTGTAGTTGTAGTTGTAGTTGTAGTTGTAGTTGTAGTTGTAGTTGTAGTTGTAGTTGTAGTTGTAGTTGTAGTTGTAGTTGTAGTTGTAGTTGTAGTTGTAGTTGTAGTTGTAGTTGTAGTTGTAGTTGTAGTTGTAGTTGTAGTTGTAGTTGTAGTTGTAGTTGTAGTTGTAGTTGTAGTTGTAGTTGTAGTTGTAGTTGTAGTTGTAGTTGTAGTTGTAGTTGTAGTTGTAGTTGTAGTTGTAGTTGTAGTTGTAGTTGTAGTTGTAGTTGTAGTTGTAGTTGTAGTTGTAGTTGTAGTTGTAGTTGTAGTTGTAGTTGTAGTTGTAGTTGTAGTTGTAGTTGTAGTTGTAGTTGTAGTTATAGTTATATAGTTATAGTTATAGTTATATTTTTTTTTTCCCAAAATATATTTTTTATTAAGGCACATGTGGCGTTAGCCTGACGGGGCCGGGAGTCCAATATTTTGACAATTTTTGTCTTACAACTATGTTAGTAATATGTAACCGATTACTCACGGTTGGCTCGAGGTTAGCATTACAAGTGTTCTCATAATTGGTATGTTGCAGTCTTCGATGCTCTATGCGTGTGCCCGACACGGGCTACTTCCTATTGGGATGCAGCTGACCATTAATCAGCAACGCCCCCCTAGTCTGTACCCCATATCTAGCGTGGTGCGTCTTTCTCGACTCGAGGAATCCAGGATAGAATGGTCACTAGCCGGCGCAATCATCAGCTCGTGTAGAGTTGTCATGAGCGGTACAACCTTTGGCTCTTGTTGAATGATCAGTGGACTGCACAACCTTTGGCCCGTGCATCTGTAAAGAGTGTGTGTATGTATTGCCGCGACTAAGTAAAAGTTTATCGATTGGATAGGAGGGATATGAATAGTTATAGTTATAGTTATAGTTATAGTTATAGTTATAGTTATAGTTATTGTTATAGTTATAGTTATAGTTATAGTTATAGTTATAGTTATAGTTATAGTTATAGTTATAGTTATAGTTATAGTTATAGTTATAGTTATAGTTATAGTTATAGTTATAGTTATAGTTATAGTTATAGTTATAGTTATAGTTATAGTTATAGTTATAGTTATAGTTATAGTTATAGTTATAGTTATAGTTATAGTTATAGTTATAGTTATAGTTATAGTTATAGTTATAGTTATAGTTATAGTTATAGTTATAGTTATAGTTATAGTTATAGTTATAGTTATAGTTATAGTTAAAGTTAAAGCATATGTATATATAATATGTTATCAGCGTTTATATATGTACAAGTAAGAATAATTATGTTTATATAGGTATCCATGTAAGTATTTGTGTGTATGATCTTAAATCTATTGTCGCGTTTATAAATGTGCACTGGTGATCATGTAACCCCGTAGTTATTTAATTCATTAATTCTTAATTCTTTAACTCATTAATTCATTATTTCTCTAATGCTTTAATTATCTAATTCTAAATGCTTCAACTATTTTATTCTTCAATTTTAAAATCCTTATTGATTTAATTCTTGGATTTTTAATTCTTTCATTCTCCTTTTTCTTTCACCCTTTAATTCTGTAACTCCCCAACCCTTCAATTTTATAATCCTTTTATTAATTGATTCTTTTATTCTCTCATTCGTTAATTTTTTATCTGTTCCTCGCGAATGATAAAGTTATAAAGAGTGCGATTGATTTTAGATAAATTCTCTAGGTTACCTTCTCAGGTTCCCCAAAGACATTTTTTCGTCGCCATAATTAGATTTCTATAAAGCGTACGCGCGGTGCATAATGGAACATATAACCGGAATGAATATTTCTAAAGTAGTTCCCTCGGTTACCTTCTTAGGTTTCCAAAATATAATTACTATCCGCCTTTACGATTGGAACTCAATAAAAAAAAAGCACACACGATGAATAACTGAGTATATCACCAAGTCGATTAGTTTCTAGTTTTAGAGGGATTCCATCGGTTACCTTCTCAGGTTTCCTAAATGTAACTCTCTGCTGTAGTGATATCTATGAAGCGTATGCGCAATGAGCAACGAAATGCATCGCCAGGTCGATTGATTTTAGATTAGTTCTCTAGGTTACTTTCTCAGGTTTTCAATAGATAACTTTCCGCCGTTATGATTAGGTTTCATCGGTCACCTTTTCAGGTTGACTAGAGATAATATCAGCCACTGCGTTTACATAATTTTAAAACATAATACTAGTAATGAATCACAAAATATAGGTTTAAAAATAACCTCGGTAGTCGCGATTTAATAATATTTTGATAGATAATACAAGTTTTAAGTTTAAGTTTTAGCGAAATTAAAAGAATTTCCTCGGTGATCTTTTTCGGTTAAGAATATATTGTCGATTGGAGAAATTCTAAAAGGGTTTCTTAGCGACCTTCTCAGGTTGAAAATTGACCCTTGCTCTTCTCGATTGAATAAAAATATATAGATCGAGAGTTTTTAAAGGAGTTTTTATGGCCTTCTCAGGTCAGGAAAAATATCTATGTACTACGCACGACGAATAACGAAATGCATGACCGATCCGATTAGAATGTATATTTTTAAATCTCATTTCGCCGAATAGCTGAGAGTTCACGTTTTTAGAATCACATCACTTACCACGGTGAATCCTGATTTTTGTTAACCATTCCCACTAACAACTATCCCTTCCATGATAAACGCTAGGGAACCACGCTATAGAGGCGACCCTTCTGGCCTTCGGGCGGCGAATATCATACTAACATTCCTTCCCTTCCCCTGGTGACTGTAAGGACGTGGCCGGCGTCGTTATTGACCATTTAAAGCTCGAATCACCGAAAATTGCACAACGAGAATGATTTACTAGTCCCAAGTGACATTCTGTGTGTTCTTTGTGCTATTTGGTTGGTTCAGGTCAATCACGAAGAGCAACTACGAATTGTACAGTCTACCCAAGCTCAAGCTCAAGTACGGAGAAAAAAAGTCTGTAGTGTACAGCATAATGCATAGACGTAAGTATGAGCTTCCCCATCTCACATTCCAATAAGATTAATGGGTTTCCAAGTGGGCGCGCTACATACGGATACGAATGATTTCAATAAACTGTTTTCGAAACTATCATTAAGCTATTGAAACAATTTTTCGACTCAATAAATAGCAATCATATAACTCTTGGACATTTTATTTTTTTTATGGAATGATTATCATACTGTTCCGTTGATCCGAAGCAAAATGAATCACGCTTAAAGAAGAAATGGATTTTTTCTTGGAATTTAGTCAGCAGAAATAATGCCCTTTCCCAACAATTAAAAACGACAAACGGTAAACAGTTTCATCAAAGTGATTTCTTCGATATGGGGATATATTCACTACATCATGTCATATATTTCATATTTTTCATTATGAAATCTATATCCATGGCACCTATCGGTATCGAATTATCATCGACACCACGATTTTCGCTAAATGCTCCTTTCAGTTCGGCCTGTAAAAAAAGACGGGTGGGTAATGTCGGGGACATAACCGGAGTGACGTAGGACTATACAAAGGGGACAGCTTTTGTTAAATATATATTTTAAATATATTGTTTTATTTTCTTCTACCTACCTACCTATTTTTTTTTTGAATACCTACCTATCTACCTGAAAAATGGATTAGTTTACTGTTTACTCTTTATGAATATGTTGAGGGTTGAAAAGAACCTTTGGTGTTGTGTTTTTGTTATCACTCGATATTCCCATCTTGTTCGGTTAAACCTTCCTGTTTAGCTATTGCGTTTGCCACTCGCCACAGCTTTCACAGTTGAAAAATTTCTTCCCATCCAGCTTGTGACATGTTGTTCAGTAAATTACATTTAATGCGACATGCCGGAGAAACACTTTGCCACTCACTGAAACTAATTGTTGCCTTGATGAGCGCCGAACCGAAGCTGCTCTGTTCTTGATGCGGGTTTTCTGATTGTCGTGAGCAGCTTTGCAAGCCAACTCGAGCACTCCGACGGCCGAAACTCTATAATCGCTGTTAGGTATACTGGTGCTCCGGCACCAATCCGTTCGGCCTAGTTACCCTTGCGGAGCAATCAGTGAATGCGATCAACAGGGAACTGGAGACCTGCACGGTTCGAGTGAGACTTTGCCTTTCCCTTAACTTGTCCTCCTTTGTTACGTTCACGATGCCGATGCCGTACAACCACACGGGTTTACGGTTTGAAATAAAATAAGATATTTTTTTGGGGTCCGCGTGTTTTATACTCTAGCGGTACACACTCACAGGATAGAGACAAATCGGCAGACTCAGCCAGAGGGGCGAGTCCAACGAGACGAACGAATGAGCGTTAAAAGGGAGCGATGGCAAAAAAATACATTCATTACGATTTGTTCGCTCGTTGGATTCACATGCAGGCTAAAAAGGGTCTTTTCAGGATCACAAAATTATCTTCAATCTAAAGAGTTTATTGTTTTGTTATCACTCGATATCCCCATCTTGTTCGGCTAAACCTTTCTGTTTAGCGATTGCATTTGCCACTCGCCACAGCTTTCACAGTTGGAAAATTTCTTCCCATCCAGCTTGTGACATATTTTACAGTAAATTACATTCAATGGCACGTCGCATTACCACCACTCAGTATCGGATTGGAGGTAATTTTAACCTGTAATTGAACATTTGCGATGACAGTGGTACAGTGTCGGCTTTCAATGAGGAGTCATAATTTGGACCCCGAACTCTATGTTTACAAAAATGTCCAACTAAATATGTCGCATTACAGGTCCGTCCAATTAGCTAAATGTCGAGATAAGTGTAAATTACTGTACTTTCAATCTAGAAGCAATTTAAGAGTTGGTGAAAATCAATAAGCTCAGAACAACTGCCCAATTCACATACTCATCATATCCTGGCAAACAAATTATGAAAAAATCAATTTGTGTTTTATTATTATTTTGGATATTGTTTTAGAAAGCATTGAACTGTATTTCCTAAACTCTTTTTTGGAAGGTTTAATGGCCCTGAAAAGCGCCTTGTTTTATGGAATGGTTCCAATTTAGAAAACTTAGTACTCGTGGTTTTGAAAAAAAACCATTTCGAACGCCCTCGATGCCGCCTTGTTCTGGATTTATCACCAAAGCAGTTTGTATAAAGAACAAACTTTTTTCTTCTGCTACCTGATGCCGTTTTGTGATTGCGTTTGCCACTCGCCACTCGCTGCAACTGCCTGTTGTCTTGATGTCCACCGAACCGAATGTGTTCTGTTCCGAATGCGGGTTTTCTTATCGTCGCGAGCAGCTTTGCCAGCTAACTCGATCACTTCAGCGGCCGAAACTATATAACGCCGGCTAGGTGGACTGGTACTAACGCGCTCGGCCTAGCTACCCTTGCGGGGAACTCCAGATCAACACGGTTCGAGAGGGATTTTGCCTTTCCCTTCACTTTTCCTCCTTTACCATGTCCAGACATGGCTGCTTGGGTTGGTTTGTTGATGTGTTGTGATGCGAACCGATGTGGTGTACGGTTTGAATGAGAATGATCGTTACGGAAGGAAGGTATTGTATTATAGAGACTCTTGCCTTGAGAAAGGCACTCGATCCCTCGCCGTCCAGCCCGTCCAGCAACGATGTTGTCCAGTCGGTGTCCACACAAAGAATGGATCGTTACGGCAGCGGAGCGAGGATTTTTAAGCTGACTGGCTGGCTCGAGAATTACGCATGTGTGAGACTGCGACCAATGTGTCGTTCATTTTTTTCTTTTTCCTTTCCAATCGTGCTTCATTCTATTTCGCTGCTGCTCTGGTTGCCCGTTTTGGTCGGTACGATTTGAGGAGCACAAAATGGACCAATCAAAAATGGGCACATAGTGCATTTTAACAATGCTTGATATTTCACAATTATTCAATTATTTATCTCAAGAAAAATGAAATGTTATTCGTTATGATAGATGCGTAGATATATTTCCTATCAATTGATGCAAAAACCTTTGCGATCTATTGAGAAATGCTCGAGTTATAAGCGTTCCAAATCTTGCATTTTTTCTTACTTGTTCAGTGCCTAGATTTCCATTTCACCCCCTATATCTTCCGGTTAGACGTAGTCCTACGTCAAAACTTTTCTGAACTCTAATCCATCAAATTTGGAGCCCTGAAAAGGGCTGTTGATTATATGCTAAGCTAATATAGCACGCTCTCCTCGGATACGATGGGCCAGCTGGATGTCCTTGGGCATGATGTGACGCGTTTTGCATGGATAGCACACAAATTGGTATCTTCGAATAAGCCTCCTGCAGCGTCATAACCGCGGAACTTTGGAAGCGCAAGTCGGTTTTGAAGTCCTGAGCAATTCCACGAACCAAATGCTGCAAAGGTAGCTTGCGGATCAGCAATTCGGTCGACTTCTGATAGCGACGAATTTCATGCGAAGTTCCCGGTCGATAGCGATGTGGCTTCTTCACGCTTCCTGCGGCTGATGCGCTTATCCGAGCTGCTTTCGTGGTGCCTTACCACCGAAAGACTAACGAGCTGTCTGCTTAGTCCCGATGAAACGAGTCCTCACGGTGCGAGAGTAGAGTAAGAAATGAACGAAAAGGAAGGTCTTGAATTATAGAGACTTTAAACTTTTGCAGTTCATTCGTCTCTAGAATGAACGAAAGCAAGGGAAGTGTCATTTTATAAAACATAAAAGAATCGAATGTAAACCCCACCCTCTTTATTGTATAAGCTTACTGTATACTAAGCTTACTGTATACTCACGAATATAATAAGGGTGGGATTTAGATTCTATACTTTTATGGTTTATAAAATGACGCTTCCTTTGCTTTCGTTCATTCATTCCACTCCAACCGTCGACAGAGACGGACGTATTTGGAGCTCCATTCATTACCTGATTTTTAAAAAAGCTATTAATTTCTCTTTTCAGATTGTCTACCTGCGATTCATCAACTACCTGTCTGCCCTTGAGGACTACAACAATGGGGAAAACCCGGTCAACCGACCCAGGCATACCACATGGCACCAACAAACGACATCGATCAGACACCGGCAAGGAGCTAATATTAGAAAGGAACCGCTATGCTTTATTGGATGGCCATACCGAGGAGGAACCAACTACCAGGGAAGTGAAAGTACCACCTTATTTTACAACATCGAGAGATATAGGAACTTTGAGGTCTGAACTGCTGGCGCTGAAATTGCAGCCAGTTTTTAAAATATGCAGCATCGGGATTAAAATCACTAGTCCCAATCTGGAGCAATATAAAACAATTGGATCATACCTGAAATCAAAAAATCATGAGTTTTACACTCACGATACGCCGTCTGAAAAACCATTTAAGGTGGTGTTGCGAGGTCTTCCTGCTATTGAGTTGGAGGATATTAAAAAAGATCTGGAACAATCATACAATATTCAGCCGTTGGCTGTATGTCGGATGACTCGGCATAAGACACCAGACAATGGGTATTCCAATGTTTTGTACCTGATCCACTTCAAGAAAGGATCAGCCAACATAACTCGCCTAAGAGAAATCAGTGAGATCTTCAACATCTCGGTACAATGGGACCGATACAAACCTCAACATCGGGATGTAACGCAATGTTCAAATTGCCTTGGTTTTGGACACGGAACAAGAAACTGTCACATGAAAACTCATTGTGGCAAGTGTGCTGCTGACCACTTAACAAGCACTTGCAGCCTTCCAGAGGAAGAACCTCGCAAGTGCGTTAACTGTGGCGAAAGTCACCAAGCCACCAGCCGTAGCTGCACAAAACGTGCGGATTTTAAACGTATCCGGAAGCAAGCTACTGATAAAACACAGAATAGGCAGAAGGTTCCAGAACTTACTGACAAGGAGTTCCCTCCAATGGTTTCTCGCACGATTCCTGTTCTTCCTCCTCTTCCACTTCCTACAGGTCGTCCCCAAACGGCCTCTTCTAGCGAAAAGCCAAAAAAGGAGCAACCGAGCTATAGTAAGGTTGCAGCTATTGGTTTACCACCTACACCAAAACCTTCACCTCATTCCTCTTCTACTGAGGAGCTTTATAGCATGCAGGAACTTGCAATCCTGTTTCTTGAACTAGATCGACAGACTAGAAGTTGTCGCAACCAACAGGAACAAGTGCAAGTCATGCTACACTTTTATTATAACCATGGATCGGTCATCTCTCAGGCTAATTAATTGGAATGCCTGCTCTCTCAAGAGTAAGGTCATCGAATTCACTGACTTCTTAGTGACAAATAGCATCGACGTAGCTATCATTACCGAGACGCATCTTAAACCGAATGTTAACCTTCGGGTTCCGAATTATCGTCTATTGAGAATGGATCGTACTAGTTCTGGTGGAGGAGGTGTTGCCCTAGCCATCAGAAATAACATCAGATATCGACTTTTGCCGTGCCTGAAACTCAACATCATCGAAGCTATAGGAGCGGAAATCACAACATCGATTGGGCCTATTATCGTGATTGCGGTCTACTATCCCAAGCAGACGTCAATCAAAAATGGCTCGGCGTTGCTTCTTAAAAACGATATCATCAAGCTAACACGAAGGCAGTCGAAATACGTTATCGGCGGGGACATTAATGCTCGACATCAGTCCTGGGGAAACCAAAGGAGGAATCAAAATGGAGTGACTCTAAACGATGATCTACAGTGTGGGCACTACAGGATTCTTAGTCCAGCAACCCCCACTCGAATTTCTCGTTCTGGAGTACATTCCATCATTGATTTCTTCATTACCAACATGGATCGCCACATCGGTGATCCTATTGCCCTTAACGAGTTGAGTTCGGATCACTTCCCAGTGATGGTTGAATTGGGAGTCTATCATCGTGCGAATTGGGTGGAATTCCAGCAGCTTATCGACAACAATATTGATTTCGATCAGCCTCTTGAATCTCCCGAAGATATCGAAACAACAGTCAGCTATATTCAAACTGCAGTTATTGAGGCTCGCCAAAACCACATCCCAGAAACGATTCAGGTGAGAGACTCTGTTCAAATTGATCCAATTACTAAACATTTGATTAGACTTCGGAACCTCTATCGAAGACAGTACCAACGTACTGGTATTCGAGAGAGGAAACGACAGTATAATCAGTTAACCAAGGTTATCCAGACCAGAATGATTGATCTCCGTAACAAAAAATTCGCAAGATATAAGTAAACTTTCGAATAACTCCAAGCCATTTTGGAGACTCGCTAAAATTCTCAAGACCAAGTCTAATCCTATTCCTCCTCTTCTACAACCTGACAATTCAGAATGATTGATAACACCTGCCGAAAAGGCTAATGCAATTGGCAACCATTTCGCTAGTTCACACAATCTTGGCCAGAACATTACAAGTCCATTTGAAGCTTCGGCGAATGATACTGTAAGGGCTATTGACAATATTCATTCTGTACCTCAAGAGAATGAAATCATCTCGACTGCAGATGTTATCTCGGTTATACGCTCGTTGAAGAATATGAAGGCCCCCGGCTTCGATAGTATATTTAACATTGAGTTGAAACATCTTAGTAACAACTTATATGAAATTATGACTTCTGTCTTCAACAGATGTCTATCACTTGGCTACTTCCCCTCGAGTTGGAAGTTGGCAAAAGTGATCCCGATACTAAAACCCGGAAAATATCCTTCTTCTTCAAAGAGCTATCGACCAATTAGCCTTCTCCCAGCATTTTCGAAAGTATTCGAAAAAATTATATTAACGCGCGATCTTGCTTTTGCAGATGAGCACAATATATTTTTGGATGAGCAGTTTGGATTCCGAAAAGGCCACTCTACGATTCACCAGCTTCGTAGAGTATACAACATAATCAAACGAAACAAGTCAGTTTCAAAATCATCTGCCATGGCACTTCTTGATGTTGAAAAAGCATTTGATAATGTTTGGCATAATGGTCTCATTTACAAGCTTCAGAACTTTGGTTTTCCTACTTGATAAAAATTATCAAAAATTATCTTTCTGATAGAGCGTTCAATGTTTCTATAAACAATATTTCATCGGAGAAATTCATTGTGAATGCAGGTGTTCCTCAAGGATCCATCTTGGGACCAATTCTTTTCAATATCTACACTTCAGATATTCCCGCTCTCCCATCTGATGGGAAACTGTCACTATTTGCAGATGACACTGCCATCATTTACAAGGGCAGAAGTATCACAGAACTAAGATCTAAACTTCAAAGAGGGTTAGACGCTTTGTCTGGATATTTCAATAATTGGAAAATATGCATAAATGCCGCAAAGACACAAGTTATATTGTTTCCCCACAAGAACACTCCAAAGCTTGTTCCTCCTCAAAATATGACAGTCAGTCTTAATGGCAATAGTATTGAATGGTCTTCAGAAGTAGTCTATCTGGGTCTAACTTTCGATCGAAAGCTTACCTTCAGAGCACACATTGACAAAACAGACACAAGATGCAACATTTTAATCAGGTCATTGTATCCCCTGATCAATAGATACTCTCGATTATCTCTAACGAATAAACTTGCAGTATATAAACAAATAATATTTCCAGTTATCGCATATGCGATGCCCGTTTGGGAGTGCTGTGCTCCAACACACAAATTAAAACTTCAACGCATACAAAACAAAATTCTTCATATGATTCTAAACTCTCCTCCCAGAACGCGAAATTCGGAGATACATCAGCTGGCCGGGATTAAAACCTTGGATGAAATTATCAATAATAATTGCATGAACTTTGAACAGAGTTGCGCTCTCTCAATACACGGAATAATACAAAATCTGTATGATTATGCTACCTGACTTTCAAGGTAACTGCTTTGGATTAGGGTAGATATATTTATTTCCAGTTAGATAAGTAGTTTAAGTTGGGACAATGTAAATAATTTGGGGAGGGTATCTTAAAAGTTAGATTTTGGTATAAAAAAAAGAGGTAACAAATAAACTAGAATAGTTTAGGCATTATTTTACAATAGGAATATGAAACAATCGGATAATGTGTATGATGAAAATCATTACAGAACTTGACATTGCAACTTAAAGATGTAGAACCCTAGGTTGAATCACTTGAAATGTAGTATTATACTATAATGTAAACCAAATTAAGGAATAAAAAGAGTTTAAGTAAAAATAAAAGTGCTTTCGTTCATTCATTGACTCTCTGCTGTTGTGTTGGGCAGTAACGACGTGTTTTAGCTTGCTCGTGTGTCTAGTAAAAAAAAAACAAAGAAAAGTAAAAGTGTTAGTTCCCTCGCGCTGGACGTCGACGTCCCCATGAATCAAACCGCAGGCAAAACGCGCGCTGGCGCAAGTGGTAGCAGCAACGGGAAGCGCTCCCGGTCTACAAACGTCGCCGAACTATCGGAGGAATCTCCTGATCCGTCGGCTAAGAAGCTGCTGGCGAACAATCGATATGCTGTTCTCGAGAATGGTGACGAACCGAAATTGGAAAAAAGGAGAAACTGCCGCCGATCTATGTGAAAGGCTTCCCGGAGGGGCTTCATGCTCGAATTGCCTTTTTCATCGAGAAGGGTTTTTGAGGTGCACCATCCGCCGTAGCACGGAGGGCTTCAAGTTGATGGTCCCTGGCATGAGTCACTACAAGGCCGTGCTGGAGATACTGAAACAGCGGAATTGTGAATATTTCTCTCACGACATCGAGGCTGAGAAACCGCTCAAGGTCGTGCTCCGCGGTCTCCACGATATGGACTCCAAGGAATTATCGGCTGAACTCAAGAAAAACGGGCTCAAGCCAGTTCAGATTTTTAAAATGAAGCGGCACGACCAGACCCGGACGTACCGTGACCAACTTTATCTCGTTCATTTCGCCAAGAACTCGACATGCCTGAAGGACCTCCAGAATATTCGGGAGCTCTTCTATATCGCAGTTGTGTGGGATCGCTACAAACCGGTCCACAGAGACGTTACCCAATGCTCGAATTGTTTCATGTTTGGGCATGGCACACGAAACTGCCACATGGCATCCCGCTGCATTAATTGCGGCAAAACCCACGATGCTGATGCTTGTCAACACATGAAGGACGGTGTCCCTGTCTGCGCGAACTGGAGCCGGTCACAAACCCACCAGCAGTACGTGTCCGAAGAGGGCGGAGTATATTGAGATCCGAAAGCGTGCCTCCGTCAATAACCAACCAGGACGAAAGCGCAACCCACGTCCACCAGCAGTCAACGATGCGCAATTTCCCGCACTTCAACAACGCCGTGCAGCTCCAAATCTGCCCCCTCTTCCACTCAACAATGTACGGAACCGTAGCGAGCCCACCGCCCCCACCGCAAGCAACCAAGTGGTTCCTAGCGGCTCCTCAGTGCAGCATCGGCTCATGGACGCAGCATCTCAGCAGAATCAAACCCCCCTCCCGGGTCTGTCGTACTCGCGTGTTACATCCGGCACGACCGCTGAGGGCGCACCTTTGAATGATAAGGAGCTTGTTCTGCTAGTCTCCGAGGTCATCAGGATTCAACGCACATGCAAGACTTTGAGTGAACAGCTTGAGGCTGTTCTTGCCCTCGTCTCCAAGTATGGACCGTAACATCCTACGTATAGCTAACTGGAACGCTTGCTCGCTCAAGAGCAAAGCCATTGAGCTCGTTGACTTTCTCAACGAGCACAAGATAGACGTTATAATTATTACGGAAACGCACCTTAAGCCCGGTATAAACGTCTTCCTACCAGATTTCCGGCTCGTGAGGCTTGATAGGACCAGCTCCAGGGGTGGTGGCGTGGCCATCGCACTAAGGCGAAATATTTGCTGTCAGCTGCTTCCAACCTTTGAGCTGAAAATCATCGAGGCCGTAGGGGTGGAAGTCTCTACCCCCGTCGGTCCCCTCACCATAGTAGCAGCTTACTGCCCCAGACAATCAAATGCACGGGACGGCTCGGCAGCAATTCTTCGAAGTGACATCATCAAACTGAACCGGCGGCGACAGCAGTTCATCATCGGTGGCGACTTAAATGCGAAGCATCATGCGTGGGGCAACAGCCGTAGTAACCAGAACGGTTTGATCCTGCACAACGATCTACAAGAAGCACAGTACACCATTCTGTGTCCGGCAGTCCCACCCGGCTGAGCCGGTCCGGTGTTCATGCGACCATTGACATATTCATCACAAACACGATTAACATCTCGGAGCCTGTCGTCCATCAAGAACTCAGTTCTGACCACTACCCGGTGGTGATTGAAGTGGGCTCCTCCGCCAACAGATTCCAGGTTTCGCGACGCAACTACCACCGAGTCGACTGGTCACAGTTCCAGCAGTGCGTGGACACCGAGATCGACTACGACTTCGTACCTGAGTCAACCGACGACATCGATCAGTAAATTCAGACCATCGACGTGGCAATCTCCAGGGCTAGAGACCGGCACGTTCCGACTTTAAGACTGGTGAGTAATCCCCTGAACCTTGACAGGATAACTAAAAATTTAATTAGACTCCGCAACACCATCAGACGCCAGTACCAACGTACTGGCCTTCCCCACCTGAAGACCAACTGCAACCGTCTCAAGAAAATCATCCATGCCAGGATGGTTGATCTCAAAAACGAACATTTCTCAAATCATCTTCGCTCCCTCCCAGATTACGCTAAACCTTTTTGGAAAACTGCCAAGATCCTAAAAAACAAACCGCGACCCGTTCCTCCACTCAGATCATCGGATTCGTTTTCATCTCTGATTATTACATCTGCCGAAAAGGCGAATGCGCTTGGTCAACACTTCGTGGAATCTCATAATATTGGTCACTCCATGGTGAGTCCCCACGAGCCTATCGTCGAGGAGGTTGTGGCTAGTGTCGCTGAAATCCCCATCGTTCTACCCGAGGAATCGAGAATAACGGCTGATGAGGCGATAGCTGCGGTATGTAACACGAGAAATATGAAGGCTGCCAGGTTTGACAGTGCGCTCAACCTCGAGTTGAAAATCTTGAGCGTTCGCTTCTTTGCGCACTTGGCCACGATTTTTGACGTAGGACTACGTCTAACCGGAAGATATAGGGGGTGAAATGGAAATTTAGGCACTGAACAAGTAGGAAAAAATGCAAGATTTGGAACGCTTATTACTCGAGCATTTCTCAATAGATCGCAAAGGTTTTTGCATCAATTGATAGGAAATATATCTACGCATCTATCATAACGAATAACATTTCATTTTTCTTGAGATAAATAATTGAATAATTGTGAAATATCAAGCATTGTCAAAATGTACTATGTGCCCATTTTTGATTGGTCCATTTTGTGCTCCTCAAATCGTACCGACCAAAACGGGCAACCAGAGCAGCAGCGAAATAGAATGAAGCACGATTGGAAAGGAAAAAGAAAAAAATGAACGAAACATTGGTCGCAGTCTCACATGCGTAATTCTCGAGCCAGCCAGTCAGCTTAAAAATCCCCGCTCCGCTGCCGTAACGATCATTCTCATTCAAACCGTACACCACATCGGTTCGCATCACAACACATCAACAAACCAACCCAAGCAGCCATGTCTGGACATGGTAAAGGAGGAAAAGTGAAGGGAAAGGCAAAATCCCGCTCGAACCGTGTTGATCTGGAGTTCCCCGCAAGGGTAGCTAGGCCGAGCGCGTTAGTTTCGGCCGCCGAAGTGATCGAGTTAGCTGGCAAAGCTGCTCGCGACGATAAGAAAACCCGTATTCGGAACAGAACACATTCGGTTCGGTGGACATCAAGACAACAGGCAGTTGCAGCGAGTGGCGAGTGGCAAACGCAATCGCAAAACGGCATCAGGTAGCAGAAGAAAAAATTTTGTTCTTTATACAAACTGCTTTGGTGGCAAATCCAGAACAAGGCGGCATCGAGGGCGTTCGAAATGGTTTTTTTTCAAAACCACGAGTACAAAGTTTTCTAAATTGGAACCATTCCATAAAACAAGGCGCTTTTCAGGGCCATTAAACCTTCAAAAAAAGAGTTTAGGAAATACAGTTCAATGCTTTCTAAAACATTATCCAAAATAATAATAAAACACAAATTGATTTTTTCTTAATTTGTTTGCCAGGATCTGATGAGTATGTGAATTTGGCAGTTGTTCTGAGCTTATTGATAGTTGGGGACTTTCCTGATTATTCAATTTTCACCAATTCTTTAATTGTTTCCAGATTGAAAGTACAGTAATTTACAATTAGTTCGACATTTGGCTAATTGGACGGACATGTAATGCGACTTATTTAGTTGGACATTTGTGAACATAGAGATCCAAATTATGACCCCACATTGAAAGTCGACACTGTCCACTGTCATCGCAAATGTTCCATTACAGGTTAAAATCGCCTCCAATGCGACACTGAGTGGCGCTTCGGCACGTCGCATTGAATGTAATTTACTGTACAACATGTCACAAAGCTGGATGGGAAGAAATTTTCCAACTGTGAAAGCTGTGGCGAGTGGTAACAAATCGCTTAACAGGAAGGTTTAGCCGAACAAGATGGAGATATCGAGTGATAACGAAACAATAAACTCTTTAGATTGAAGATAATTTTGTGATCCTGAAAAGGACCCTTTTTAGCCTGCATGTGAATCCAACGAGCGAACAAATCGTAATAAATGTATTTTTTTGCAATCGCTCCCTTTTAACGCTTATTCGTTCGTCTCGTTGGACTCGCCCCTCTGGCTGAGTCGGCCGATTTGTCTCTATCCTGTGAGTGTGTACCGCTAGAGTATAAAACACGCGGACCCCAAAAAAATATCTTATTTTCTTTCAAACCGTAAACCCGTGTGGTTGTACGGCATCGGCATCGTGGACGTAACAAAGGAGGACAAGTTAAGGAAAGGCAAAGTCTCACTCGAACCGTGCAGGTCTCCAGTTCCCTGTTGGTCGCATTCACTGATTGCTCCGCAAGGGTAACTAGGCCGAACGGATTGGTGCCGGAGCACCAGTATACCTAAAAGCGATTATAGAGTTTCGGCCGTCGGAGTGCTCGAGTTGGCTTACAAAGCTGCTCACGACAAGTGGCAAAGTGTTTCTCCGGCACGTCGCATTAAATGTAATTTACTGAACAATATGTCACAAGCTGGATGGGAATAAATTTTCCAACTGTGAAAGCTGTGGCGAGTGGCAAACGCAATAGCTAAACAGGAAGGTTTAACCGAACAAGATGGGAATATCGAGTGATAACAAAAACACAACACCAAAGGTTCTTTTCAGAACCATCAACATATTCATAAAGAGTAAACAGTAAACTAATCCATTTTTCAGGTAGATAGGTAGGTATTCACGTAGGAGAAGGAAATAAAACAATATATTTAAAATATATATTTAACAAAAGCTGTCCCCTTTGTATAGTCCTACGTCACTCCGGTTATGTCCCCGACATTACCCACCCGACTTTTAACAAATGCTTTGAACTTGGTTACTTCCCTTCTCGCTGGAAGTTGGCCAAAGTAATTTCCATACATAAGCCTGGTAAAGACCCTACCAGCGCCAAAAGCTATCGCCCCATCAGCCTCTTGTCGTCCATCTCGAAGTTATCTGAAAAGCTGATTCTCTGTCGTTTGCTGGATTTCGCAAACCAGAACAACATCTTCCTCCGTGAACAGTTTGATTTTAGGAAAGGTTATTCCACACTCCACCAGCTTGCACGAGTCACGAACATCATCAGGCGGAACAAGTCCGTATCCAAAACATCTGCCATGGCATTGTTGGACGTCGAAAAGGCGTTTGACAATGTCTGGCACAATGGTCTTGTGTTCAAGCTACACCGTTTCAACTTTCCGATCTTTCTAGTCAAGATAATCGGTAACTATCTTTCGGATAGAACTTTTCAGGTCTCTCTGAACAACGCGCTCTC